>NC_069503.1:593608647-593943647 GCF_027579735.1 Bombina bombina | reverse complement strand
GAGTACGGGGAAAACTTGTCCATGTCCAGGTGCCTCACCACAGCTGTGTGGGGGACTGGTACACTGAATTGGTGGGTTGCGAGGTGGGCAGAGACCAGCTGTACTCTGCCCGGGTGCCAGCACTACCATGGAAGTAGCCTGGTGGGAGCCTGGTTGCTGGAGGGGGAGACCGACTGTCTCCCCTTTGGATACAAAGCTGTGCTGCTGGAGGGGGAGACCAATCGTCTCCCCTTTGGCTAAACAGCCGTGTTGCTGGGGGACAGGACCAACTGTCCCTACCCCTTGTAACGCAGCCTGCCGCTGGGGAATGGAGTCTGGGCTCCCAAAGTCAGGCTCTGCAAAGGACTCCCATAACAAGCCAGGACCATCAAACTCCTCTCCCTCTGGTTTGTCATGCTCAGCTGTCCAGGGTATATACTGTGCCATATACCACCAGAGCGCCTGGTTGGCATGTCAGTTTGCTGGGACAATCCATCTGTATTCCCATTATGAGAGAGAATTCCTGTCCATATGTTACAAACTGCTGTTTGTACCTGGCCCTTTAAATGGAAAATTGCCCTGCTTCCCTGGATTTTGGAGAAGCCTATTTGCCAGCCTCCTTCCACATGACTATGGCCCCTGGAAGATTGTGCCCCTGAGGACATATTGACTTTTGTTGGGTGTGTGTGGCCCTTTAAGAACCGTCTGGGGACATATTGTGACTTTGGTGAACAATGCCCCTTTAAGACTATGTCCCCAGACCTGTGAAATGACTTGTCCCTGGCTTTCTCCCACTTGGTTCAGTTTCATTGTGTGCCATTAAGTGGTATGTGACAGACCCTTCAGTCAGAACTACAGAGATAACTTTGTTCAGCTTCAAGAAGCATTCTAAATACAAGTTTGCTGGGATCAGCTCTAATTAAGTTTAGTGATAAACTTTCCCATTGTCTAATCAGACTTCTAGTAGTGATAAGGTGGACTGCATTGTTTTATTGTGTGTAAAATGTTATCTGCTGAAGTAATGTTGTGGCCTGTCAAAGGGAGTGTCTCTCTATCTAATATCAAATGTGTGATGGGGGATTTTATGCCTCCCCCTGAGAGTGTCCTGTTTGCATGTAACCTCAATAAAAAGCAGGCTGTGTGCTCCAGCACTTCAGACCTATGTTGACCCTCTAACTTCAAGCTTTGACTCATGTTTGTAGGATACAGCTTATATCACTACAGGGATTGCTATGTTTTTCATACTCCCTTAGCTACAGGGATTGCTACAGAAGGAAGAGGTTCACCTACTGGAGCCTGGTCGTAGGTCCAGGGCACAGAGCAGACGGCGAGATACCAGCCCAGCAGCGGTGGTTCATAGAGTCTGCATTACTTATGGTGGCTACGCAGTGTAGGATGCTACACTTTCATCCTACAACCTGGAACTTACAGGCCAGTACTACGTATTGTGGGGGGGCTACTTTGCTGCTAACGATTATTTGTGGGTGGGTTGCGAGACTAACTTAGGCACTGACCGTCAGAAGGTCAGGTGCCTGGTTAGTCTCCCTCCAAAAGGGGAGATATGTTACAAACTGCTGTTTGTAACTGGCCCTTTAAATGGAAAATTGCCCTGCTTCCCTGGATTTTGGAGAAGCCTATTTGCCAGCCTCCTTCCACATGACTATGGCCCCTGGAAGATTGTGCCCCTGAGGACATATTGACTTTTGTTGGGTGTGTGTGGCCCTTTAAGAACCGTCTGGGGACATATTGTGACTTTGGTGAACAATGCCCCTTTAAGACTATGTCCCCAGACCTGTGAAATGACTTGTCCCTGGTTTTCTCCCACTTGGTTCAGTTTCATTGTGTGCCATTAAGTGCTATGTGACAGACCCTTCGGTCAGAACTACAGAGATAACTTTGTTCAGCTTCAAGAAGCATTCTAAATACAAGTTTGCTGGGATCAGCTCTAATTAAGTTTAGTGATAAACTTTCCCATTGTCTAATCAGACTTCTAGTAGTGATAAGGTGGACTGCATTGTTTTATTGTGTGTAAAATGTTATCTGCTGAAGTAATGTTGTGGCCTGTCAAAGGGAGTGTCTCTCTATCTAATATCAAATGTGTGATGGGGGATTTTATGCCTCCCCCTGCGAGTGTCCTGTTTGCATGTAACCTCAATAAAAAGCAGGCTGTGTGCTCCAGCACTTCAGACCTATGTTGACCCTCTAACTTGAAGATTTGACTCATGTTTGTAGGATACAGCTTATATCACTACAGGGATTGCTATGTTTTTCATACTCCCTTAGCTACAGGGATTGCTACAGAAGGAAGAGGTTCACCTACTGGAGCCTGGTCGTAGGTCCAGGGCACAGAGCAGACGGCGAGATACCAGCCCAGCAGCGGTGGTTCATAGAGTCTGCATTACTTATGGTGGCTACGCAGCAGTTATAGAGTCTACGGTGCTGCTGCTCCTTTGGTGAGCACTAGGAGCATCCTTTTCTACGGTCCAACTTCCAGCCAGCCTGGAGGCAACCGTAACACCATACAAACAAGGGTTCAAATTCCTCAGTGCCCAGACCAGGGCCAAACAGTCCTTCAAAATCCCATCAGCTTCTTTACGAGTTTTCTGTACCTGCTCTTTATAGGTATCCACAATCCCTTCATACTGACATAGGGTGCCCTTCAGTTGCTGCACCTCACTATGAGCCAGCGTCAGCTTCTCCTCAAGTGTCGTTAAGTTTGTCTTTAAGGTTTCATGTCCCACTCTCAAGCTGGTGTTTTCTGCAGTCTGTCGGTGCAGCTTGTCTAGCAGAGATTCATGTTCTAAACGTGCTTTTTCCTCTGCGCTCCTCTTCTCCTTCATCAGCGCATTGTAACGGGACTTCCACGTATCAATAGCGGATAGAGATTTACTGAGCTCAGCGTCCTGGGGCTTAGCAGCAGGTGGGTCAGTCTCTGCTGCACGGATCTGGGCACGGGTAGTCACAGAGTTAACATCAGCGGGACCCATAGGAGCGTAGGCAGAAACAAGGGGGGCCAAGTCATTTCCAAGAAGAACATCAGTAGGTAAGTCCTTCTTGACCCCCACATTCACAGGTCTAGCGCCCACTCCCCAATCCAAATGTACCCTGGCAACAGGTAGGCTGAACACATCGCCCCCTGCTACCCTCACAGCCACAGTGTCTCCAGTGTACTGTTTCTCAGACACCAAGTTCTTTTGAAGCAAGGTCATGGTAGCACCAGTATCCCGTAGACCACTGACCTTCTTCCCATTCACTTTAACCAGTTGCCGGTTATTCCGGTGGGCAGCTTGCACAAGGTCTGCCTCATGTAGGATGCTCCAGCATTCTTGCGCCTCTACGTAGCGGGCCGCAGGCTGAGGATTACGTGGGATTCCGCCGGCGGGTCTTCTCCAGGACTGCGCTTGGTTCGCTGCGTTTAGGGGACACTCTGGTCTTTTGTGCCCTAGTTGCTTACATCTAAAGCACCGAATAGGTTGTGAGTAGCACCGCAAATTGAACAGGGCTCTCTGAGGGTAGTTCGTGGCCGAAGGCCGTGTGGTATAGCGGTGCGCCGGGGTTTGGTAACTGGCAGCTGCTGGGGTGACTGGGGGTCTGTACTCCACTCTAGCAGGGGGCTTAGTGGTAGCAGTGTCCAGTTTGCGGGCATCCGTATACTCATCTGCCAAGCGAGCCGCTTCCTGCAGGGTGGAGGGTTTACGGTCCCGAACCCACTCTCGAACTCCTGCGGGTAACTTGTCGAAGCAATGTTCCAACAGGAATAGCTGCAGCACCTCTTCCCCAGATATGGCTTGGCACCCCGCTATCCAGTGAGCTGCTGTGCGGTGCACCTTACATGCCCACTCAAGGTAGGAATCTCCAGCTAATTTAACAGTGTCTCTGAACCGCCTCCGGTATGCCTCCGGTGTAACCGCATACCTGGAGAGCAGAGCCTCTTTTACAGTATTATGATCCCTGACTTCCTCATCTGGAATGGCCCGAAAAGCCTCTCTGGCCCGGCCGGATAATTTTCCAGATAATATCGTGACCCAGTCCTCTGCGGGTACCTTGTGTAGTGCACATTGCCTCTCAAAATCCGCAAGGTACCCATCAATCTCTCCTTCTGTTTCCAGGAAGTTTTTAAAAGCTGCAAAATTTACTTTTCTCTTTTCCATCTTAGTCAGTATTGTAATAATCCCCCTCTTCCTGAGGTTACTGGCTTGTGTAGTTGCTCTTCTGGGCGATAAGGTTCATTCCGTCGCTTGCCACCAATTGTTACGGTACCAACAGGATACCAAGGGTTAATACCAGGGAACAATGTCCTGCATACAGAATCAGCACTTCACAACCTCGATCAGTTTCCCTGCAAACATGAGACCAAGCTCCACATTTCAGGTTTAAAAAAGAATATATTTATTAAAGGCTGAATGCCTAGTATTTATACAGGTTTTGACCCCAGATGGGGGGGTTGAATATAACCCTGGCTTCAGGTTACAGAGGGCATTGGTTAAACAGTAAAGCAAACATATGAACAATGCATCAAACCTCTAAGAATTGTCTATTCACAGGTAAAACAGATTAACATATTAAGTACTCAGACAATCTGATGTTGGGCAGTCTAGTTAACATAATCACACAAAACCCAATCAGTTTACCTAGACAGACTCCTGAGACACAATCAGATCTTAAACATACATAGAATACATCTTATTACAGAATATAGGAACAGTTCTTATTAGCTATAAAGTCTTTTATGCCCACTTGGCTTATAGAGTCACAATTGCTCCCACAAGGGGCACTCACACCCTGTACCCATCCTGTATTTATGGATACAGGGTGACATAGACATAAGACAGAGTTATGAAAGTACATGGGGTGTCCAGCATATAAAATTGAAAAATTCCATATTTCCATGCAGTCTCTGGGTATCCTTAAGCCCATGTACCTCCAGCCCAAAGAATGTTCCATAACAGGCCCTCCAATGTACAGTGGCGAGATTGGTTTTGTCACAGAAACTATTTTCTAAACACAAGTTGCTGGCTCCAACCATAATTTAGTTAGTGATAAGAATTCCATTGTTTGATCACCCTCAGAGAGAAAACGCCTAAGTGATAAGAAGAGCCAAGAGTGTCTTGTGGTTGAAGTGTTTAAGTAATATAATTCTATTGTATCATGTCAAAGGGCTTGTTCCCTCCATGTAATGTACAACAGTCTTTCAACCCCCATCTGGGGGGGGGGGGGGTCAGACCTGCATAAATACTAGGCATAGCCTTTAATAAATGTCATTCTGTTTTAAACCTGAAATGTGGAGCTGGTCTCATGTTTGAGGGGAATCTGATCGGGGTTTTGAATTGCTGATTCCCTATGCAGGACATTGTCATCTGGTATTAACCCTTGGTATCCTGTTGGTACCGTAACAATTGGTGGCAAGCGACGGAATGAACCTTATCGCCCAGAAGAGCAACTACACAAGCCAGTAACCTCAGGAAGAGGGGGATTATTACAATACTGACTAAGATGGAAAGAGTACCAGGGACAGAAGGAACCAATGGGCCCAGCATAGCAGACAGAACCCCCGCAGAAGCAAGCTTTGATCGGGCGGTTAAAATAAGACTGGCACATTATGGCCCCAACCCATCTGCAGAAATTATCGACCGGGTCATAGCAGCTGTGGAGGCCAAACTACTTCGCCAAAGCGGCGCTGCAGCAAACCCAGTGGAAAAGAGAAAAGTAAATTTTGCAGCTTTTAAAAACTTCCTGGAAACAGAAGGAGAGATTGATGGGTACCTTGCGGATTTTGAGAGGCAATGTGCACTACACAAGGTACCCGCAGAGGACTGGGTCATGATATTATCCGGAAAATTATCCGGCCGGGCCAGTGAGGCTTTTCGGGCCATTCCAGATGAGGAAGTCGGGGATTATAATACTGTAAAAGAGGCTCTGCTCTCCAGGTATGCGGTTACACCGGAGGCATACCGGAGGCGGTTCAGAGACAGTGTTAAATTAGCTGGTGATTCCTACCTTGAGTGGGCATGTAAGGTGCACCGCACAGCAGCTCACTGGATAGCGGGGTGCCAAGCCGTATCTGGGGAAGAGGTGCTGCAGCTATTCCTGTTGGAACATTGCTTCGACAAGTTACCCGCAGGAGTTCGAGAGTGGGTTCGAGACCGTAAACCCTCCACCCTGCATGAAGCGGCTCGCTTGGCAGATGAGTATACGGATGCCCGCAAACTGGACACTGCTACCACTAAGCCCCCTGCTAGAGTGGAGTACAGACCCCCAGTCACCCCAGCAGCTGCCAGTTACCAACCCCCGGCGCAACGCTATACCACACGGCCTCTGGCCACGAACTACCCTCAGAGAGCCCTGTTCAATTTGCGGTGCTACTCACAACCTATTCGGTGCTTTAGATGTAAGCAACTAGGGCACAAAAGACCAGAGTGTCCCCTAAACGCAGCGAACCAAGCGCAGTCCTGGAGAAGACCCGCCGGCGGAATCCCACGTAATCCTCAGCCTGCGGCCCGCTACGTAGAGGCGCAAGAATGCTGGAGCATCCTACATGAGGCAGACCTTGTGCAAGCTGCCCACCGGAATAACCGGCAACTGGTTAAAGTGAATGGGAAGAAGGTCAGTGGTCTACGGGATACTGGTGCTACCATGACCTTGCTTCAAAAGAACTTGGTGTCTGAGAAACAGTACACTGGAGACACTGTGGCTGTGAGGGTAGCAGGGGGCGATGTGTTCAGCCTACCTGTTGCCAGGGTACATTTGGATTGGGGAGTGGGCGCTAGACCTGTGAATGTGGGGGTCAAGAAGGACTTACCTGCTGATGTTCTTCTTGGAAATGACTTGGCCCCCCTTGTTTCTGCCTACGCTCCTATGGGTCCCGCTGATGTTAACCCTGTGACTACCCGTGCCCAGATCCGTGCAGCAGAGACTGACCCACCTGCTGCTAAGCCCCAGGACGCTGAGCTCAGTAAATCTCTATCCGCTATTGATATGTGGAGGTCCCATTACAATGCGCTGATGAAGGAGAAGAGGAGCGCAGAGGAAAAAGCACGTTTAGAACGTGAATCTCTGCTAGACAAGCTGCACCGACAGACTGCAGAAAACACCAGCTTGAGAGTGGGACATGAAACCTTAAAGACAAACTTAGCGACACTTGAGGAGAAGCTGACGCTGGCTCATAGTGAGGTGCAGCAACTCAAGGGCACCCTATGTCAGTATGAAGGGATTGTGGATACCTATAAAGAGCAGGTACAGAAAACTCGTAAAGAAGCTGATGGGATTTTGAAGGACTGTTTGGCCCTGGTCTGGGCACTGAGGAATTTGAACCCTTGTTTGTATTTACAGGAATTCTCTCTCATAACGGGAATACAGATGGATTGTCCCAGCAAACTGACATGCCTACCACCTCCTAGTCCGGTCATCCCCCGGTTGACCCGCAAAAGGGTCAAGCCGGGTCTGCCGGAGTGTTCCACAAGGGGGGAGCTATGTGACAGACCCTTCTGTCAGGACTGAAGGAGTTAACTGTGTTTAGCTTTAAGAAACTATTTTCTAAACACAAGTTGCTGGCTCCAACCATAATTTAGTTAGTGATAAGAATTCCATTGTTTGATCACCCTCAGAGAGAAAACGCCTAAGTGATAAGAAGAGCCAAGAGTGTCTTGTGGTTGAAGTGTTTAAGTAATATAATTCTATTGTATCATGTCAAAGGGCTTGTTCCCTCCATGTAATGTACAACAGTCTTTCAACCCCCATCTGGGGGGGGGGGGGGTCAGACCTGCATAAATACTAGGCATAGCCTTTAATAAATGTCATTCTGTTTTAAACCTGAAATGTGGAGCTGGTCTCATGTTTGAGGGGAAACTGATCGGGGTTGTGAATTGCTGATTCCCTATGCAGGACATTGTCATCTGGTATTAACCCTTGGTATCCTGTTGGTACCGTAACACTCTATGTCTATCTATCTTTATATATCTCTAACTATCTCTATCTATCTATCTATATATCTATCTCTATCTATATCCATCCTTACCTATCTCTATCTATCTCTATTGTTCACTATCTATTTATCTATCTATCTATCTATCTATCTATATATCTATATCTCTAATTCTATCTGTATCTGTATATCTATCTATCTATCTATCTATCTATATATATATCTATATCTCTAATTCTATCTGTATCTGTATATCTATCTATCTATCTCTATTTCTCTATCTGTCTGTAACTCTATCTATCTCTATCTATTGCTATTTTTATACATCTCTATTTCTATCACCATCTATCTCTATCTCCATCTATCTCTCTCTATCTCCATCTATCTCTCTCTATCTCTATTTATCTTTATCTCTCTCTACCTATCTCTATCTATCTCTATTATTCATTATCTATATCTATATATCTCTATCTATTTCTACCTTTCTCTATCTCTATCTATCTCTATCAATCTCTGTCTCCATCTATCTCTATCTTTCTATCTCTATCTCTTTTTATCTCTATCTATCTCTATCTATCTCTTTCTATCTCTATCTCAATCTATTTCTATATCTATCTATCTATCTATCTATCTATCTATCTCTATCTTTCTCTATCTATCTATATCTAACTCTATCTCTTTCTCTATCTATCTCTATTTATCTATATCTGTTTCTATCTTTTGTACTCTCTATCTCTAGCTATCTATATGTCAATCTATCTCTGTATATTTCAATCTCTATTTTTATCTATCTCTATCCATCTCTCTCTCTCTCTCTATCTATCTTTTTATCTCCATCTATCTCTATCTATCTCTATCTATCTCTATCTCAATCTATCTATCTCTATCTTTCTCTATCTCAATATATCTCTTTCGATCTCAATCTCTAGCTATCTCTATCACTATCTATATCTATCTTTCTCCATCTATTTCTATATCTATCTATCTATCTATCTTCCTATCTCTATCTTTCTCTATCTATCTCTATCTATATCTATTTTTCATTATGTGTCTCTATCTATCACTAAATCTCTATTTCTATCTATCTCTATCTGTATCTCTGTATGTATCTGTATCTATCTATCTATCTATCTATCTATCGATCTATCTCTCTTTTTCTTTTTATCTGTATCTCTATTTATCTATCTCTATCTATTGCTATCTCTATTTCTATCTCCAACTATCTCTATCTCCATCTATCTCTCTCTATCTCTATCTATCTTTATGTCTATCCATCTTTATCGATCGCTATCTATCTCTATCTATCTCTATCTATATCCATCCTTATCTATCTCTATCTATCTCTATTGTTCACTATCTATCTATCTATCTATATATCTATATATCTATATATCTATCTATATCTTCTATCTATCTATCTATCTATCTATCTATCTATCTATATATCTCTAATTCTATCTGTATCTGTATATCTATCTGTATCTATCTGTCTATCTATCTATCTCTATCTCTATTTCTCTATCTGTAACTCTATCTATCTCTATCTATTGCTATTTTTATATATCTCTATCTCTATTTCTATCGCCATGTATCTCTATCTCCATCTATCTCTCTATATCTCTATTTATCTTTATCTCTCTCTAACTATCTCTATTATTCACTATCTATATCTATATATCTCTATCTATCTCTACCTTTCTCTATCTCTATCTATCTCTATCAATCTCTGTCTCCATCTATCTCTATCTTTCAATCTCTATCTCTTTTTATCTCTATCTATCTCTATCTATCTCTATCTCAATCTATCTATCTCTATCTTTCTCTATCTCAATCTATTTCTTTTGATCTCAATCTCTAGCTATCTCTATCACTATCTCTATCTATCTATCTCTATCTCCATCTATTTCTATATCTATCTATCTATCTATCTCTATCTTTCTCTATCTCTTTCTTTCTCTATCTATCTCTATCTATATCTATTTTTCACTATCTCTCTCTATCTATCACTATATCTCTATTTCTATCTATATCTATCTGTATCTCTATATGTATCTGTATCTATCTACCTATCCATCTATATTTTTCTTTTTATCTGTATCTCTATCCATCTATCTCTATCTATTGCTATCTCTATTTCTGTCTCCAACTATCTCTATCTCCATCTATCTCTCTCTATCTCTATCTATCTCTATGTCTATCTATCTTTATCCATCTCTAACTATCTCTATCTATCTATCTATCTATCTATCTCTATCTATATCCATCCTTATCTATCTCTATCTATTTCTATTGTTCACTATCTATCTATCTATCTATCTATCTATCTATCTATCTATCTATCTATATCTATATATCTCTATCTATCTCTACCTTTCTCTATCTCTATCTATCTCTATCAATCTCTGTCTCCATCTATCGCTATCTTTCTATCTCTATCTCTTTTTATCTCTATCTATCTCTATCTATCTCTATCTCAATCTATCTATCTATATCTATTTTTCACTATCTGTCTCTATCTATCACTATATCTCTATTTCTATCTATTTCTATCTGTATCTCTATATGTATCTGTATCTATCTATCTACCTATCCATCTCTATTTTTCTTTTTATCTGTATCTCTATCTATCTCTATCTATTGCTATCTCTATTTCTATCTCCAACTATCTCTCTCTATCTTTATCTATCTCTATCTATCTTTATCTATCTCTATCTACCTCTATCTATATCCATCCTTCTCTATCTATCTGTATTGTTCACAATCTATCTATCTATCTATCTATCTATCTATCTATCTCTTCTATCTATCTATCTATCTATCTATTTATATATATATATATATATATATATATAAAAATATATATCTATCTATCTCTATATCTCTAATTCTATCTGTATATCTATCTGTATCTATCTATCTATCTATCTATCTATTTATCTCTATCCCTATTTCTCTATCTATCTGTAACTCTATCTATCTCTATCTATTGCTATTTCTATATATCGCTATCTCTATTTCTATCGCCACCTATCTCTATCTCCATCTATCTCTCTCTATCTATATTTATCTTTATCTCTCTCTCTACCTATCTCTATCTATTATTCACTATCTATATCTATATATCTCTATCTATCTCTACCTTTCTCTATCTCTATCTATCTCTATCAATCTCTGTCTCCATCTATCTCTATCTTTCTATCTCTATCTCTTTTTATCTCTATCTATCTCTATCTATCTCTATCTCAATCTATCTATCTCTATCTTTCTCTATCTCAATCTATCGCTTTCAATCTCAATCTCTAGCTATCTCTATCACTATCTATAACTATCTATCTCTATCTCCATCTATTTCTTTATCTATCTATCTATCTATCTATCTATATATCTATCTCTATCTTTCTCTATCTATCTCTATCTTTCTCTATCTATCTCTATCTTTCTCTATCTATCTCTATCTATATCTATTTTTCACTATCTGTCTCTATCTATCACTATATGTCTATTTCTATCTATCTCTATCTGTATCTCTATATGTATCTGTATCTATCTATCTACCTATCTATCTCTATTTTTCTTTTTATCTGTATCTCTATCCATCTATATCTATCTATTGCTATCTCTATTTCTATCTCAAACTATCTCTATCTATCTCTATGGCTATCTATCTTTATCTATCTCTACCTATCTCTATCTATCTCTATCTATATCCATCCTTCTCTATCTCTATCCATCTCTAATGTTCACAATCTATCTATATATCTATATATTTATATCTTCTATCTATCTATCTATCTATCTATCTATCTATCTATCTATCTATATATATATATATATATATATATATATATATAAATGTATATGTATCTATCTCTATATCTCTAATTCTATCTGTATCTGTATATCTATCTCTATCTATCTATCTATCTATTTATCTCTATTTCTCTATCTATCTGTAACTCTATCTATCTCTATCTATTGCTATTTCTATATATCTTTATCTCTATTTCTATCGCCATCTATCTCTATCTCCATCTATCTCTCTCTATCTCTATTTATCTTTATCTCTCTCTACCTATCTCTATCTATCTCTATTATTCACTATCTATATCTATATATCTCTATCTATCTCTACCTTTCTCTATCTCTATTTATCTCTATCAATCTCTGTCTCCATCTATCGCTATCTTTTTATCTCTATCTCGTTTTATCTCTATCTATCTCTATCTATCTCTATCTCAATCTATCTATCTCTATCTTTCTCTATCACAATCTATCGCTTTCGATCTCAATCTCTAGCTATCTCTATCACTATCTATATCTATCTATCTATCTATCTAGCTATCTCTATCTCCATCTATTTCTATATCTATCTATCTATCTATCTATCTATCTATCTATCTATCTATCTATCTATCTCTATCTTTCTCTATCTATCTCTATCTTTCTCTATCTATCTCTATCTTTCTCTATTTATCTCTATCTATCTCTATCTATATCTATTTTTCACTATCTGTCTCTATCTATCACTATATCTCTATTTCTATCTATCTCTATCTGTATCTCTATATGTATCTGTATCTATCTATCTACCTATCTATCTCTATTTTTCTTTGTATCTGTATCTCTATCTATTGCTATCTCTATTTCTATCTCCAACTATCTCTATCTCCATCTATCCCTCTCTATCTCTATCTATCTCTATGTCTATCTGTCTTTAGATCTATCTATCCATCCTTATCTATCTCTATATATCTCTATTGTTCACTATCTATCTATCAATCTATCTATCATCTATATCTTCTATCTATCTATCTCTATATATCTAATTCTATCTGTATCTGTATATCTATCTGTATCTATCTATCTATCTATCTATCTCTATCTCTATTTCTCTATCCATCTGTAACTCTATCTATCTCTATCTATTGCTATTTTTATATATCTCTATCTCTATTTCTATCGCCATCTATCTCCATCTATCTCTCTCTATCTCTATTTATCTTTATCTCTCTCTACCTATCTCTATCTATCTCTATTATTCACTATCTATATCTATATATCTCTATCTATCTCTACTTTTCTCTATCTATCTCTATCAATCTCTGTCTCCATCTATCTCTATCTTTCTATCTCTATCTCTTTTTATCTCTATATATCTCTATCTATCTCTTTCTATCTCTATCTCAATCTATCTATCTCTATCTTTCTCTATCTCAATCTATCTCTTTTGATCTCAATCTCTAGCTATCTCTATCACTATCTATATCTATCTATCTCTATCTCCATCTATTTATCTATCTATCTATCTATCTATCTATCTCTATCTTTCTCTACCTATCTCTATCTCTGTCTATATCCATCCTTCTTTATCTCTATCTCTATTGTTCACAATCTATTTATCTATCTATCTATCTATCTATCATCTATCCATCTATCTATCTATCTATATCTTCAATCTATATATCTATATATATATATATATACGGCACTCAGCCGAAACATGTCAGCCTGAGTACACAGTGCTCTATGTTCTCTTGCTGTATAGGACCCCTCCAGGGACTTTTAATGGAAATTAAACAAAGACGTTTTTAAATTACTAATTCTGACCTGTGGATCGAATCTTTTCTTCACTTTTTGTGTATATATATATATATATATATATATATATAGAGAGAGAGAGAGAGAGAGAGAGAGACTTCAATTTAGTGCACTCTCACTAGCCAACCCAGACACAGACCAGGGTGCTTAACGGAATGAACAATCTGAATAGGAATAAGCACTCACTGGATTTCAAAACAACAAATATTATATATATATATAAATGTATATCTATCTATCTCTATATCTCTAATTCTATCTGTATCTGTATATCTATCTGAAGCTATCTATCTAATTATCTCTATCTCTATTTCTCTATCCATCTGTAACTCTATCTATCGCTATCTATTGCTATTTCTATATATCTCTATCTCTATTTCTATCTGCATCTATCTCTATCTCCATCTATCTCTCTCTATCTCTATTTATATTTATCTCTCTCTCTACCTATCTCTATCTATCTCTATTATTCACTATCTATATATCTCTATCTATCTCTACCTTTCTCTATCTCTATCTATCTCTATCAATCTCTGTCTCCATCTAGCTCTATCTTTCTATCTCTATCTCTTTTTATCTCTATCTATCTCTATCTCAATCTATCTATCTCTATCTTTCTCTATCTCAATCTATCGCTTTCGATCTCAATCTCTAGCTATCTCTATCACTATCTATATCTATCTCTATCTCCATCTATTTCTATATCTATCTATCTATCTATCTCAATCTTTCTCTATCTATCTCTATCTTTCTCTATCTATCTCTATCTATCTATATCTATATCTATTTTTCACTATCTGTCTCTATCTATCACTATATCTCTATTTCTATCTATCTCTATCTGTATCTCTATATGTATCTGTATCTATCTGTCTACCTATCCATCTATATTTTTCTTTTTATCTGTATCTCTATCCATCTATCTCTATCTATTGCTATCTCTATTTCTATCTCCAACTATCTCTATCTCCATCTATCTCTCTCTATCTCTATCTATCTCTATGTCTATCTATCTTTATCCATCTCTAACTATCTCTATCTATCTATCTCTATCTATATCCATCCTTATCTATCTCTATCTATCTCTATTGTTCACTATCTATCTATCTATATCTATATATCTCTATCTATCTCTACCTTTCTCTATCTCTATCTATCTCTATCAATCTCTGTCTCCATCTATCTCTATCTTTCTATCTCTATCTCGTTTTATCTCTATCTATCTCTATCTCAATCTATATATCTCTATCTTTATCTCAATCTATCGCTTTCGATCTCAATCTCTAGCTATCTCTATCACTATCTATATCTATCTATCTCTATCTCCGTCTATTTCTATATCTATCTATCTCTATCTTTTTCTATCTATCTCTATCTTTCTCTATCTATCTCTATCTATCTCTATCTATATCTATTTTTCACTATCTGTCTCTATCTATCACTATATCTATATTTCTATCTATCTCTATCTGTATCTCTATATGTATCTGTATCTATCTATCTACCTATCTATCTCTATTTTTCTTTTTATCTGTATCTCTATCCATCAATCTCTATCTATTGCTATCTCTATTTCTATCTCCAACTATCTCTATCTCCATCTATCTCTCTCTATCTCTATCTATCTCTATGTCTATCTATCTTTATATATCTCTAACTATCTCTATCTATCTATCTATCTATCTATCTATCTCTATCTATATCCATCCTTAGCTATCTCTATCTATCTCTATTGTTCACTATCTATCTATCTATCTATCTATCTGTCTATATATATATATATATATATATAATTCTATCTGTATCTGTATATCAATCTATCTATCTATCTATCTATCTATCTCTATTTCTCTATCTGTCTGTAACTCTATCTATCTCTATCTATTGCTATTTTTATACATCTCTATTTCTATTTTTATCACCATCTATCTCTATCTCCCTCTATCTCTCTCTATCTCTATTTATCTTTATCTCTCTCTACCTATCTCTATCTATCTCTATTATTCATTATCTATATCTATATATCTCTATCTATTTCTACCTTTCTCTATCTCTATCAATCTCTGTCTCCATCTATCTCTATCTTTCTATCTCTATCTCTTGTTATCTCTATCTATCTCTATCTATCTCTATCTATCTCTATCAATCTCTGTCTCCATCTATCTCTATCTTTCTATCTCTATCTCTTTTTATCTCTATCTATCTTTATCTGTCTCTATCTCTATCTCAATCTATTTCTATATCTATCTATCTATCTATCTATCTATCTATCTCTATCTTTCTCTATCTTTCTCTATCTATCTATATCTAACTCTATCTCTTTCTCTATCTATCTCTATTTATCTATATCTGTTTCTATCTTTTGTACTCTCTATCTCTAGCTATCTATATGTCAATCTATCTCTGTATATTTCAATCTCTATTTTTATCTATCTCTATCCATCTCTCTCTCTCTCTCTCTCTCTATCTTTTTATCTCCATCTATCTCTATCTATCTCTATCTCAATCTATCTATCTCTATCTTTCTCTATCTCAATCTATCTCTTTCGATCTCAATCTCTAGCTATCTCTATCACTATCTATATCTATCTTTCTCCATCTATTTCTATATCTATCTATCTATCTTCCTATCTCTATCTTTCTCTATCTATCTCTATCTATCTCTATCTATCTCTATCTATATCTATTTTTCACTATCTGTCTCTATCTATCACTATATCTCTATTTCTATCTATCTCTATCTGTATCTCTATATGTATCTGTATCTATCTATCTACATATCTATCTCTATTTTTCTTTTTATCTGTATCTCTATTTATCTATCTCTATCTATTGCTGTCTCTATTTCTATCTCCAACTATCTCTATCTCCATCTATCTCTCACTATCTCTATCTATCTTTATGTCTGTCTATCTTTATCGATCTCTATCTATCTCTATCTATATCCATCCTTATCTATCTCTATCTATCTCTATTGTTCACTATCTATCTATCTATCTATCTATATCTTCTATCTATCTATCTATCTATCTATCTATCTATCTATCTATATATATCTAATTCTATCTGTATCTGTATATCTATCTGTATCTATCTGTCTATCTATCTATCTATCTATCTATCTATCTATCTATATCTCTATTTCTCTATCTATCTGTAACTCTATCTATCTCTATCTATTGCTATTTTTATATATCTCTATCTCTATTTCTATCGCCATCTATCTCTATCTCCATCTATCTCTCTCTATTTATCTTTATCTCTCTCTACCTATCTCTATTATTCACTATCTATATCTATATATCTCTATCTATCTCTACCTTTCTCTATCTCTATCTATCTCTATCAATCTCTGTCTCCATCTATCTCTATCTTTCTATCTCTATCTCTTTTTATCTCTATCTATCTCTATCTATCTCTATCTCAATCTATCTATCTCTATCTTTCTCTATCTCAATCTATTTCTTTTGATCTCAATCTCTAGCTATCTCTATCACTATCTATATCTATCTATCTCTATCTCCATCTATTTCTATATCTATCTATCTATCTATCTATCTCTATCTTTCTCTATCTCTTTCTTTCTCTATCTATCTCTATCTATATATATATATATTTTTCACTATCTCTCTCTATCTATCACTATATCTCTATTTCTATCTATATCTATCTGTATCTCTATATGTATCTGTATCTATCTACCCATCCATCTATATTTTTCTTTTTATCTGTATCTCTATCCATCTATCTCTATCTATTGCTATCTCTATTTCTATCTCCAACTATCTCTATCTCCATCTATCTCTCTCTATCTCTATCTATCTCTATGTCTATCTATCTTTATCTATCTCTAACTATCTCTATCTATCTATCTATCTTTATCTATATCCATCCTTATCTATCTCTATCTATTTCTATTGTTCACTATCTATCTATCTATCTATCTATCTATAGCTATATATCTCTATCTATCTCTACCTTTCTCTATCTCTATCTATCTCTATCAATCTCTGTCTCCATCTATAGCTATCTTTCTATCTCTATCTCTTTTCATCTCTATCTATCTCTATCTATATCTATTTTCACTATCTGTCTCTATCACTATATCTCTATTTCTATCTATTTCTATCTGTATCTCTATATGTATCTGTATCTATCTATCTACCTATCCATCTCTATTTTTCTTTTTATCTGTATCTCTATCTATCTATCTATCTATCTATCTCTATCTATTGCTATCTCTATTTCTATCTCCAACTATCTCTCTCTATCTTTATCTATCTCTATGTCTATCTATCTTTATCTATCTCTATCTACCTCTATCTATATCCATCCTTCTCTATGTCTATCGATCTCTATTGTTCACAATCTATCTATCTATCTATCTATCTATCTATCTATCATCTCTTCTATCTATCTATATTATATATATATATATATATATATATATGTATATCTATCTCTATATCTCTAATTCTATCTGTATCTGTATATCTATCTGTATCTATCTATCTATCTATTTATCTCTATTTCTCTATCTATCTGTAACTCTATCTATCTCTATCTATTGCTATTTCTATATATCGCTATCTCTATTTCTATCGCCATCTATCTCTATCTCCATCTATCTCTCTCTATCTATATTTATCTTTATCTCTCTCTCTACCTATCTCTATCTATTATTCACTATCTATATCTATATATCTCTATCTATCTCTACCTTTCTCTATCTCTATCTATCTCTATCAATCTCTGTCTCCATCTATCTCTATCTTTCTATCTCTATCTCTTTTTATCTCTATCTATCTCTATCTCAATCTATCTATCTCTATCTTTCTCTATCTCAATCTATCGCTTTCGATCTCAATCTCTAGCTATCTCTATCACTATCTATAACTATCTATCTCTATCTCCATCTATTTCTTTATCTATCTATCTATCTATCTATCTCTATCTATCTCTATCTTTCTCTATCTATCTCTATCTATATCTATTTTTCACTATCTGTCTCTATCTATCACTATATCTCTATTTCTATCTATCTCTATCTGTATCTCTATATGTATCTGTATCTATCTATCTACCTATCTATCTCTATTTTTCTTTTTATCTGTATCTCTATTTATCTATCTCTATCTATTGCTATCTTTATTTTTATGTCCAACTATCTCTATCTCCATCTATCTCTCTCTATCTCTATCTATCTATATGTCTATCTATCTTTATCTATCTCTAACTATCTCTATCTATCTCTATCTATATCCATCCTTATCTATCTCTATCTATCTCTATTGTTCACTATCTATCTATCTATCTATCTATCTATATCTTCTATCTATCTATCTATCTATCTATCTATCTATATATATATATATCTATTTCTCTATCTATCTGTAACTCTATCTATCTCTATCTATTGCTATTTTTATATATCTCTATCTCTATTTCTATCGCCATCTATCTCTTTCTCCATCTATCTCTCTCTTTCTCTATTTATCTTTATGTTTCTCTACCTATCTCTATCTATCTCTATTATTTATTATATATATCTATGTTACAAACTGCTATGTGTAACTGGCCCTTTAAATGGAAAATTGCCCTGCTTCCCTGGATTTTGGAGAAGCCTATTTGCCAGCCTCCTTCCTCATGACTATGGCCCCTGGAAGATTGTTCCCCTGAGAACATATTAACTTTTATTGGGTGTGTATGGCCCTTTAAGAACCATCTGGGGACATATTGTGACTTTGATGAACAATGCCCCTTCAAGACTATGTCCCCAGACCTGTGAAGTGACTTGTCCCTGGCTTTCTCCCACTTGGTTCAGTGGATAGGGCTTGCTGAACCCAGTACCACACAGGCACAGTGTTCCACAGAGGGGGAGCACTGTTACAGAGGCATTGGTTTTCATTGTGTGCCATTAAGTGCTATGTGACAGACCCTTCGGTCAGAACTAAAGAGATAACTTTGTTCAGCTTCAAGAAGCATTCTAAATACAAGTTTGCTGGGATCAGCTCTAATTAGGTTTAGTGATAAAACTTTCTGTTACGGTTACCCTTAGTCTCGCTGAGAGATGGACCGCTTAGTAGCCTGGATCCCTATTGCTAAAGAGGGGAGAAGCTGCTTTCCATAGAATTCTATATGAGTCTCGCAAATATAGAATAATCTCCCTTAGCTGCAGTACAGCTAGGATACCCCTTCTGCCCACAAAAACGAGTCAACGCTGCGATTGAGGGTCAAACAAGAACTCAGGACTGGGATGCCCAGCCTGCTTTTTATTAAGGTTACATGCACACAGGGCACTCCCAGGGGGAGAGGGGGGGGAAGCACAAAATCCCCCATCACACATTTAGATAGAGAGCACTGTCCTTTGACAGGCCACAATAGGATTACAGTACTTAAGATAACAAGTTTACAAGTTCATCTTATCAATTAGCAGTCTGGCTCCAGAGGTGATTAGACAATGGGATTTGTTATCACTAAACTTAGAGCTCAGGCCAGCAAATGTGTATTTAGGCAATAGTTTCTAAAAGCTGAAAAAAAAAAGAGTTAACTCTTTATGAAATGATACTTGTTACGGTTTTCTTGGAGCCCTTCTTAGGCGCTGGCTTGCTGGTTCAGGCATTGCTGCTGGGAAATAAGCTCTTCACAACAAAATAACTAATGCTTCTGTAACAGTGCTCCCTTTCTGTGGAACACTCTGGCAGACACGGTCTGACCCCTTTTCGGGGCAGACTAAGGCTGTCCAGACCGCTGGTTATGCGGGGCTGAGGTCGGTTTGTCTGGACAACCCGTCGGCGTTGCCATTCTGTTTCCCAGGTCTGTAAGTAATGGTGAAATTGAAGGGTTGCAACGATAAGCTCCAACGTAATAGCCTGCCGTTATCTCCAGAGACCCGGTTCAGCCACACCAACGGGTTATGGTCGGTGACCAGAGTGAACTCCTGACCATATAAATAGGGAGTCAATTTCTTTAATGCCCACACCAAAGCCAAACACTCCTTTTCGACCGCTGCATAGCTGACTTCGCGGGGCAGGAGCTTCCGGCTGATGTAGGCAACTGGATGCTCCCCTCCATCTTCGCCTACTTGGCTGAGGACGGCTCCCAGCCCGAACATGGAAGCATCAGTATGGACGATAAAACGTTTGTTAAGGGCTGGGGCCGCCAAGACAGGAGCGTTAATTAGAGCATTTTTGAGAGCCTGGAAAGCCGTTTCACAGTGGGGAGACCACAGGACCTGTCGAGGTAAGTTCTTCTTGGTCAAGTCAGTCAGGGGTTTGGCAAGTGTGCTGTAGTCTGGTACGAACCGTCTATAGTACCCTGCCGTGCCCAGGAAGGCTAGGACCTGAGTCTTAGTGATGGGGGTGGGCCAATTGGCGACAGCTTCTATTTTGGCCGGCTCTGGTCGCTGCTTTCCACACCCCACCCGGTGACCCAGGTACTGTACCTCGGCCATCCCAAAGTGGCATTTTTCTGGCTTCAGAGTCAGGCCAGCAGCCCGGATCTGATCCAGAACCATTCCCACATGAGCTAAGTGGTCCTCCCAGGACTCACTGTGGATCGCTATGTCGTCCAGGTAGGCGCAAGCAAAACTCTGGAAGCCATCCAGGAGCCTATCCACCAAGCGCTGGAATGTAGCTGGGGCATTCTTCATCCCAAACGGCATTACCCTAAACTGATATAAGCCGAATGGGGTGACGAATGCCGACTTGGGGATAGCCTCCGGGGCCAGGGGAATCTGCCAGTAACCTTTGCAGAGGTCAATAGTGGTCAGGTAATTTCCCCTGGCTATACGATCGAGTAGCTCGTCTACCCTGGGCATAGGGTAAGCGTCCGTCACGGTATTTTCATTGAGCCTCCGATAGTCTACGCAGAACCGGGTGGTCCCATCTTTCTTGGGCACCAAGACAACTGGGGAGGCCCAGGGACTATCGGAGGGCTCAATTACCCTGAGCTGGAGCATCTCATCGATCTCCTTCTTCATTCCTGTCCTAACTGCTTCGGGGATTCGGTACGGAGCCTGGCGCAAGGGAGCTTGTCCCGGAGTATCTACCTGGTGGGTGGTTAAAGTAGTGTACCCTGGCTTCGGGGAGAAGGTGAGGTGTTTGGACTGGAGGAGTTGGTTGAGCTGCTCCCTTTCAGTGGGGCTAAGTCGGTCCCCTATCTGAACCTGCGCCACTATACCTGTGGGGAGGCTCTTTTCTAATAGGTCTGGAATGGGTAAACTGTCGGGGTCTTCCTGAGGGGAACAACATACGGCCGTCACGTTCTCTGGTCGCTCAAAATATTCCTTGAGCATGTTTACATGGAATGTCTTTCTAAGATTGTTGTCGTGGCAGCTAGCTATCACATAAGTGGTGTCTCCCCTTTTCTCTACGATCTGGTAGGGACCCTGCCAGGACGCCTGCAATTTGTCTGTCTTCACCGGCTTAAGTACTAACACCTTTTGTCCTATGGTGAAGATTCTCTTTCGGGCCCCCCGATCGTACCATACTTTCTGTCTTCTCTGGGCCAACTGGAGATTAGCCCGCACGGATTTGGCTAATTGCTCCATTCGGTCCCTGAGTTCCAGCACGTATGGCACAATGGGGACACCGTCAGCCTCCATCTCTCCCTCCCAGTGCTCCCGGATCAGGTTTAGGGGTCCCCGTACCTTTCTTCCGTAGAGCAACTCGAAGGGAGAGAACCCTGTCGTTTCCTGGGGCACCTCCCGATAAGCAAATAGGAGGTGCGGCAGGAAGCGTTCCCAGTCTCGGTATTCCTGAGTGAACGTCTTGAGCATTTGCTTGAGGGTCCCATTGAACCTCTCACACAGCCCGTTCGTCTGGGGGTGGTATGGGGAGCTCAGGAGGGACTTAATTTTGCAAACCTGCCAGAGTTGTTGGGTCAATTCAGCCGTAAATTGGGTGCCTCGTTCGGATAGGATTTCTTTTGGAAATCCTACCCGGGAGAACACCTGTACTAGTGCATTCGCTACCGTATCCGCTTGTATGTTGGATAGGGCGACAGCCTCTGGGTACCTGGTAGCGTAGTCCACTACGGTAAGAATGTATCGCTTACCGGAGGGACTAGGGGTAGCCAGTGGTCCCACTAGGTCAATAGCAACCCGGCTGAAGGGTTCCTCTACAATGGGCATATTTACTAGCTGGGCTTTAGGGTGATCGCCTCGCCTTCCTACTCGTTGACACACATCGCAGGTGTTACAGTAAGTTCTAACGTCAGCGTGCACCCCTGGCCAAAAGAACGTGTGAGTAATGCGGTGTAGGGTACGGGTAACGGCTAGGTGGCCTGCTAAGGGGATGTCGTGGCCTATTTTGAGGATTTCTTGACGGTATTTGTGGGGCACTACCAGCTGTCGCCTACGCTGTCCCCTTTTCTCTGTCCAGCGGTATAGTTTCCCTTTTTCCCATAAGAATGTTTCGTTATCTGCCCCGCCCCCTCCGGTCTCTGCTCGTTCCCGGTACTTTTGTAAGGTCGGGTCAGTCTTAGACTCTGCCTCGAAAACATCTGGGGTGTCCCAGGGTATGGGGCCTAACCTGTCAGGCAAGGTCGGGGTAGGTCTTACCTGTGTCTCCCGCACTGGTGAGAGCTCTCGCTCCGTCCGGGCTTGGGCCCGTGTAGTCACTGGGTCCGCCTCGTTGTTGCATACTGGAGCATAGGCAGAAGTCATGGGGCCCAAATTGTTGCCCAGTAGTACTTCGGCAGGTAAATTATCCATTAGGCCCACGTTCACAGCCCCCTTTCCCGCTCTCCAATCAAGATGCACTTTAGCTGTTGGAATTTTGTACACATCCCCCCCCCCGCCACTCTAACGGCCACAGTCTGTCCGGATCGCTTGTGCTCTGGCACCAAATGACTCTGTACCAGCGTGATAGTAGCCCCTGTGTCTCGCAATCCCTCGGTAGATCGCCCCTCGAGCCATACCCTCTGCCGATGGTGCTGGCGGTTATCTGAGGCAGCATATACAGGGTCTGCCTCGTGAAGCGGCCCCACATATCCCTCCATAGGGGCCTCTTGGTTAACACAGAGGGCCCGGGCCGGACGATAGGACCCAGAGGGGTAATTGTAATTCCTGGGTGTCTGGTGCGTATTAAGGGGGCAGCTAGCCATGAAATGCCCTGGTTGCTTGCATCGGTGGCAAGTCGGTCTGGGACGCTCAGAGCTGTTATTGGGTGGTCCTGAGTGTCGGACGGGCCCTGTGGGCACCGGGGGCTCGGAATTCAGCATGAGGGGGTGCACGGTAAACCTCTCTGGGTTCGACCCGTGCTGGAGCTCGGTAGTTCATGGGTTCGTGAAGACGGGAGTCATAATGTTCATCGGCCAATTTGGCTGCTTCTTCTAAGGTAGAAGGCCGCCTGTCTCGCAGCCATTCCTTCCCTTGCTGTTCCATGCCATTATAAAAATGTTCTAAGAGAAACAATTGTAAAATTTCCTCCCCAGTCACCGCTTTACTTCCGCTCAGCCAGTGATTTGCCGCTCTCCGCATTCGGTGCGCCCATTCCATATGGGTATCGTTAGGCTTCTTTTCCGTGCCCCGAAACTGTCGGCGATACGTGTCCGGAGTTACAGCGTACCGTCGCAACAGTGTCTCCTTAACTAGCTCATACTGTGTCACTTCCTCAGCACCCAGAGTACGAAAGGCTTCCAGGGCTCGCCCGGATAGTTTCCCAGACAATATCGTGGGCCACTCTCTGTTGGGAATCTGGTGCAGGGCACATTGCCTTTCGAAGTCCGCCAAATATTCATCAATCCCTGTCTCGCTCTCTAGGAAGGGTCGAAATGCCGCATAGGGTATCTTGGGCCTCCCAGCATTTTCGACAGGGATGATTACCTGCGGGGCTTCAGCATGGCGGTGTGCGTTCGCTAGGTTGAGTTCGTGGGCTCGAGTCTCTCGTATATCCTCGTCCGCCTCCGCCATCAACTGCTGTACCAATTCCATGGAGGGGTTCGGCCCGTATAATGAGAGCCTTTCCCGAACAATCCTGGTTTTTTCGTCACTAATCGTGGTCGCTGTTTCCGCCATTGTGAAGCTCTGATCCAGTTCGGTCAATTCTGCGATCAGCTCTCTCCTCGGCCGGTTGCTGGCATACCCCCCTCTGCTTTCAAGTAAATCCTTTAGGGTTGTACGCTTCAATTTTTCGTAAGCGCTCTCCATCCGTTCTGTACCTCTCCTAGTAAATCCAGGAAAATCCCGCCGCTGCCGCCAAATGTTACGGTTACCCTTAGTCTCGCTGAGAGATGGACCGCTTAGTAGCCTGGATCCCTATTGCTAAAGAGGGGAGAAGCTGCTTTCCATAGAATTCTATATGAGTCTCGCAAATATAGAATAATCTCCCTTAGCTGCAGTACAGCTAGGATACCCTTCTGCCCACAAAAACGAGTCAACGCTGCGATTGAGGGTCAAACAAGAACTCAGGACTGGGATGCCCAGCCTGCTTTTTATTAAGGTTACATGCACACAGGGCACTCCCAGGGGGAGAGGGGGGGAAGCACAAAATCCCCCATCACACATTTAGATAGAGAGCACTGTCCTTTGACAGGCCACAATAGGATTACAGTACTTAAGATAACAAGTTTACAAGTTCATCTTATCAATTAGCAGTCTGGCTCCAGAGGTGATTAGACAATGGGATTTGTTATCACTAAACTTAGAGCTGAGGCCAGCAAATGTGTATTTAGGCAATAGTTTCTAAAAGCTGAAAAAAAAAGAGTTAACTCTTACGGTTACGGTTTTCTTGGAGCCCTTCTTAGGCGCTGGCTTGCTGGTTCAGGCATTTCTGCTGGGAAATAAGCTCTTCACAACAAAATAACTAATGCTTCTGTAACACTTTCCCATTGTCTAATCAGACTAGTATTGATAAGGTGGACTGCATTGTTTTATTGTGTGTAATGTTATCTGCTGAAGTAATGTTGTGGCCTGTCAAAGGGAGTGTCTCTATCTAATATCAAATGTGTGATGGGGGATTTTATGCCTCCCCCTGAGAGTGTCCTGTTTTGCATGTAACCTCAATAAAAAGCAGGCTGTGTGTCCAGCACATCAAACCTATTTCTGACCCTCTAACTTGCAGCTTTGACTCATGTTTGTAGGGGACAGCTTCAGCTATAATCACTACAGGGATTGCTATGCTTTTCATACTCCCTTAGCTACGGGGATTGCTACAGAAGGAAGAGGTTCATCTACTGGAGCCTGGTCGTAGGTCCAGGGCGCAGAGCAGACGGTGAGATACCAGCCCAGCAGCGGTGGTTCGTGGAGTCTGCGTTACTTATGGTGGCTACGCAGCAGTTAGAGTGACTATGGTGCTGCTGCTCCTTTGGTGAGCGCTAGGAGCATCATTTTCTACGGTCCAACTTCCAGCCAGCCTGGAGGCAACCGTAACAATCTATATATCTCTATCTATCTCTACCTTTCTCTATCTATCTCTATCAATCTCTGTCTCCATCTATCTCTATCTTTCTATCTCTATCTCTTTTTATCTCTATCTAGCTCTATCTATCTCTATCTCAATCTATCTAACTCTATCTTTCTCTATCTCAATCTATCTTTTTCTATCTCAATCTCTAGCTATCTCTATCACTATGTATATCTATTTATCTCTATCTCCATCTATTTCTATATCTATCTATCTCTATCTTTCTCTATCTATCTCTATCTAACTCTATCTCTATTTATCTATATCTGTTTCTATCTTTTGTACTCTCTATCTCTAGCTATCTATATGTCAATCTATCTCTTTATATTTCAATCTCTATTTTTATCTATCTCTATCCATCTCTATCCATTTCAATCTTTATCTATCTCTTTATATTTCAATCTCTATTTTTATCTATCTCTATCCATCTCTATCCATTTCAATCTTTATCTATCTCGATATACCTCTATATCTATCTATATGTGTATCTCTATCTATCCCTATCTCTCTCTCTCTCTCTCTCTCTATCTATCTATCTATTAATCTCAATCTCGATCTCTATTTATCTTTATCTATCTTGATCTCTATCTATCTCTATCCATCTCTATCTATTTTTATCTATCTATCTCCAACAATCTCTATCTATCTCAATCTCTATCTATCTATTTTTATCTATCTCTATCTATCTAGATCCATCTCTATCTCTTTCTATCTTTATTTAGATCTCTGTCTATCTTTACCTATCTCTATCGCTATATAGCTCTATCTATATCTATATCTTTCTATCTCTATCTATCTCTAGATCTATCTATCTCTATCTAGCTATCTATCTATCACTATCTCTATCTATCTCTAGCTCTATCTATCTCTACCTCTATCTTTATTATTATTATTATCGGTTATTTGTAGAGCGCCAACAGATTCTGCAGCGCTATAAACAAAGGGGGAGTACAACAAAACAATTATAGGGATCAAATGGGTAGAGGGCCCTGCTAAGAGTTGCACTGTTGTAGTCAGCTCTTAAGAAGGTGATCTACAAACAGCTAGACTCAAGCTTACATGCTAAGGGGGTTCAGGGGATAGCAATGGAGGAGTGGAACTGGTATAAAGTAAGGTTAGCATAGGATGTATGCATCCCTGAACAGTAGAGTCTTTAGGGAGCGCTTGAAGCTTTCAAAACTAGGGGAGAGTCTTGCGGAGCGAGGCAGTGAGTTCCACAAGATGGGAGCCAGTCTGGAGAAGTCATCTATCACTATCTCTGTCTATCTCTGTCTAGCTCTATATATCTATATCTCTATTTATCTTTAAGACCACCTTTTCTATCTATTTCTATCTATCTCTATCTATTAATATCACTATCTCTATCTGTTACGGTTGCCTCCAGGCTGGCTGGAAGTTGGACCGTAGAAAAGGATGCTCCTAGCGCTCACCAAAGAATCATCAGCACCATAGTCAGCAATCCCTGTAGTGATATTAGCTGAAGCTGTCCCCTACAAACATGAGTCAAAGCTGCAAGTTAGAGGGACAGAAAATAGGTCTGATGTGCTGGAGCACACAGCCTGCCTTTTATTGAGGTTACATGCAAACAGGACACTCTCAGGGGGAGGCATAAAATCCCCCATCACACATTTGATATTAGATAGAGAGACACTCCCTTTGACAGGCCACAACATTTACTTCAGCAGATAACATTACGCACAATAAAACAATGCAGTCCACCTTATCAATACTAGTCTGATTAGACAATGGGAAAGTTGATCACTAAACCTAATTAGAGCTAATCCCAGCAGACTTGTATTTAGAATAGGTTTCTTGAAGCTGAACAAAATTTAACTCTTAATGGCACACAATGAAACTGAACCAAGTGGGAGAAAGCCAGGGACAAATCATTTCACAGGTCTGGGGACATAGTCTTAAAGGGGCATTGTTCATCAAAGTCACAATATGTCCCCAGATGGTTCTTAAAGGGCCATACACACCCAATAAAAGTTAATATGTTCTCAGGGGCACAATCTTCCAGGGGCCATAGTCATGAGGAAGGAGGCTGGCAAATAGGCTTCTCCAAAATCCAGGGAAGCAGGGCAACCTTCCATTTAAAGGGCCAGTCACAAATAGCAGTTTGTAACATATCTCCCCTTTTGGAGGGAGACTAACAAGGCACCTGACCTTCTGTCGGTCAGTGCCTAAGTTAGTCTCGCAACCCACCCACAAATAAACACTAGCAGCAAAGCAGCCCCCCCACAACAAGTAGCACTGGCCTGTAGGTTCCAGGTTACAGGATGAAAGTGTAGCATCCTCTGCCTTCCTGGCGCAGCTGGGCAAATAGCTGATGGTACTTGGGGGGCAGAGGCCAGCGGCACTCTGCCCTGGTGCCAGCGCTTCTGCTGGGGTGAGGGGTTTGCAGGCCAGTCCTGTAACAAGGGGGTCTGTAGGGCAGAGGACAGCAGCGCTCTGTCCTGATGCCAGCTCTTCTGCTGGGGGAATTGGGGCATAGTCCTGCCCGGTGGCAAAGGGAACGTGGGGGTCAGTGGGGGTTAACATCTCCACTGTTAACCCTGGGCCCAAGTTAGGAGTTAGCTGGGGAGGGGGAGATTGGCTTACCTCCTCCTCCTGACACTCCGGCGGCCGTTGGGAAGGGAGGTCGATGCTCTCCTCTTCCTGTGGAACATGCTGCGGCTGGGGAGAGAGACCGGTTGTCTCCTCTCCCTGGAAGGCACACTCCGGCTGGGGAGGGAGGTCGATGCTCTCCCCTCCCTGTAGCTGGGTCTGTCGCTGGGGATCTGGGCCGTCTGCCCAGCATCCCTGTAGGGCCGGTAGAGAGACTGCGGTCCCATCTCCACCTGCCTGCTGGGGGGTCCTCCCAGGACCAGTCTATGAGGCCTGCTGCCTCTGGTATCTCTGGTTGGGGTTGGGGAAGGAGACCGGTTGTCTCTTCCCTCTGCACAGTATACTGCCGCTGGGGAGGGAGGTCGCTGCTCTCCTCTCCCTGTGGAACATGCTGCGGCTGGGGAGAGAGACCAGGTGTCCATACCCTCAAACTCCACAGTTGGCGCTCAAAGGCTCGTGCCGCTTTGTTCTCCGTATCCAATTCCCGGATGATGCGACTGACTACCTCCTGCGCAGGGTCTGGACCATATCGGACTAGCCGCCTCTTTACCTCTGGAACGAAATCCGCGCCCTCATAGCGACGGATCCGGTTGAGGTGCTCTTCACATGGTTCTGACCAGTATCTTGTCAGCTCCATGCTGCTGTAGGTAGGGACGCTGCGCAGTGGCTAGCGTTGCCCTCAATTACTCTCCTACGATACCAGTGCTGTTGTGGTGCTGCTCCTTGCGCTAGGACGCCAATCCCACCGCTGCCGCCAAATGTTACGGTTGCCTCCAGGCTGGCTGGAAGTTGGACCGTAGAAAAGGATGCTCCTAGCACTCACCAAAGAATCATCAGCACCATAGTCAGCAATCCCTGTAGTGATATTAGCTGAAGCTGTCCCCTACAAACATGAGTCAAAGCTGCAAGTTAGAGGGACAGAAAATAGGTCTGATGTGCTGGAGCACACAGCCTGCCTTTTATTGAGGTTACATGCAAACAGGACACTCTCAGGGGGAGGCATAAAATCCCCCAATCACACATTTGATATTAGATAGAGAGACACTCCCTTTGACAGGCCACAACATTTACTTCAGCAGATAACATTACGCACAATAAAACAATGCAGTCCACCTTATCAATACTAGTCTGATTAGACAATGGGAAAGTTGATCACTAAACCTAATTAGAGCTAATCCCAGCAGACTTGTATTTAGAATAGGTTTCTTGAAGCTGAACAAAATTTAACTCTTAATGGCACACAATGAAACTGAACCAAGTGGGAGAAAGCCAGGGACAAATCATTTCACAGGTCTGGGGACATAGTCTTAAAGGGGCATTGTTCATCAAAGTCACAATATGTCCCCAGATGGTTCTTAAAGGGCCATACACACCCAATAAAAGTTAATATGTTCTCAGGGGCACAATCTTCCAGGGGCCATAGTCATGAGGAAGGAGGCTGGCAAATAGGCTTCTCCAAAATCCAGGGAAGCAGGGCAACCTTCCATTTAAAGGGCCAGTCACAAATAGCAGTTTGTAACACTATCTATCTCTGTCTAGCTCTATATATCTATATCACTATTTATCTTTAACGATCACTATCTCTATCTATTTCTATCTATCTCTATCTATTAATATCGCTATCGCTATCCATCTATTTTGCTATCTATTTCTATCTTTCTCTATTTCTATCTAACTATATCTCTTTTTGTATATCTCTATCTCAATCTATCTCTTTTGATCACTCTCTATCTCTATGTATCTGTATCTATAAATCTCTATTTCTATCTATCTTTATCTATCTATCTCTATCTATCTCATTTATCTGTATCTCTATTTCTATTTATCTCTGAATATCTGTATCTCTATCTATCTATCTATCTATCTATCTATCTATCTATCTATGTCTATCTACCTCTATCTATCTCTATCTATATCTATATACATCTATCTACATCCATCTATATACATCTATCTACATCTATCTATATCAATCTATATTTACATCTATCTATCTATATCTACATATATCTATCTCTATCTATTCTATCTATCTCTATGTACTTTAATCTCTATTTTAATTTTTTCTATCTATCTCTATTTTCTCTATCTTTCTCTTTCTCTATTTATCTCTATATCTCTATTTCTATCTGTATCTCTATCTCTATCCGTATCTATCTATCTATCTATCTATCTATCTATCTCTATTTCTCTATCTTTATCTCTATCTATTGCTATCTCTATATATCTCTATCTCTATTTCTATCTCCAACGATCTCTATCTCTATCTATCTCTATCTATCTCTATCTTTATCTCTCTCTACCTATCTCTATCTATCTATCTCTATCTATCTCTATTGTTCATTATCTATCTCTATCTAATCTCTACCTTTCTCTATATATCTCTATCAATCTCTGTCTCCATCTATCTCTATATATCTCTATCTATCTCTTTTTAACTCTATATCTAGCTATCTCTATCTGAATCTATCTATCTCTATCTGAATCTATCTATCTCTATCTGAATCTATCTATCTCTATCTATTCTACCTATCTCTATACATTTCTATCTCTATTTTATTTTTCTACACTTATCTCTATCTTTATCCATTGCTATCTATCTCTATCTATCTCTACCTATCTATGTCTCTGTCTATCTCTATCTTTCTCTGTCTATCTCTATCTGTATCTCTGTTTATATATGTATCTCTATCTCTATCTATCCCTATCTAACTCTATCATTCTCTATCTCAATCTATCTCTATCGATCTCAATCTCTAGCTATCTCTATCACTCTATCTATCTATCTATCTATCTATCTATCTATCTATCTATCTATCTCTATCTCTATCTTTCTCTATCTATCTCTATCTATCTCTTTATCTATCTATCTCTATTTATCTCTATCTAACTCTATATTTCTTACTGTCTATCTATCTATATCTCAATCTATCTCTATATATTTCAATCTCTATTTTTATCTATCTCTATCTATCTCTATCTATTGCTATCTATCTCAATATATCTTTATATCTATCTATCTCTATATCTCTATCTATCTCTTCATATCCCTATCGCTTTCTCTCTCTCTCTCTCTCTCTCTCTCTCTCTCTCTCTCTCTCTCTCTCTCTCTCTCTCTCTCTATCTATCTATATCTCTATTTATCTCTATCTATCTTGATCTCTATATATCTCTATCCATCTCTATCTATTCTTATCTATCTATCTCCAACAATTTATATCTATCTTGATCTCTATCTATCTATTTTTATCTATCTCTATCAACCTTGATCCATAGCTGTCTCTTTATAACTATATCTCTGTCTATCTCTACCTATCTCTATATCTATATATCTCTATCTATCTCTATTTATATGTTGCTATCTCTATCAATCTATCTATTTATTATCTATCTATCACTATCTCTATATATCTTTATCTGTCTCTAGTTCTGTCTATCTCTATCGCTATCTCTATCTCTATCTATCACTATCTCTATCTATCACTATCTCTATCTATCACTATCTCTATCTCTATATATCTATATCTCTATTTATCTTTATCGATCACTATCTCTATCTATTTCTATCTATCTCTATCTATTAATATTGCTATCTCTATCTATCTATCTATCTATTTTGCTATAAATTTCTATCTTTCTCTATTTCTATCTAACTCTTTCTCTCTTTGTCTACCTCTATCTCAATCTATCTCTTTCTATCTCTATCTATCTCTATGTATCTCTATCTATCAATCTCTATTTCTATCTATTTCTATCTACCTTTATCTATCTTTATCCGTCTCATCTATCTGTATCTCTATCTATTTCTATTTATTTCTATGTCTCTGTCTATCTCTATCTTTCTCTGTCTATCTCTATCTGCATCTCTGTTTATATCTGTATCTCTATCTCTATCTATCCCTATCTAACTCTATCATTCTCTATCTCAATCTATCTCTATCGATCTCAATCTCTAGCTATCTCTATGTGTGAGGATCTTCTAATCCCACTCTCTGTGTATCTTTATCTATCTATCTCTATCTTTCAATATATCTCTATCTATTTCTATCTTTCTCTATCTATCTCTATCTATCTCTATCTATGTATATCTTTATATCTATCTACATCTATCTATATCTATCTATATCTAAATCTATCTATATCTACATATATCTATCTCTATCTATCTCTATATATTTGAATCTCTATTTTTATCGTTCTCTATCTATCTTTATCTCTATTTATCTCTATCCATCTCTATCCATTTCTATTTCTATCTATCTCTATCTCATTCTCTATCTATCTCTATTTTTCTCTATCTCTATCCATCTCTATCTCTATATATTTATCTCTATCTATCTATCTATCTATCTATCTATCTATCATCTATCTCTATCTACATTTCTCTATTTCTCTATCTATCTCTATATATCTCTATCTATCTCTATGTGTATCTCCATCTCTATTTATCCCTATCTATCTCTCTGTCTCAGTCTATATTAGTCTATCTATATCTTTCTCTATCTATCTCAATCTCTATCAATCTCAATCTCTATCTATCTCTATCTATTTTTATCTATCTCTTTCTATTTTTATCTATCTCTATCTATCGCTATCTATCTCTATATATCTCTATTTATCTCTGTCTATCCCTATCCATTTCTCTCTATCTCAGCCTATCTCTATGTATCTCTATCTATCTCAATCTCGATCTATCTCTATCTTTTTTTATCAATCTCTATCTATCGCTATCTCTATCTCTATTTATATTTATCTTTTTTTTTTTTTTTTTTTTTTTTTAAATCTTTTTTTAATGGGGGTGAAGCTACAAAAAGAAAAACAATACAATACGATTCATCTCAGAAAAATACAAGTACATCTCTTTCAAATACAGAAAAAGGAAGAAAAAACAAAAAAATGAAATGACACGTTTCTGCGTTGCCTGACCTTTGCTTATTTTTCCAGTTATAACTGATCAATTTTACTGGAATATCTTAGCTACTCCCACCAATACCTTTTATCTAATTTCTTACATTCGCTTTAGGAACGCTCAATCCCAATCTTTTCCGTCCGAAATATTTTGATCTGTTCCTGAACCAGTGTCTTGATTTTGCCAACTTAATCTTTATCTTGAACTAGTCTATATCCTATGTAGATACTACGTGTTACAGAAGCATTAGTTATTTTGTTGTGAAGAGCTTATTTCCCAGCAGCAATGCCTGAACCAGCAAGCCAGCGCCTAAGAAGGGCTCCAAGAAAACCGTAACAAGTATCATTTCATAAAGAGTTAACTTTTTTTTTCAGCTTTTAGAAACTATTGTCTAATCACCTCTGGAGCCAGACTGCTAATTGATAAGATGAACTTGTAAACTTGTTATCTTAAGTACTGTAATCCTATTGTGGCCTGTCAAAGGACATTGCTCTCTATCTAACTGTGTGATGGGGGATTTTGTGCTTTCCCCCCCCCCCCTGGGAGTGCCCTGTGTGCATGTAACCTTAATAAAAAGCAGGCTGGGCATCCCAGTCCTGAGTTCTTGTTTGACCCTCAATCGCAGCGTTGACTCGTTTTTGTGGGCAGAAGGGTATCCTAGCTGTACTGCAGCTAAGGGAGATTATTCTATATTTGCGAGACTCATATAGAATACTATGGAAAGCAGCTTCTCCCCTCTTTAGCAATAGGGATCCAGGCTACTAAGCGGTCCATCTCTCAGCGAGACTAAGGGTAACCGTAACAGTGGCGGCAGCGGCGGGATTTTCCTGGATTTCCTAGGAGAGGTACAGAACGGATGGAGAGCGCTTACGAAAAATTGAAGCGTACAACCCTAAAGGATTTACTTGAAAGCAGAGGGGGGTACGCCAGCAACCGGCCGAGGAGAGAGCTGATCGCAGAATTGACCGAACTGGATCAGAGCTTCACAATGGCGGAAACACCGACCCACGATTAGTGACGAAAAAAACCAGGATTGTTCGGGAAAGGCTCTCATTATACGGGCCGAACCCCTCCATGGAATTGGTACAGCAGTTGATGGCGGAGGCGGACGAGGATATACGAGAGACTCGAGCCCACGAACTCAACCTAGCGAACGCACACCGCAATGCTGAAGCCCCGCAGGTAATCATCCCTGTCGAAAATGCTGGGAGGCCCAAGATACCCTATGCGGCATTTCGACCCTTCCTAGAGAGCGAGACAGGGATTGATGAATATTTGGCGGACTTCGAAAGGCAATGTGCCCTGCACCAGATTCCCAACAGAGAGTGGCCCACGATATTGTCTGGGAAACTATCCGGGCGAGCCCTGGAAGCCTTTCGTACTCTGGGTGCTGAGGAAGTGACACAGTATGAGCTAGTTAAGGAGACACTGTTGCGACGGTACGCTGTAACTCCGGACACGTATCGCCGACAGTTTCGGGGCATGAAAAAGAAGCCTAACGATACCCATATGGAATGGGCGCACCGAATGCGGAGAGCGGCAAATCACTGGCTGAGCGGAAGTAAAGCGGTGACTGGTGAGGAAATTTTACAATTGTTTCTCTTAGAACATTTTTTATAATGGCATGGAACAGCAAGGGAAGGAATGGCTGCGAGACAGGCGGCCTTCTACCTTAGAAGAAGCAGCCAAATTGGCCGATGAACATTATGACTCCCGTCTTCACGAACCCATGAACTACCGAGCTCCAGCACGGGTTAAACCCAGAGAGGTTTACCGTGCACCCCCTCGTGCTGAATTCCGAGCCCCGGTGCCCACAGGGCCCGTCCGACACTCAGGACCACACAATAACAGCTCTGAGCGTCCCAGACCGACTTGCCACCGATGCAAGCAACCAGGGCATTTCATGGCTAGCTGCCCCCTTAATACGCACCAGACACCCAGGAATTACAATTACCCCTCTGGGTCCTATCGTCTGGCCCGGGCCCTCTGTGTTAACCAAGAGGCCCCTATGGAGGGATATGTGGGGCCGCTTCACGAGGTGGACCCTGTATATGCTGCCTCAGATAACCGCCAGCACCATCGGCAGAAGGTATGGCTCGAGGGGCGATCTACAGAGGGATTGAGAGACACAGGGGCTACTATCACGCTGGTACAGAGTCATTTGGTGCCAGAGCACAAGCGATCCGGACAGACTGTGGCCGTTAGAGTGGCGGGGGGGGATGTGTACAAAATTCCAACAGCTCAAGTGCATCTTGATTGGGGAGCGGGAAAGGGGGCTGTGAACGTGGGCATAATGGATAATTTACCTGCCGAAGTACTACTGGGCAACGATTTGGGCCCCATGACTTCTGCCTATGCTCCAGTATGCAACAACGAGGCGGACCCAGTGACTACACGGGCCCAAGCCCGGATGGAGCGAGAGCTCTCACCAGTGCGGGAGACACAGGTAAGACCTACCCCGACCTTGCCTGACATGTTAGGCCCCATACCCTGGGACACCCCCAGATGCTTTCGAGACAGAGTCTAAGACTGACCCGACTTTACAAAAGTACCGGGAACGAGCAGAGACCGGAGGGGGCGGGGCAGATAACGAAACATTCTTATGGGAAAAAGGGAAAATATACCGCTGGACAGAGAAAAGGGGACAGCGTAGGCGACAGCTGGTAGTGCCCCACAAATACCGTCAAGAAATCCTCAAGATAGGCCACGACATCCCCTTAGCAGGCCACCTAGCCGTAACCCGTACCCTACACCGCATTACTCACACGTTCTTTTGGCCAGGGGTGCACGCTGACGTTAGAACTTACTGTAACACCTGCGATGTGTGTCAACGAGTAGGAAGGCGAGGCGATCACCCTAAAGCCCATCTAGTAAATATGCCCATTGTAGAGGAACCCTTCAGCCGGGTTGCTATTGACCTAGTGGGACCACTGGCTACCCCTAGTCCCTCCGGTAAGCGCTACATTCTTACCGTAGTGGACTACGCTACCAGGTACCCAGAGGCTGTCGCCCTATCCAACATACAAGCGGATACGGTAGCGAATGCACTAGTACAGGTGTTCTCCCGGGTAGGATTTCCAAAAGAAATCCTATCCGACCGAGGCACCCAATTTACGGCTGAATTGACCCAACAACTCTGGCAGGTTTGCAAAATTAAGTCCCTCCTGAGCTCCCCATACCACCCCCAGACGAACGGGCTGTGTGAGAGGTTCAATGGGACCCTCAAGCAAATGCTCAAGACGTTCACTCAGGAATACCGAGACTGGGAACGCTTCCTGCCGCACCTCCTATTTGCTTATCGGGAGGTGCCCCAGGAAACGACAGGGTTCTCTCCCTTCGAGTTGCTCTACGGAAGAAAGGTACGGGGACCCCTAAACCTGATCCGGGAGCACTGGGAGGGAGAGATGGAGGCTGACGGTGTCCCCATTGTGCCATACGTGCTGGAACTCAGGGACCGAATGGAGCAATTAGCCAAATCCGTGCGGGCTAATCTCCAGTTGGCCCAGAGAAGACAGAAAGTATGGTACGATCGGGGGGCCCGAAAGAGAATCTTCACCATAGGACAAAAGGTGTTAGTACTTAAGCCGGTGAAGACAGACAAATTGCAGGCGTCCTGGCAGGGTCCCTACCAGATCGTAGAGAAAAGGGGAGACACCACTTATGTGATAGCTAGCTGCCATGACAACAATCTTAGAAAGACATTCCATGTAAACATGCTCAAGGAATATTTTGAGCGACCAGAGAACGTGACGGCCGTATGTTGTTCCCCTCAGGAAGACCCCAACAGTCTACCCATTCCAGACCTCTTAGAAAAGAGTCTCCCCACAGGTATAGTGGCTCAGGTTCAGATAGGAGACCGACTTAGCCCCACTGAAAGGGAGCAGCTCAGCCAACTCCTCCAGTCCAAACACCTCACCTTCTCCCCGAAGCCAGGGTACACTACTTTAACCACCCACCAGGTAGATACTCCGGGACAAGCTCCCTTGCGCCAGGCTCCGTACCGAATCCCCGAAGCAGTTAGGACAGGAATGAAGAAGGAGATCGATGAGATGCTCCAGCTCAGGGTAATTGAGCCCTCCGATAGTCCCTGGGCCTCCCCAGTTGTCTTGGTGCCCAAGAAAGATGGGACCACCCGGTTCTGCGTAGACTATCGGAGGCTCAATGAAAAAACCGTGACTGACGCTTACCCTATGCCCAGGGTAGACGAGCTACTCGATCGTATAGCCAGGGGAAATTACCTGACCACTATTGACCTCTGCAAAGGTTACTGGCAGATTCCCCTGGCCCCGGAGGCTATCCCCAAGTCGGCATTCGTCACCCCATTCGGCTTATATCAGTTTAGGGTAATGCCGTTTGGGATGAAGAATGCCCCAGCTACATTCCAGCGCTTGGTGGATAGGCTCCTGGATGGCTTCCAGAGTTTTGCTTGCGCCTACCTGGACGACATAGCGATCCACAGTGAGTCCTGGGAGGACCACTTAGCTCATGTAGGAATGGTTCTGGATCAGATCCGGGCTGCTGGCCTGACTCTGAAGCCAGAAAAAATGCCACTTTGGGATGGCCGAGGTACAGTACCTGGGTCACCGGGTGGGGTGTGGAAAGCAGCGACCAGAGCCGGCCAAAATAGAAGCTGTTGCCAATTGGCCCACCCCCCATCACTAAGACTCAGGTCCTAGCCTTCCTGGGCACGGCAGGGTACTATAGACGGTTCGTACCAGACTACAGCACACTTGCCAAACCCCTGACTGACTTGACCAAGAAGAACTTACCTCGACAGGTCCTGTGGTCTCCCCACTGTGAAACGGCTTTCCAGGCTCTCAAAAATGCTCTAATTAACGCTCCTGTCTTGGCGGCCCCAGCCCTTAACAAACGTTTTATCGTCCATACAGATGCTTCCATGTTCGGGCTGGGAGCCGTCCTCAGCCAAGTAGGCGAAGATGGAGGGGAGCATCCAGTTGCCTACATCAGCCGGAAGCTCCTGCCCCGCGAAGTCAGCTATGCAGCGGTCGAAAAGGAGTGTTTGGCTTTGGTGTGGGCATTAAAGAAATTGACTCCCTATTTATATGGTCAGGAGTTCACCCTGGTCACCGACCATAACCCGTTGGTGTGGCTGAACCGGGTCTCTGGAGATAATGGCAGGCTATTACGTTGGAGCTTATCGTTGCAACCCTTCAATTTCACCATTACTTACAGACCTGAGAAACAGAATGGCAACGCCGACGGGTTGTCCAGACAAACCGACCTCAGCCCCGCATAACCAGCGGTCTGGACAGCCTTAGTCTGCCCCGAAAAGGGGTCAGACCGTGTCTGCCAGAGTGTTCCACAGAAAGGGAGCACTGTTACAGAAGCATTAGTTATTTTGTTGTGAAGAGCTTATTTCCCAGCAGCAATGCCTGAACCAGCAAGCCAGCGCCTAAGAAGGGCTCCAAGAAAACCGTAACAAGTATCATTTCATAAAGAGTTAACTTTTTTTTTCAGCTTTTAGAAACTATTGTCTAATCACCTCTGGAGCCAGACTGCTAATTGATAAGATGAACTTGTAAACTTGTTATCTTAAGTACTGTAATCCTATTGTGGCCTGTCAAAGGACATTGCTCTCTATCTAACTGTGTGATGGGGGATTTTGTGCTTTCCCCCCCCCCCCCCCTGGGAGTGCCCTGTGTGCATGTAACCTTAATAAAAAGCAGGCTGGGCATCCCAGTCCTGAGTTCTTGTTTGACCCTCAATCGCAGCGTTGACTCGTTTTTGTGGGCAGAAGGGTATCCTAGCTGTACTGCAGCTAAGGGAGATTATTCTATATTTGCGAGACTCATATAGAATACTATGGAAAGCAGCTTCTCCCCTCTTTAGCAATAGGGATCCAGGCTACTAAGCGGTCCATCTCTCAGCGAGACTAAGGGTAACCGTAACACTACGTATAGTCTGTCTTAACATATAATAGAGTATACTCTGAGTTGTCTCACGAAAACTCAAAGAAAATTAGTAATGCTACCCCAGAGGGGGGGGGGGGGGGGGACAGAGGGAGAGAGAAAAAAAAAAAACACATAACAATCCTGTCTTATTACCTGTATAACCAGTTTGGAGGTACTGAGCCATCTAAAGTTAATTCTAAAAAGGGTATCGAGTCTCGAAAGGGAGATAAGATGTGATATTGTATTGTTATAGGTTCTCCGTGGATATAGGCTTTCCACTTCTTGAAAAATATATTAATCTTTTTGTCTACCTCTTTATCCAGTCCGATTATCTCTAGGAAAATCTGACTTCTCATATGATTCACAAATTCCGCTATAGAAGGGGGCATCTTTTGCTTCCATATTTTACATATTTGATTTCTAGCTATCAAGATTGCTGTATTTATAAATAATCTGTCTCCCTTGTTTTGAGATGGGTATAACATTTTTTTTTTATATTTATCTTTATCGATCTGTATCTCTATCTATCTCCATCCATCTCTATCCATTAATATCACTATCTCTATCTAATTCTTTCTTTCTCTGTCTATCTCTATCTATCTCTACCTATTTCTACCTGTCTCTTTCTCTATCTTTCTCTATCTATCTCTATGTATCTCTATCAATCTTTATTTATCAATCTCTATCTATCTATTTCTATTTATCTCTATCTATCTCTATCTATGCCATCTATCTGTAACTCTATCTATCTCCATGTATCTCTATATATCTGTATCTATCTATCTCTATCCATCTATATCTGTATCTATCTCTATCTATTTCTAGCTATCTATTTCTACCTATCTCTATCTCTGTCTATCTCTATCTTTATCTATGTCTCTATATATCTTTATCTGTATCTCTATTTCTATCTGTGTATCTATATATATCTCTATCTATCCCTATCTATCTCTATCTTTCTCTATCTCAATCTATCTCTATTACTATCTATCTCGATCTCTATCTATCGCTATCGATTTTTATTTATCTCTATCTATCTCTCTTTCTCTATCTTTATCAATTTATCTCTATTTATCTCTATCTGGATCTGTCTCTCTATCTATCTATATTGATATTTATCTGCATCTTTCTATCTTTATCTATCTAGCTATCTATCTGTATCTATTTATATCTATATCTTTATCTATCTATTTATTTCCATCTCTATCTATTCTATCTATCTCTATATATTTCTATCTCAATTTTTTCTATCTCTCTATCCATCTCTACCCATCTCTATCAATTTCTATCTATCTCTATCCATTTCTATATAACTCTATCTATCTATATTTATCTCTATATATCTCTATCTTTCTCTATCTAGCTTTATATATCTCTATTTCTGTCTTATCTATATACCTATCTGTTACAGAAGCATTAGTTATTTTGTTGTGAAGAGCTTATTTCCCAGCAGCAATGCCTGAACCAGCAAGCCAGCGCCTAAGAAGGGCTCCAAGAAAACTGTAACAAGTTTCATTTCATAAAGAGTTAACTCTTTTTTTTCAGCTTTTAGAAACTATTGTCTAATCACCTCTGGAGCCAGACTGCTAATTGATAAGATGAACTTGTAAACTTGTTATCTTAAGTACTGTAATCCTATTGTGGCCTGTCAAAGGACAGTGCTCTCTATCTAAATGTGTGATGGGGGATTTTGTGCTTCCCCCCCTCTCCCCCTGGGAGTGCCCTGTGTGCATGTAACCTTAATAAAAAGCAGGCTGGGCATCCCAGTCCTGAGTTCTTGTTTGACCCTCAATCGCAGCGTTGACTCGTTTTTGTGGGCAGAAGGGTATCCTAGCTGTACTGCAGCTAAGGGAGATTATTCTATATTTGCGAGACTCATATAGAATACTATGGAAAGCAGCTTCTCCCCTCTTTAGCAATAGGGATCCAGGCTACTAAGCGGTCCATCTCTCAGCGAGACTAAGGGTAACCGTAACATTTGGCGGGCAGCGGTGGGATTTTCCTGGATTTCCTAGGAGAGGTACAGAACGGATGGAGAGCGCTTACGAAAAATTGAAGCGTACAACCCTAAAGGATTTACTTGAAAGCAGAGGGGGGTACGCCAGCAACCGGCCGAGGAGAGAGCTGATCGCAGAATTGACCGAACTGGATCAGAGCTTCACAATGGCGGAAACACCGACCACGATTAGTGACGAAAAAACCAGGATTGTTCGGGAAAGGCTCTCATTATACGGGCCGAACCCCTCCATGGAATTGGTACAGCAGTTGATGGCGGAGGCGGACGAGGATATACGAGAGACTCGAGCCCACGAACTCAACCTAGCGAACGCACACCGCAATGCTGAAGCCCCGCAGGTAATCATCCCTGTCGAAAATGCTGGGAGGCCCAAGATACCCTATGCGGCATTTCGACCCTTCCTAGAGAGCGAGACAGGGATTGATGAATATTTGGCGGACTTCGAAAGGCAATGTGCCCTGCACCAGATTCCCAACAGAGAGTGGCCCACGATATTGTCTGGGAAACTATCCGGGCGAGCCCTGGAAGCCTTTCGTACTCTGGGTGCTGAGGAAGTGACACAGTATGAGCTAGTTAAGGAGACACTGTTGCGACGGTACGCTGTAACTCCGGACACGTATCGCCGACAGTTTCGGGGCACGGAAAAGAAGCCTAACGATACCCATATGGAATGGGCGCACCGAATGCGGAGAGCGGCAAATCACTGGCTGAGCGGAAGTAAAGCGGTGACTGGGGAGGAAATTTTACAATTGTTTCTCTTAGAACATTTTTATAATGGCATGGAACAGCAAGGGAAGGAATGGCTGCGAGACAGGCGGCCTTCTACCTTAGAAGAAGCAGCCAAATTGGCCGATGAACGTTATGACTCCCGTCTTCACGAACCCATGAACTACCGAGCTCCAGCACGGGTCGAACCCAGAGAGGTTTACCGTGCACCCCCTCGTGCTGAATTCCGAGCCCCGGTGCCCACAGGGCCCGTCCGACACTCAGGACCACCCAATAACAGCTCTGAGCGTCCCAGACCGACTTGCCACCGATGCAAGCAACCAGGGCATTTCATGGCTAGCTGCCCCCTTAATACGCACCAGACACCCAGGAATTACAATTACCCCTCTGGGTCCTATCGTCCGGCCCGGGCCCTCTGTGTTAACCAAGAGGCCCCTATGGAGGGATATGTGGGGCCGCTTCACGAGGCAGACCCTGTATATGCTGCCTCAGATAACCGCCAGCACCATCGGCAGAGGGTATGGCTCGAGGGGCGATCTACCGAGGGATTGCGAGACACAGGGGCTACTATCACGCTGGTACAGAGTCATTTGGTGCCAGAGCACAAGCGATCCGGACAGACTGTGGCCGTTAGAGTGGCGGGGGGGGATGTGTACAAAATTCCAACAGCTAAAGTGCATCTTGATTGGGGAGCGGGAAAGGGGGCTGTGAACGTGGGCCTAATGGATAATTTACCTGCCGAAGTACTACTGGGCAACGATTTGGGCCCCATGACTTCTGCCTATGCTCCAGTATGCAACAACGAGGCGGACCCAGTGACTACACGGGCCCAAGCCCGGACGGAGCGAGAGCTCTCACCAGTGCGGGAGACACAGGTAAGACCTACCCCGACCTTGCCTGACAGGTTAGGCCCCATACCCTGGGACACCCCAGATGCCTTCGAGGCAGAGTCTAAGACTGACCCGACCTTACAAAAGTACCGGGAACGAGCAGAGACCGGAGGGGGCGGGGCAGATAACGAAACATTCTTATGGGAAAAAGGGAAACTATACCGCTGGACAGAGAAAAGGGGACAGCGTAGGCGACAGCTGGTAGTGCCCCACAAATACCGTCAAGAAATCCTCAAAATAGGCCACGACATCCCCTTAGCAGGCCACCTAGCCGTTACCCGTACCCTACACCGCATTACTCACACGTTCTTTTGGCCAGGGGTGCACGCTGACGTTAGAACTTACTGTAACACCTGCGATGTGTGTCAACGAGTAGGAAGGCGAGGCGATCACCCTAAAGCCCAGCTAGTAAATATGCCCATTGTAGAGGAACCCTTCAGCCGGGTTGCTATTGACCTAGTGGGACCACTGGCTACCCCTAGTCCCTCCGGTAAGCGATACATTCTTACCGTAGTGGACTACGCTACCAGGTACCCAGAGGCTGTCGCCCTATCCAACATACAAGCGGATACGGTAGCGAATGCACTAGTACAGGTGTTCTCCCGGGTAGGATTTCCAAAAGAAATCCTATCCGACCGAGGCACCCAATTTACGGCTGAATTGACCCAACAACTCTGGCAGGTTTGCAAAATTAAGTCCCTCCTAAGCTCCCCATACCACCCCCAGACGAACGGGCTGTGTGAGAGGTTCAATGGGACCCTCAAGCAAATGCTCAAGACGTTCACTCAGGAATACCGAGACTGGGAACGCTTCCTGCCGCACCTCCTATTTGCTTATCGGGAGGTGCCCCAGGAAACGACAGGGTTCTCTCCCTTCGAGTTGCTCTACGGAAGAAAGGTACGGGGACCCCTAAACCTGATCCGGGAGCACTGGGAGGGAGAGATGGAGGCTGACGGTGTCCCAATTGTGCCATACGTGCTGGAACTCAGGGACCGAATGGAGCAATTAGCCAAATCCGTGCGGGCTAATCTCCAGTTGGCCCAGAGAAGACAGAAAGTATGGTACGATCGGGGGGCCCGAAAGAGAATCTTCACCATAGGACAAAAGGTGTTAGTACTTAAGCCGGTGAAGACAGACAAATTGCAGGCGTCCTGGCAGGGTCCCTACCAGATCGTAGAGAAAAGGGGAGACACCACTTATGTGATAGCTAGCTGCCACAACAACAATCTTAGAAAGACATTCCATGTAAACATGCTCAAGGAATATTTTGAGCGACCAGAGAACGTGACGGCCGTATGTTGTTCCCCTCAGGAAGACCCCGACAGTTTACCCATTCCAGACCTATTAGAAAAGAGCCTCCCCACAGGTATAGTGGCGCAGGTTCAGATAGGGGACCGACTTAGCCCCACTGAAAGGGAGCAGCTCAACCAACTCCTCCAGTCCAAACACCTCACCTTCTCCCCGAAGCCAGGGTACACTACTTTAACCACCCACCAGGTAGATACTCCGGGACAAGCTCCCTTGCGCCAGGCTCCGTACCGAATCCCCGAAGCAGTTAGGACAGGAATGAAGAAGGAGATCGATGAGATGCTCCAGCTCAGGGTAATTGAGCCCTCCGATAGTCCCTGGGCCTCCCCAGTTGTCTTGGTGCCCAAGAAAGATGGGACCACCCGGTTCTGCGTAGACTATCGGAGGCTCAATGAAAATACCGTGACGGACGCTTACCCTATGCCCAGGGTAGACGAGCTACTCGATCGTATAGCCAGGGGAAATTACCTGACCACTATTGACCTCTGCAAAGGTTACTGGCAGATTCCCCTGGCCCCGGAGGCTATCCCCAAGTCGGCATTCGTCACCCCATTCGGCTTATATCAGTTTAGGGTAATGCCGTTTGGGATGAAGAATGCCCCAGCTACATTCCAGCGCTTGGTGGATAGGCTCCTGGATGGCTTCCAGAGTTTTGCTTGCGCCTACCTGGACGACATAGCGATCCACAGTGAGTCCTGGGAGGACCACTTAGCTCATGTGGGAATGGTTCTGGATCAGATCCGGGCTGCTGGCCTGACTCTGAAGCCAGAAAAATGCCACTTTGGGATGGCCGAGGTACAGTACCTGGGTCACCGGGTGGGGTGTGGAAAGCAGCGACCAGAGCCGGCCAAAATAGAAGCTGTCGCCAATTGGCCCACCCCCATCACTAAGACTCAGGTCCTAGCCTTCCTGGGCACGGCAGGGTACTATAGACGGTTCGTACCAGACTACAGCACACTTGCCAAACCCCTGACTGACTTGACCAAGAAGAACTTACCTCGACAGGTCCTGTGGTCTCCCCACTGTGAAACGGCTTTCCAGGCTCTCAAAAATGCTCTAATTAACACTCCTGTCTTGGCGGCCCCAGCCCTTAACAAACGTTTTATCGTCCATACAGATGCTTCCATGTTCGGGCTGGGAGCCGTCCTCAGCCAAGTAGGCGAAGATGGAGGGGAGCATCCAGTTGCCTACATCAGCCGGAAGCTCCTGCCCCGCGAAGTCAGCTATGCAGCGGTCGAAAAGGAGTGTTTGGCTTTGGTGTGGGCATTAAAGAAATTGACTCCCTATTTATATGGTCAGGAGTTCACTCTGGTCACCGACCATAACCCGTTGGTGTGGCTGAACCGGGTCTCTGGAGATAACGGCAGGCTATTACGTTGGAGCTTATCGTTGCAAACCTTCAATTTCACCATTACTTACAGACCTGGGAAACAGAATGGCAACGCCGACGGGTTGTCCAGACAAACCGACCTCAGCCCCGCATAACCAGCGGTCTGGACAGCCTTAGTCTGCCCCGAAAAGGGGTCAGACCGTGTCTGCCAGAGTGTTCCACAGAAAGGGAGCAATGTTACAGAAGCATTAGTTATTTTGTTGTGAAGAGCTTATTTCCCAGCAGCAATGCCTGAACCAGCAAGCCAGCGCCTAAGAAGGGCTCCAAGAAAACTGTAACAAGTTTCATTTCATAAAGAGTTAACTCTTTTTTTTCAGCTTTTAGAAACTATTGTCTAATCACCTCTGGAGCCAGACTGCTAATTGATAAGATGAACTTGTAAACTTGTTATCTTAAGTACTGTAATCCTATTGTGGCCTGTCAAAGGACAGTGCTCTCTATCTAAATGTGTGATGGGGGATTTTGTGCTTCCCCCCCTCTCCCCCTGGGAGTGCCCTGTGTGCATGTAACCTTAATAAAAAGCAGGCTGGGCATCCCAGTCCTGAGTTCTTGTTTGACCCTCAATCGCAGCGTTGACTCGTTTTTGTGGGCAGAAGGGTATCCTAGCTGTACTGCAGCTAAGGGAGATTATTCTATATTTGCGAGACTCATATAGAATACTATGGAAAGCAGCTTCTCCCCTCTTTAGCAATAGGGATCCAGGCTACTAAGCGGTCCATCTCTCAGCGAGACTAAGGGTAACCGTAACACTATCTGTATCTCTATTTATCTCTATATCTATCTATCCCTATCTATCTCTATCTTTCGCTTTCTCAATCTATCCATATCTATCTCTATCTCTGTTTATTTCCATCTCTATCTATCTATCTCGCTCTATCTCTATCTATTTTTTTCTATCTCTATCTATCACTATCTCTATCAAAAATATCTGCTATAAAGATCATTCCATGTTTAAAAATCACAACAGAATTCGTTTAAATGTAAGAAGGAAAATGACCTGGTAAATTCATCTTGAGGCTTTACTGAGACCTGAGCAATATGAAGAATGGACATCCAGATAATATCCATATTATGCCAAAAAACAGGCCCAACCCACACATTTCCCATCACATCTTCTGTTTTGCAACAAGTAATCAGGTAAATGACAAAGTTTACAGATGATATATCATAGGATTATGATAAATAGAAAACTACATACAGTATATGCACTTATTTGGTGTAATCTACTGTTACGGTTGCCTCCAGGCTGGCTGGAAGTTGGACCGTAGAAAAGGATGCTCCTAGCGCTCACCAAAGGAGCAGCAGCACCGTAGACTCTATAACTGCTGCGTAGCCACCATAAGTAACGCAGACTCTATGAACCACCGCTGCTGGGCTGGTATCTCGCCGTCTGCTCTGCGCCCTGGACCTACGACCAGGCTCCAGTAGGTGAACCTCTTCCTTCTGTAGCAATCCCTGTAGCTAAGAGAGTATGAAAAGCATAGCAATCCCTGTAGTGATTATAGCTGAAGCTGTCCCCTACAAACATGAGTCAAAGCTGCAAGTTAGAGGGTCAGAAATAGGTCTCATGTGCTGGACACACAGCCTGCTTTTTATTGAGGTTACATGCAAACAGGACACTCTCAGGGGGAGGCATAAAATCCCCCATCACACATTTGATATTAGATAGAGAGACACTCCCTTTGACAGGCCACAACATTTACTTCAGCAGATAACATTACACACAATAAAACAATGCAGTCCACCTTATCAATACTAGTCTGATTAGACAATGGGAAAGTTTATCACTAAACCTAATTAGAGCTGATCCCAGCAGACTTGTATTTAGAATAGGTTTCTTGAAGCTGAACAAAATTTAACTCTTAATGGCACACAATGAAACTGAACCAAGTGGGAGAAAGCCAGGGACAAGTCATTTCACAGGTCTGGGGACATAGTCTTAAAGGGGCATTGTTCATCAAAGTCACAATATGTCCCCAGATGGTTCTTAAAGGGCCATACACACCCAATAAAAGTTAATATGTTCTCAGGGGCACAATCTTCCAGGGGCCATAGTCATGAGGAAGGAGGCTGGCAAATAGGCTTCTCCAAAATCCAGGGAAGCAGGGCAATTTTCCATTTAAAGGGCCAGTTATAAATAGCAGTTTGTAACATCTACTTTCTGCACTTATTTGGTGTAATCTACTTTCTACCTACTTTTGATGTATAGGCACTTAGTATCCTTTACACACTTTACATAGAAAATATACTACATGAGAGAGCTTTATAGAAACATAACATAAATGATTACTGCGGATAGATACTTAATAAAGCATAAGGTATGCAGTAATGACTAATGGCACTTATTTTGTGCCATTTCCTCACTACATACCTTGGCATAACTGTATAAATGTGTATCAAAGCCTGATACCTCTTAAAACAGCCACATTCAATGGAAAATTATATGAATAGTTTGTATATGAGAATATCTGTAACTAAACATTTACTGAAAATAAAGTCCTACAGTTACTATCCTTCCCACATAAAAAGCCTAAATCTGACTGATTCCTACATCTTCTTTAGAATAAAAGCTTTATCCTGGTGCAGCATATTACTAACATCACACACCTGTATAGACCATGTGACACCTACCATCTAAACCTATAGCATCTGTCTCATAATACTCAAGGAACAGATACCTGCATGACCTTGAAGAGATACAAAGGTTGTGGTTACAGGTCAGATATTAATATAGCTTGTTACGGTACCAACTGTGTACCAAGGGTTAACCCCAGATGAACAATGTCCTGCATAGACAATCAGCAATTCACAACCCAGCCAGTTTCAGGTTTAAATAGAATATCTGCTTTATTTGAAGGCAGCACACAGATTTATACACCCTGGCTTCAGGTTACAAAGGGCATTGGTTTAACAGTAAAGCAAACATATGAACAATGCATCAAACAATTGTCTATTCACAGGTAAAACAGATTAACATATTAAGTTAATTAACTAGGGAAGAACGTTTACTCAGACAATCTGATGTTGGGCAGTCTAGTTAACATAATCACACAAGGACACAATCAGATCTTAAACATACATAGAATACATCTTATTACAGAATATAGGAACAGTTCTTATTAGCTATAAAGTCTTTTATGCCCACTTTGCTTATAGAGTCACAATTGCTCCCACAAGGGGCACTCACACCCTGTACCCATCCTGTATTTATGGATACAGGGTGACATAGACATAAGACAGAGGTATGAAAGTACATGGGGTGTCCAGCATATAAAATTCCATATTTCCATGCAGTCTCTGGGTATCCTTAAGCCCATGTACCTCCAGCCCAAAGAATGTTCCATAACAGGCCCTCCAATGTACAGTGGCGAGATTGGTTTTGTCACATCTCTCCCCTTTTCCAAACAGACTAACAGGGTATCTGACCTCCTGCCGGTCAGTGCCCTGGTTAGTCCAGCAACCCACCCATAAAACACAATTAGTAGTACAGCCCACCCACAATAAATGGTTACTACACCTGAGTACGGGGAAAACTTGTCCATGTCCAGGTGCCTCACCACAGCTGTGTGGGGGACTGGTACGCTGAATTGGTGGGTTGCGAGGTGGGCAGAGACCAGCTGTACTCTGCCCGGGTGCCAGCACTACCATGGAAGTAGCCTGGTGGGAGCCTGGTTGCTGGAGGGGAAGACCGACTGTCTCCCCTTCGGATACATAGCTGTGCTGCTGGAGGGGGAGACCAATCGTCTCCCCTTTGGCTAAACAGCCGTGTTGCTGGGGGACAGGACCATCAAACTCCTCTCCCTCTGGTTTGTCATGCTCGGCTGTCCAGGGTATATACTGTGGCATATACCACCAGAGCGCCTGGTAGGCATGTCAGTTTGCTGGGACAATCCATCTGTATTCCCGTTATGAGAGAGAATTCCTGTCCATACAAACAAGGGTTCAAATTCCTCAGTGCCCAGACCAGGGCCAAACAGTCCTTCAAAATCCCATCAGCTTCTTTACGAGTTTTCTGTACCTGCTCTTTATAGGTATCCACAATCCCTTCATACTGACATAGGGTGCCCTTGAGTTGCTGCACCTCACTATGAGCCAGCGTCAGCTTCTCCTCCAGTGTCACTAAGTTTGTCTTTAATGTTTCATGTTCCACTCTCAAGCTGGTGTTTTCTGCAGTCTGTCGGTGCAGCTTGTCTAGCAGAGATTCCTGTTCTAAACGTGCTTTTTCCTCTGCGCTCCTCTTCTCCTTCATCAGCGCATTGTAACGGGACCTCCACATATCAATAGCGGATAGAGATTTACTGAGCTCAGCGTCCTGGGGCTTAGCAGCAGGTGGGTCAGTCTCTGCTGCACGGATCTGGGCACGGGTAGTCACAGAGTTAACATCAGCGGGACCCATAGGAGCGTAGGCAGAAACAAGGGGGGCCAAGTCATTTCCAAGAAGAACATCAGCAGGTAAGTCCTTCTTGACCCCCACATTCACAGGTCTAGCGCCCACTCCCCAATCCAAATGTACCCTGGCAACAGGTAGGCTGAACACATCGCCCCCTGCTACCCTCACAGCCACAGTGTCTCCAGTGTACTGTTTCTCAGACACCAAGTTCTTTTGAAGCAAGGTCATGGTAGCACCAGTATCCCGTAGACCACTGACCTTCTTCCCATTCACTTTAACCAGTTGCCGGTTATTCCGGTGGGCAGCTTGCACAAGGTCTGCCTCATGTAGGATGCTCCAGCATTCTTGCGCCTCTACGTAGCGGGCCGCAGGCTGAGGATTACGTGGGATTCCGCCGGCGGGTCTTCTCCAGGACTGCGCTTGGTTCGCTGCGTTTAGGGGACACTCTGGTCTTTTGTGCCCTAGTTGCTTACATCTAAAGCACCGAATAGGTTGTGAGTAGCCCCGCGAATTGAACAGGGCTCTCTGAGGGTCGTTCGTGGCCGGAGGCCGTGTGGTATAGCGGTGCGCCGGGGTTTGGTAACTGGCAGCTGCTGGGGTGACTGGGGGTCTGTACTCCACTCTAGCAGGGGGCTTAGTGGTAGCAATGTCCAGTTTGCGGGCATCCGTATACTCATCTGCCAAGCGAGCCGCTTCCTGCAGGGTGGAGGGTTTACGGTCCCGAACCCACTCTCGAACTCCTGCGGGTAATTTGTCGAAGCAATGTTCCAACAGGAATAGCTGCAGCACCTCTTCCCCAGATATGGCTTGGCACCCCGCTATCCAGTGAGCTGCTGTGCGGTGCACCTTACATGCCCACTCAAGGTAGGAATCTCCAGCTAATTTAACAGTGTCTCTGAACCATCTCCGGTATGCCTCCGGTGTAACCGCATACCTGGAGAGCAGAGCCTCTTTTACAGTATTATAATCCCTGACTTCCTCATCTGGAATGGCCCGAAAAGCCTCTCTGGCCCGGCCGGATAATTTTCCAGATAATATCGTGACCCAGTCCTCTGCGGGTACCTTGTGTAGTGCACATTGCCTCTCAAAATCCGCAAGGTACCCATCAATCTCTCCTTCTGTTTCCAGGAAGTTTTTAAAAGCTGCAAAATTTACTTTTCTCTTTTCCATCTTAGTCAGTATTGTAATAATCCCCCTCTTCCTGAGGTTACTGGCTTGTGTAGTTGCTCTTCTGGGCGATAAGGTTCATTCCGTCGCTGCCACCAATGTTACGGTACCAACTGTGTACCAAGGGTTAACCCCAGATGAACAATGTCCTGCATAGACAATCAGCAATTCACAACCCAGCCAGTTTCAGGTTTAAATAGAATATCTGCTTTATTTGAAGGCAGCACACAGATTTATACACCCTGGCTTCAGGTTACAAAGGGCATTGGTTTAACAGTAAAGCAAACATATGAACAATGCATCAAACAATTGTCTATTCACAGGTAAAACAGATTAACATATTAAGTTAATTAACTAGGGAAGAACGTTTACTCAGACAATCTGATGTTGGGCAGTCTAGTTAACATAATCACACAAGGACACAATCAGATCTTAAACATACATAGAATACATCTTATTACAGAATATAGGAACAGTTCTTATTAGCTATAAAGTCTTTTATGCCCACTTTGCTTATAGAGTCACAATTGCTCCCACAAGGGGCACTCACACCCTGTACCCATCCTGTATTTATGGATACAGGGTGACATAGACATAAGACAGAGGTATGAAAGTACATGGGGTGTCCAGCATATAAAATTCCATATTTCCATGCAGTCTCTGGGTATCCTTAAGCCCATGTACCTCCAGCCCAAAGAATGTTCCATAACAGGCCCTCCAATGTACAGTGGCGAGATTGGTTTTGTCACATAGCTGTTTAATTACATAACAATAATTTATGAAAATTGTGAATGTTCTAAATCTCAGAACTGGAAATACACACATTAGACGTATGCAGGCTAACCCTGCTACATTTATATCCCTAAATGACTTTAGGAGATAACTGCTGCAAAACATACTGTTTATATTAACATAATAAATATGTCTTCTTCAGAAGTAAGCACCTTCAAGTAAGGCAAGTGTGAGTGGAGTTTAGCTTTTGGAAAACAATTGCTGCAAACAACATGCTAATGTTTGTTTTAATTGCTTTGTTTTAATTTTTGTTTAGACTTGTGTGATATGTTAAAGAAAAACATAAAACCAATAAAACTAGTGATTGCTAAATACCATTATAGGTCCCTGTTTATTTAGCTATCACTACCCATAAAACATTTGCACATTTGTCCCCAGTTTGCTGTGATCTTAGGGTGAAGGTAGCACATTAATAGCCTGTGGGTACAATACACATATGTGATAATAATGATGGATGTAAGCAGGAAAGTGGTCTTGGGGATTTACCAACCTCATGTATGTTATGCCCTATATAAATCAGGTGTTCTTACCTGGCATCTTCTCATCTGATTTGCTGCAGATTTCCCTTTTCTTCCTTACAACAATTTCCTCCATTGATCCAATATGTTTGTAATCCAGATCTGGGTCCGGTTTTCTGTTGGGGTTTTTTGGAACATGTGACACAGAAAACTGAATAAATAAATAAATGCTTCTCTTTGAAGAAATGTCAACAACAGTGACATCTATAAGGCTGCCAAACCCAATTAGAAATCCACAAGATTGGTAAAAAATACAATAAAAATCAAATATATACCACAAGGTAAAAACACTGAGTTATCCTCAAAGTTTCTAAACAGCTCTGAGATATCAACAATGATGCTCAGGTAGTTACAGCTCCCTGATATTATGATGTCATAGTGTTGTGTTTCCTATGATGTCACAAGCCCTGTTGTGCCTGCCCTTGTTTATCTAATGAATAACTGTTTATATTTAAATTTAATAGACATAACTGTTTGCATGAGAAGCTCAGACAACTTGATAAAACAGATATGGAAATGTGTAACTGCCCTAAACTGGTAGAGACCAGACAGATGTTGCTATGTTTACCAAGTGTCTATTTGAGCATTTTTCTTGCATATAGATTTACATGTACAGAATAAAACTAGATATTGCTTTATGATTTTAATTTTTTAATGTCAATACAGCCTTCTTCTGATGCTCTTTTTTTTTACTGTATTTTTGGTTTTGGATAAAGATGTGACACAATAACCCCTAACATCATAAGAAAAAATAATTTTGAAAAAATCCATATTACACAATTTATACAATTTCAATCTGCTCATTAAAATTAAATGATTTTATATTTCTCTGAAAATACCATTACTAAATGTATATATGTATTTATTATTTTAAGAGCTATATAGACACAAACTGATTTTCTCAGCTTGTAAAACACAAACTTGTCATTAGTTGTCATTACATGGCTAAACTACTACACCGACCTGATTTTATTACAAGGACAGAGACTTATATTTTGCATTACTTTTCCTTTTATTGCTCAAATAGCATTTTTAAAGTTAAAATAGTTAAACAGAAAAAACAAAAAAACTTTAACATAACCAATAACTTGTAAATAACATATAGTAAGTTAGTAGATATCCAATCAGATCATGACATAGTCCATAAAGAACACAGAAAAACGTTATTAGTCCACTTTTCTTTTTGCTGCTCTATGAGATAAGTATATTATTATTTAAATAAAATACTATTTATTTATGTATTATTCTTTATTTGATTATTTGCTTTTGTTATTAGTTTTATTTGTTTATTCATTTGGCCTTCATATTTACTTTTATTCTTTTTTAATATATTCCGGTTTTCCTTCCGGTTTAGTTTTTCTTTCTGATTTAGTTAAATCTTTCTTTCCGTTTTTTGTTTGTATTATATTGGCATATAGACTTTTTTATTTATTTTCTTATTTCTTTCATTTCGATATTCCGTTTGTTTACTTCGTTTATCTAATTTTTTGTTTCCGTTTTACCTCCGTTTTTTTCATTTGATGTTTACTTACTGTTCACTTTTGAATTTAGGTTGCCTGGTTTGTTTTTCCCATTCTCTTGCGTAAGCCATTTTCTTTCTTCCCCTCTGTTTGTAACACCTCCTTCTTCCTCTGACATCACGGGACTCATTTTCCCGCCTCCTTCTTTCCTTCCCGCCCTCTATAACCGCCCTCTCAGTGCTTAACGTCATCTCTGCTCTTAAACATTGTTACTTTTGTAACTGCTACACTTTATTCATTTTGTTATTATTATTGTAGTTATTTTAACTATTGTTACTGTTACATGTTCATATTAGTTTAAAGTCTATTTTAATCCTTAGGCTTTATTTATATAATAGTTTTTAATTATTCACCACTTAGTTTATTCGTACTAAGATTATTCGAAGACAATTGTTTCCTCATATTATTTTTTTTCTATACTATTTTAATATATTTTATATACAATTTTGTTTGTTTATATATTTATTTTAATTTATTTTAATATGTCTCAGGAAAATCTCCTTCAGATTCCTGAGAGCTCTGAACAGTCTATGTTACAGACTATTAATCAATTTCAAGAACAAATGTCTCAGATTCAATCAGCCATAACTTCTGCTCAATCTCCTCAGATTAATCCTCAGAATAACCCTTTACCAAAAAAAGCTGTTTGTAAAACTAAACATTTAAAGGAACAGTATGCAAAAAGTTTATCAGATAAAAAGAAAAAGAAAACTGGTTCACGTCTGGTTTCTTCAGACAAAATCTCTGCAATTTCAAAAAAGAAAGAGCTTAATATTCTTGCCTTTTCTGATTCAGATTCAGAAGATATTTTATTTGAAAATAAAAAAATTACAGGCAGACTTAGTTAGAGTACACGCAGACTTAGTTTCTGCAAGAGAGTCTTCGGACTCAGAGATTGAGGATGATAATAATGATAATATTATTAATTTTCTGATATTGAAGACTCAGATGAACAGTTAATTGGTTTATCTGATCACTCATCTTCTTCTCAAGATATGCCAAAAAAGAAAAAGAGAAAGACATCTGTTTCCTCTAAACCTAAACTATTTGATAATAAAGGGGAATTATACTTAGACCCCAATGATATCTTACATCCCCATTCTTCTCAATGGCAACCATCTAAGCAAGTGGCAACATTTTTATATTTTTATATTAGAAAGCCATTATCTAATAAAACTAAAAATATTTTGAAAGCAGAATGCCCCAGGCCGGATCTTCCTCACTTAACTCATTTAACTCCTGAGATTGATCCAAATCTTTTAAATTATTGGAGCAAAGAATTTTAATTTCAAAAGAGGCCCTGACATGTTTCTCAAGGCTTGTCAAGACAAATATTTAGACTTATTGGGTCCCATTACAAAATTGTTTGAACTCTCTGAAGAATCTATTTATAATGAATCAAATTTAGATCCTTACGTTATGAGAGAGTGGTTGCAAAGATTGGTCTATTTGCTAGGGGATGCTAACTCAAAGAAGACGTTTTGTTTTAAAACTTATTGACTCTAAGATTGCAGACTTTGCTCCAACTGAAATGGGTCAACAAGCTAATGGTCTTCTTTATGGAAAATCTGGACTAAAAAAATTAAATAGTTATGTGAATGAGTTTAATTCACTGAATAAGATTAAATTAAAAACAAAAAAGATTTTCTATCAGCCTAATAGAATTTTTGATAGGGCCGGGAAAGGCAGAGGCCGCTTTCCCGGCCGCTTCCAGGGAGTTTCTAGGTCTCAATTCCAAAATTTTGCAACACCAACAACCTCCCACACTAACGTTTTCCCCTCAAGAGGAAGACAATGGACAGCAAGAACGTTCAGAAACCGTCCAACTCTCAGACCATTCATCGGTAAGTTTTCTCACCTTTTCTCACATTCTTTTTTCCCCTCAAAAAATTGGAGGCAGACTAGATTTTTATTTAAAAAACTGGCTTTTAATCACGAGAGATCCTTGGATCATTCAAACTATATCAGGTTTTCACCTTGTTTTTTCTTTACAAAATTATCATCCTTGTCCAATTGTTTTTTCCCAGTCAGACTCCAGACTTCTAGATATAGAGATTTCAGATCTATTAAGAAAAGAAATGATAGAACAAGTCCTAAATCCTACAGACTCTTTTATTAGCAATATGTTTCTAGTAAAGAAAAAGAAGGTTCCTATTGCCCAGTTATAAAAGTTATAAATTTAAGACAGTTAAATCTGTGTCTGGAATACAATCATTTCAAGATGGAAGGTATTCCTCTTTTGAGGGATTGTCTTCTGGACAGAGATTGATTAGTTTGTTTATATCTAAAAGATGTGTATTTGACTATTCCAATTCATTCAGATTTCAGAAAATTTCTTAGTTTCTTTTGGAGTGATCAAACTTGGCAGTTTACATGTCTTCCTTTTGGTCTATCTTCTGCCCCTTGGGCTTTTACAAAAGTTTTAAAACCAGTAGTTTCCTGGTTGAGAATGAGAGGTATTCATTTAATAATTTATTTGGACGATATCCACATCTTTCATCAGGATCCTATTATCCTTTCAGACCAGTTAAAAACTACTATTAAACTTCTCCAGAATCTAGGTTTTATTATCAATCTCAAAAAATCAATACTTCCTCCTTCTCAAAATAAAATTTTTCTGGTTTTTTTATAAATACTTTTTCCTCTACTTTGAGTCTTCCTATGGACAAGATCAAGAAGATCAAGAAATAAATAAATTATCTTCTCAAGAAACATTTTTTTTCCTATTTGTGCTCCGGCAAGGATTATAGCCCTTCTTTCTTCTTCAGTTCAGGCAATATTTCCTGCGCCTTTCCTCATCAGAAGAAGCGAGATTATCCAACATGGAGAGCTAATTTTGGGAAATCTCCGGACATTATCCTAGAATCGGATGCAATCAATTTTGGTTGGGGTGCAAGATTTGGTCCTATTATTACTGGAGGCAAATGGTCTATTTCAGAAAAGAAGCTTAATATAAATTGTCTAGAACTTCTGGCAGGTTCATTTGCAATCAAAAGTTTTATCTGGAATGTTTCCCCTGTCTCTATTCTTCTTCGTATGAACAACATTTCTGCAGTTTGTTATTTGAATCGTTTAGGAGGAACTTCTTCAAAGATGTTATCAGAAATGACCAAGGACTTTATTCATCATTGTCTTTCTCACAATATATCGATTCAAGCGTAATACCTTCCTGGTATTTTTAACGCCGCAGCAGATTGGGGATCCCGTCATTTAAAAGACAACAGCGATTGGAAATTAAACACCTTCTTGTTTCTCAGACTTCAAGAACTAAGAGGTCCTTTTTCAATAGATCTCTTCTCCTCTCGTCTCAATTACCAGATCCTTCCTTTTTACAGTTGGAGACCAGATCCTACAGCTTTAGCGACGGATGCCTTTATTCAAAATTGACCAATGACAGGAGCTTATGCCTTCCCTCCATTCTCAATGATTCCTCGAACAATCTCTTATGTGAAGAGGAACTTGATCTCTCTCCTATTAATAACTCCTTGGTGGACTGCACAGTCTTGGTTCCCGATTCTCCTAGAAATGTCCTTCCTTCCACCAGTTCTTTTACCTCTTCAACAAGAACTTCTACAAATTGTCTGGAAAATTTCAGGGGATCCTGGTCTTCCGAAGGTCTTTTGGAAGGGGCTAAACTCCTCCTTCAAGATTTTTGGGCACCAAGAACCAGGAAATGTTATGTATCCACTTGGACTAAATGGACTAGCTGGTGCAGTAACAGGAATTTGGTTAATTTGATTAATTATTTAACTTCTCTTTTTGAAGCTGGCTTGGCTTACAGATCTATCAATGTTTGCTCACTCAGCTATTTTGGCATGTCATGAGTTATTACATAATGTACCTATTGGTCAACATTTTACTATTTATAAACTTCTCAAAGCTATTCGTATCAAGAGACCTGCTATTCCTAAATATAATTATTTTTGGGATATAGATGTATTAATTTATTTTTTCAGGAATTTGCCGGATAATAAGAATTTATCTCTTAAACAGCTTACTTGTAAACTTGCAACTTTATTATGCCTTTTATCTCTTTTATTTTCTCCTCAAGGTGTAATTTTTTCTCTGTCCAGACGTACTAAAACTATAACTTCTTCTATTTTCTATCCTTATTTTTCGAACATCCTAATCTGTGTGTTGTTTCTTGTCGGAAAGTATATGAGTCTAAAACTCATTTGGCTAGATTACGAGTTTTGTCAGTAAGGCTGTGCATTGCTAACGCTCAGTTTCAGCTCACCGCTCACCTACAAACAATGCTGTTATTACAGGGGTTTTTTCAACCGGCGTTAGTCTCTAAAAAGTGAGCGGAGAGCAAAATTTAGCTCCACATCTCACCTCAATACCAGCGTTGCTTACGGTAGCGGTGAGCTGGCTAAATGTGCTTGTGCACAATTTCCCCATAGGAAACAATGGGGCTGAGCCACCTGAAAAAAAACCTAACAACTGCAAAAAAAAGCAGCATTCAGCTCCTAACGCAGCCCCATTGTTTCCTATAGGGAAAGTAAATTTATGTATACACCTAGCACCCTAACATGAACCCCGAGTCTAAACACCCCTAATATTACTCTTATTAACCCCTAATTTGCCGCCCCCGACATTGCCGACACCTACATTATATTATTAACCCCTAATCTGCCGCTCTGGACACCGCCGCCGCCTACATTATACTTATTAACCCCTAATCTGCTGGCCCCAACGTCGCCACCACTATAATACATTTATTAACCCCTAATCCTAAATCTAACCCTAACCCCCCTAACTTAAATATAATTTTAAATAAAATAACTACAATTAAATAAATTATTCCTATTTAAAACTAAATACTTACCTATAAAATAAACCATAAGATAGCTACAATATAACTAATAGTTACATTGTAGCTAGCTTAGGATTTATTTTTATTTTACAGGCAAGTTTGTATTTATTTTAACTAGGTACAATAGTTATTAAAAAGTTATTATTATTATCAGTTATTTGTAGAGCGCCAACAGATTCCGCAGCGCATCCATCCATCCAGACCGACGACTACCCGACGAATGACGGTTCCTTTAAATGACGTCATCCAAGATGGCGTCCCTTGAATTCCGATTGGCTGATAGGATTTTATCAGCCAATCGGAATTAAGGTAGGAAAAATCCTATTGGCTGATCCAATCAGCCAATAGAATTGAAGTTCAATCATATTGGCTGATCCAATCAGCAAATAGGATTGAGCTCACATTCTATTGGCTGTTCCAATCAGCCTGTCAGGGTTTTTCCCAAGCGAGAGTAACTACTATTCGTGAGAGAGTTAACAAATCACAGCTGTAGATTTATGGTTGTTTGTACCACTCATGAAGTAACTATTGGTATTGCAAAACAATAGCTTTAATCATGAGTGAAGTATTCTTTTTTGTAGAATCAGATTGAAGATATACAATATTCAATCCTAATGTGACTTGAGTGCTATGGCAGATTATAGTGCTAGCTTGAACTGATAGAGAGGAGAAGTAGTCAGGATAATCATACAACTCTTGAGGTGATTGTCTGAAATATTTATGATACAGTCAGTGCCTGACCGGGAACTCTCCTTTTATCACCCGTTGTCTCTTATTAAGGATAAAGTCAAATGTACTGCTGAAGTGATTCAGGGTTAAATCGGTGCAGCTTACCTGAACAGCGTTTACTAGGAATGTCTGTATGATCAGGTTGCTGTTGTCTGACAGCGTATCTCACTGAAACTGTCTTGGCTGCGGCTGGAGTTTCTGCAGCGCGGAGGTTAGTGGGCGTGAGTGCACTGAGTAGGAGAGTGACAGGTGACGTCAGACGCCGGTCCTCACTTTACTTTTTAGAAAGTCCTTAGATTAAGTGAAGAAGCAATGCGGTAAGTTTGTTATCCACACGTGAGAGTTGGACTGGGATAGTATCCGGGAAGGTTGGTTTTTATACTGTTGATTCCAATAGGTAATATAAGCAACTTGCAGAGCGGGTATTCCGGTGAATAATTTACAAATGGATTAGACAAGGCAAGCAGGGAGAGTTCTGAGAAAGTACAACCAGTACTTCTTCTAGGAATAAGTGCAATCAGATTTCTGGTAGTGATTATCTGAAGGGAGCTCAGAGAGTATAGACTGTTATCATAGAGTCTTAACAAATGACTAAGCACTAGGAACAGGGCATAGGTTAGTTTTATAGATTCAAAATGAGGCTGATGTCAGAGAAGGAGGGAATAGAACAGATTCCTGACATGTCCCCCCCCCCAGGGACGACATCCATTGTTAGGGACCAGGACGATCCGGATGTCAGCGATGAAACAGAGAGACAGAGAGAGCATGAACAAGGTCGAATGGTTCCCAAGAGTCCTCATCAGAGGAATAACCAAGCCACTGAATAAGATATTGTAGCTTCCCTTTGTGGAACCTGGAATCCAAGATTGATGCAACATCAAATTCCTCAGGAGATGGAGATGTAGACGGCGGTGGTAGTACGAGATCTGGATTCCTCATCGGTTTGTAGGGTTTAAGGAGGGACACATGGAATTTTGAGTGGATTTTCATTGAATCTGGTAGACGGAGAGTAACTGCATTTGGATTGATGATTTTTATGATCGGGAATGGCCCAATGTACAACCCAGCTAGTTTCTTACTGGGTATGCTGAGTTTCAAGTTCTTTGTAGATAACCACACCTGGTCCCCAACAGTATAGTTAGGAGCTGGTCTCCGTCGTAGATCATAGTAATGTCGTTGCTTCTCTTGGGACTCCGAGATGTTATCCTTCATCTTGTTGAAGATGTTGCGATGGTTGGCAGTGAAATCGACAGCACTAGGACCACATGATGAAACTGAATCTGAGAGGTCAGAAGTAGGATAAGAGTTAGGATGAAAGCCATAAGTGGCAAAGAATGGAGTGTACTTAGTAGTCGCATTCTGTGAATTGTTGAAGGCAAATTCTGCTGTGGGTAAAAACTGAAACCAATCTTCTTGTCGATAAGAACAATAACAGCGAATGTACTGTTCCAACCATTGATTTACCCGTTCCACCTGCCCATTTGTTTGGGGGTGGAAAGCTGTGGTGAAACGATGGTCAATTTGTAAAAGTGTAGTGAGGAATCTCCAAAAACGAGAGGTGAATTGGGTTCCTCTATCAGAATTCATAACTTTTGGTAGGCCATGTAAGCGAACTATATTCGAGAGGAATAAAGTAGCTGTTTCAGATGCTGTAGGAAGCTTATGGAAAGGTACAAAATGGGCCATCTTGGAAAAGAGATCTATCACCACCATAATCGTATTCATGCCTGAAGATATCGGTAGATCAACGATGAAGTCAAGAGAAAGATGTTGCCAAGGATGAGTAGGAATGGGCATCGTAATGAGAGTGCCATAAGGTACTGAATTGCTTGCCTTGGATGTGGTACAAATGGTGCAGGTCTTTACATAATCCTTTATGGACTTTCCCATTGATGGCCACCAATACGTCCTGCTGATGGATTCTATTGTTCTTCTTTCTCCTGGATGTCCTGCTAGTGGAGCCTCATGATGTAATTGTAATAGTAAAGGTCTCAGCGTTTGTGGGACATAAACTTTCTTGTTGCAGATGAGTAAACCATTAGAATTTGAACGAAGGTTGTGAGTATTTACAAATTGGTCAGAGGGGTAGGAATCTTTGAAAGCATTTAATAGATAAGGAGTTAATCCGATGAATTTCTGAGAGGGGATTATCGAGGAGACTCCAGGTTCATAATGTGGAGGGTCTTCTTTTCTTGATAGGGCATCAGCCTTTCCGTTTTTCGACGATGGTCTGTATACTATATGAAAGTTAAATCGAGTGAAAAAGAGATTCCAACGCATTTGTCTAGCTGAGAGCGTTTTATTAGTTTGTAAGTAAGCAAGATTTTTATGATCCGTGAAGATAATGATGGGGTGTTTAGTTCCCTCAAGGAGGTCTCTCCAGTTTTCCAATGCCTTTTTTATAGCCAAAAGCTCCTTTTCTCCTATTGAATAATTTCTTTCCGGAGGAGTCAAGATCTTAGAATAGAAAGCCACGGGATACATGGGATCAGTGGGAGTGGACTTTTGTGAGAGTATTGCTCCTAAGGCGAAGTCCGAAGCGTCAACCTCAAGTATGTATTGGTATTCTGAATTGGGGAAATGGAGGATTGGTGCAGAAGTAATCTTCTGTTTGAGTTGATCAAATGCTTTCGAAGCTTCATTAGTCCAGAGGAATCTGGTTAGGGTGCTTGTCAGTTGTGTTAGGGGTTTGGCTATAGAAGAAAAGTTCTTAACAAATTTCCTATAATAATTTGCAAACCCCAAGAAACGTTGAAGCTGCTTTCTGTTTTTTGGGGTAACCCAGTTTCTGATGGCTTCAACTTTGTCATCCTGCATACTAATGCCACTTGGAGATATGGAATATCCCAGGAAGGAGATAGTGTCGGTGTGGAATTGACATTTTTCCAGTTTTGCATATAAGCTATGAGTGCGGAGTCTTGAGAGTACTCGCCTTACGTCCCTTATGTGATCTTCTATAGTACTGGAGTATACAAGAATGTCGTCGAGGTATATTACCAAACACACATCTAGTAGATCTCTGAAAACATCATTAATGAAGTGTTGGAAAGTTCCTGGGGCATTGCAGAGACCAAAAGGCATAACTAGGTACTCAAAGAGACCATACCTAGTTCTGAAGGCGGTCAACCATTCATCTCCCTTGCGGATTCACACAAGATTGTAAGCACCTCTCAGGTCTAGTTTGGTGTATATGGTGGCATGTTGGAGACGCTCTATCAATTCAGGAATCAGAGGAAGTGGGTATCTGTTTTTTATGGTACGATGATTTAATTCTCTGTAATCGATGATGGGTCGTAGAGAACCGTCTTTGTTTTTTACAAAAAACATTCCTGCGCCAGCGGAGGAAGTTGAAGGACGGATGAAACCCTTTCGGAGATTCTCCTCTAAATAAGTTTTGAGATGTTCTAATTCAGGAGTGGACAAAGGATACAACCGACCATAAGGAATTGATGAACCAGGTTTTATATCAATCGGACAATAGTAGATACGATGAGGTGGAAGTGTCTCTGCCTCCACTTTACTAAAGACATCTTCGTAATCGATGTAGCATTGTGGTATTGTGGGAATAATGTCACTGAACAACAAGTGGTTTTTTGAACACAGTGTTGTTTACAGAAGGTAGAATCTAAATCAACTTTCAAAGTGTTCCAATGTATGGTAGGTTGATGTTTTATGCACCATGCTAAACCTAGAACAACAGGAAAAAGAGGAGATGGTATGACATCAAACACTATTGACTCAGAGTGGCCAGATGGGGTAGTAACCAAGAGAGGAATGGTTTGATGCGTTATAGGACCACTTGATATAGAGGAACCATCAATAACTCTCACTGCAATTGGAATATGCTTTAACACACATGGTATTTTATTATTATTTACAATATCTACATTGAGAAAATTCCCATAGGCTCCTGTATCTATGATCGCTTCAGAGCGTAGGCTTCGTTGTTCCCGCTGTAAAGAGATAGAAAGTTTGCAGTAAGTGTATATGGTCATAGGAGTTTGTGTAGCAGATAAAGAGAAACACTTACTTTTCTTTGCTTTTATGAGTAGAGGGCAGTCATCAACAGCATGGGAAGCACTAGCACAGTACATGCAGAGTGAGTTTAACCTCCTCCTGGTTCTTTCTTTTAGAGTCAATGGGGCTCTTGCTAAGCCGACATCCATAGGTTCAGGTCCTGATCTTGCTTGAGAGGAGAGAATAGAAGGTGGTGCTGGTCTTGGAATAGGATCCATATGACCCCTCTCTGATCTTCTCTCTCTTAACCTTATGTCTATTTGTATGACGAGAGACATGAGTGCTTCCAGTGTTTTTGGTAAATCGGTACGTGCCAACTCATCTTTAATGTTCTCTGCTAGACCTAGGCGAAACTGATTGCGGAGAGCAATAGGGTTCCATTGAGAATCTCTGGCATACTGCTTAAAGTCAGTTATGTAATCCTCAACGAAACGTTTACCTTGTCTCAAATTCCTCATAGAGGTCTCTGCTGATAACTGGGCATCGGAATCTAGGTAAAGCTCATCCATCTGGGTAAAGAATTCATCCAGAGATCCTAGGATAGGTTGGTTAGTTTCAAATGAAGCATCTGCCCACACCCGGGGTTCACCCCTAAGAAAAGAGATAACTGTAAGGACTTTGACCCTTTCCGTGCAGTAGGTCTTTGGTTTTAATCCAAACAGTAACTGACATGCTGTTTTGAACTGGCGGTAATTTTTCCTATTACCAGAAAAGGGTTCTGGAAGGGAGACAGTTGGTTCTGGGATTGGTTCTGGTTTTGGAGTAATGGAATCACGTATTATTCTCCTTAATGATTGATTTTCCTGATCTAATTCTCTTATTGCTAAGCCCATTTGGTCAACTCTCTGGGAAAGAGCATAGACAAACTGAGGTAAATCTACTGGATCTGTTGTCATTTTCTGGCTTAGTAATATGTCAGGGTTTTTCCCAAGTGAGAGTAACTACTATTCGTGAGAGAGTTAACAAATCACAGCTGTAGATTTATGGTTGTTTGTACCACTCATGAAGTAACTATTGGTATTGCAAAACAATCTTCAGATTGAAGATATACAATATTCAATCCTAATGTGACTTGAGTGCTATGGCAGATTATAGTGCTAGCTTGAACTGATAGAGAGGAGAAGTAGTCAGGATAATCATACAACTCTTGAGGTGATTGTCTGAAATATTTATGATACAGTCAGTGCCTGACCGGGAACTCTCCTTTTATCACCCGTTGTCTCTTATTAAGGATAAAGTCAAATGTACTGCTGAAGTGATTCAGGGTTAAATCGGTGCAGCTTACCTGAACAGCGTTTACTAGGAATGTCTGTATGATCAGGTTGCTGTTGTCTGACAGCGTATCTCACTGAAACTGTCTTGGCTGCGGCTGGAGTTTCTGCAGCGCGGAGGTTAGTGGGCGTGAGTGCACTGAGTAGGAGAGTGACAGGTGACGTCAGACGCCGGTCCTCACTTTACTTTTTAGAAAGTCCTTAGATTAAGTGAAAAAGCAATGCGGTAAGTTTGTTATCCACACGTGAGAGTTGGACTGGGATAGTATCCGGGAAGGTTGGTTTTTATACTGTTGATTCCAATAGGTAATATAAGCAACTTGCAGAGCGGGTATTCCGGTGAATAATTCACAAATGGATTAGACAAGGCAAGCAGGGAGAGTTCTGAGAAAGTACAACCAGTACTTCTTCTAGGAATAAGTGTAATCAGATTTCTGGTAGTGATTATCTGAAGGGAGCTCAGAGAGTATAGACTGTTATCATAGAGTCTTAACAAATGACTAAGCACTAGGAACAGGGCGTAGGTTAGTTTTATAGAATCAAAATGAGGCTGATGTCAGAGAATGAGGGAATAGAACAGATTCCTGACACAGCCAATAGAATGTGAGCTCATTTCTATTGGCTGATTGCATCAGCCAATAGGATTTTTCCTACCTTAATTCTGATTGGCTAATAGAATGGCCCCAACGTCGCCACCACTATAATACATTTATTAACCCCTAACCCTAAGTCTAACCCTAACCCCCCTAACTTTAATATAATTTTAAATAAAATAACTACAATTAAATAAATTATTCCTATTTAAAAATAAATACTTACTTATAAAATAAACCATAAGATAGCTACAATATAACTAATAGTTACATTGTAGCTATCTTAGGATTTATTTTTATTTTACAGGCAAGTTTGTATTTATTTTAACTATTTTAACTATTTTAACAGAAGTCTTCATCCATACGGCATCTTCTATCTTCATCCATCCGGAGCGGAGCGGGTCCATCTTGAAGCCAGCCAACGCGGAGCATCCATCCAGACCGACGACTACCTGATGAATGACGGTTCCTTTAAATGACGTCATCCAAGATGGCGTCCCTTGAATTCCGATTGGCTGATAGGATTCTATCAATCGGAATTCAAGGGACGCCATCTTGGATGACGTCATTTAAAGGAACCTTCATTCATCGAGAGTCGTTGGAAGAAGAGGATGCTCCGCGTCGGCTGGCTTCAAGATGGGCCTGCTCCACTCCGGATGGATGAAGATAGAAGATGCCGCATGGATGAAGACTGCCCGTCTGGATGTCCTCTTCTGCCCGGATCGGATGAAGACTTCTGCCCCTCTGGAGGACCACTTCTGCCCGGCTGGGTGAAGACGTCTCAAGGTAGGGTGATCTTCAGGGGGTTAGTGTTAGGTTTTATTAAGGGGGATTGGGTGGGTTTTAGAGTAGGGTTGGGTGTGTGGGTGGCGGGTTTTAATGTTGGGGGGGTATTGTATTTTTTTTTTACAGGTAAAAGAGCTGATTACTTTGGGGCAATGCCAAGCAAAGGCCCTTTTAAGGGCTATTTGTAATTTAGTATAGGTTAGGGAATTTTTTTTAATTTGGGGGGCCTTTTTTATTTTATTAGGGGGATTAGATTAGGTGTAATTAGTTTAAAATTCTTGCAATTATTTTATTATTTTTTGTAATTTAGTGTTTGTTGTTTTTCGTACTTTAGTTTATTTAATTTAATTCTAATTAATTGTAGTTAGTTTAGGTAATTAATTTAATTATAGTGTAGTGTTAGGTGTAATTGTAACTAAGGCTAGGGTTTATTTTACAGGTAAATTTGTCTTTATTTTAGCTAGGTAGTTATTAAATAGTTAATGACTATTTAATAACTATTGTACCTAGTTAAAATAAATACAAAGTTGCCTGTAAAATAAAAATAAACCCTAAGCTAGATATAATGTAACTAACTATTAGTTATATTGTAGCTATCTTATGGTTTATTTTATAGGTAAGTATTTAGTTTTAAATAGGAATATTTTTTTTAATAGTAGTAATTTTATTTAGTTTTATTTAAATTATATTTAAGTTAGGGGGGTGTTAGGGTTAGGGTTAGACAGGTTTTATGGGTTAATAAATTTAATATAGTGGCAGCGACGTTGTGGGCAGCAGATTAGGGGTTAATAAATGTAGGTAGGTGTCGGTGATGTTAGGGACGGCAGATTAGGGGTAAATAATATTTAACTAGTGTTTGCGAGGCGGGAGTGCGGCGGTTTAGGGGTTAATAAATTTATTTAAGTGGCGGCAATGTCCGGTCGGCAGATTAGGGGTTAAAAACTTTTGTTAAGTGTTTGCGATGTGGGGGGGGGGCCTCAGTTTAGGGGTTAATAGGTAGTTTATGGGTGTTAGTGTACTTTTTAGCACTTTAGTTAAGAGTTTTATGTTACGGCGTTAGCCCATAAAACTCTTAACTACTGACTTTTAAATGCGGTAGGAGTCTTGACAGGAGATGGTGTACCGCTCACTTTTTCCAAGACTTGTAATACCGGCGTTAGGAAAATCCCATAGAATACGCAATTGACGTAAGGGGATTTGCGGTATGCTCAAGTCGCGGAAAAAAAGTGAGTGGTACACCTGTACCTGCAAGACTCGTAATACCAGCGGGCGTTAAAAAGCAGCTGCTTTTTAAGGCTATCGCAAGACTCGTAATCTAGGTGTTTGTTTGAGATCTTCTGTCTCTAAACAACTGTTAATTTCCTTTTCTCCTCCTCATTTACCTGTTACTTCCTCTACTATTAGTGATGGGTTAAATGGATAATGTTGCAAACTGGTGTGGATCCAGTTTTTTCTTCTCATTATATTAGAAGAGCGTCTGCTTCTTAAGCTTATTCCAAGTTTGCCTCATTACAAGATATTTTGAATGCTGCAGATTGGTCTTCTGACTCCATTTGGCATCTTGATTTATTTACTTTAAACTAGCAAAATATAAGTCTCTGTCCTTGTAATAAAATTCCGATTATCCTAATAAAATGACAGAATAATCTAGATTTTATTAAAGAGACAGAGACGAGTATTTTCCCTCCTCATATCAATATCCCTCCCTTATTTAATTTTTTTTTTGTTTTGACAAGGTTTAATTGTCTATTATTTTAAGTTATTTAATATATTTTGTATATATTTCAGCTCAACCTCCTTCCAATCCAGGGATGTAAGAAAGATTTTGGATTTCAACCTTTCTACGAATTTTCACGTCAAAGACCTTCTTCTTCAGTTCTAGATTCTTTCATCAGCCTCAAGAGTTACAGCTTTTTCAAATTTCCAGGATTTTCTTCAATTTACCTTTCTTATGTGGTTTTCCTGGTTTTCAGTATTTTTTGCCTCCTTTCGGAGTTTTGTTTTTTTCTTATTTCCCATGCTGATTCTTCTCTTTCAGCAAATAGAAAAGAGGACTAATAACGGTTTTCTGTGTTCTTTATGGGCTATGTCATGATCTGATTGGATATCTACTAACTGACTATATGTTATTTACATGTTATTGGTTATGTTAAAGTTTTTCAGTTTTTTCTGTTTAACTGTTTTAACTTTAAAAATGCTATTTTAGCAGTAAAAGGAAAAGTAATTCAAAATACTTGTCTCTGTCTCTTTAATAAAATCTAGATTACTCCATCATTTTTTAGGGCTAGAGTACGAGTGGAGCAGTAGTTTGAACTCACACGTTTTTTTGTGCGCACTTATTATAAGTTAAAAGGAAAACGTTTTCACTTGTGCACTAACCTGAAGTTAGAATATCCAGACTGTGTTAATGTATTCCCCCACAGAATTCAATGGAGTGTTAAAAGTGGGGGGGAACTAACACACAAAAAGTTACGCAAGCCGGATCGCATTTTCTCAAGTGCACAAACCTGACATGAAATATTCATTCACATTCCAATGTTTTTTACAAAGCAGAATGTAACAGACTCCTGGTACTCCGGTTGAGCACCTCCGTTACCTTTAGGCTTCCTCTGCTATTTTCGAACCATTCGTTTTCACTGCACCTAGTTGAAATACTCAAAACCTCAGATACCCTCCTCAGTCCATACGATCAGCCCACAAGTTAAATTATAGTTGTTATCTCCCACCATAATTCGAGACTACATGTAGAGGTCAAAATCATAACAAACTTTTATTGCAGCCAGGCAGGGTTTTTTTAAACCAGTCAGGAGACATTAGCAATAGTGATGTCGCGATTTGTTCGCCGGTGAATAGTTCCCGGCGAACATAGCTTGTTCGCGTTCGCAAAGGCGGGCGAACATATGCGATGTTCGATCCGCCCCCTATTCGTCATCATTGAGTAAACTTTGACCCTGTATTTCACAGTCTGCAGACACATTCCAGCCAATCAGCAGCAGACCCTCCCTCCCAGACCCTCCCAGCTCCTGGACAGCAGCCATTTTAGATTCATTCGGAAGCTGCATTCTTAGTGAGAGGAGGGATAGTGTAGCTGCTGCTGATTTAATAGGGAAATCGATAGCTAGGCTAGTGTATTCAGTGTCCACTACAGTCCTGAAGGACTCATCTGATCTCTGCTGTAAGGACAGCACCCCAAAAAGCCCTTTTTAGGGCTAGAACATCAGTTTCTTTGTTTGTTTTTTCCTGTGTAATCTAATTGCAGTTGCCTGCCTGCCAAGCCACTTGCCCAGTGCCACCACTCATATCTGGTGTAACAGTAGTGTAAATTAAAAAAAAAAAAAACTTTTTTGACTGTGAAACATCAGTCTGCTAGTGTAATCTAATTGCAGTTGCCTGCCTGCCAGCGTGTGTGCCAGGCCCACTTGCCCAGTGCCGCCACTCATATCTGGTGTAACAGTAGTGTAAATTAAAAAAAAAAAATGTTTTGACTGTGAAACATCAGTCTGCTTGTGTAATCTAATTTCAGTTGCCTGCCTGCCAGTGTGTGTGCCAGGCCCACTTGCCCAGTGCCACCACTCATACCTGGTGTAACAGTAGTGTAAATTTAAAAAAAAAAACTTTTTTGACTGTGAAACATCAGTCTGCTAGTGTAATCTAATTGCAGTTGCCTGCCTGCCTGCCAGTGTGTGTGCCAGGCCCACTTGTCCAGTGCCACCACTAATATCTGGTATAACAGTAGTGTAAATTAAAAAAAAAAAACTTTTTTGACTGTGAAACATCAGTCTGCTTGTGTAATCTAATTGCAGTTGCCTGCCTGCCAGCGTGTGTGCCAGGCCCACTTGCCCAGTGCCACCACTCATATCTGGTGTAACAGTAGTGTAAATTTAAAAAAAAAAACTTTTTTGACTGTGAAACATCAGTCTGCTAGTGTAATCTAATTGTAGTTGCCTGCCTGCCTGCCAGCATGTGTGCAAGGCTCACAGCGTATACTGTGCCCACTTGCCCAGTGCCACCACTCATATCTGGTATAACAGTAGTGTAAATTTAAAAAAAAAACTTTTTTGACTTTGAAACATCAGTCTGCTTGTGTAATCTAATTGCAGTTGCCTGCCTGCCTGCCAGCGTGTGTGCCAGGCTCACAGCGTATACTGTGCCCACTTGCCCAGTGCCACCACTCATATCTGGTGTAACAGTAGTGTAAATTAAAAAAAAAAATTTGACTGTGAAACATCAGTCTGCTTGTGTAATCTAATTGCAGTTGCCTGCCTGCCAGCGTGTGTGCCAGGCCCACTTGCCCAGTGCCACCACTCATATCTGGTGTAACAGTAGTGTAAATTTAAAAAAAAAAACTTTTTTGACAGTGAAACATCAGTCTGCTAGTGTAATCTCATTGCAGTTGCCTGCCTACCAGCGTGTGTGCCAGGCCCACTTGCCCAGTGCCACCACTCATATCTGGTGTAACAGTAGTGTAAATTAAAAAAAAAAACTTTTGTGACTGTGAAACATCAGTCTGCTAGTGTAATCTAATTGCAGTTGCCTGCCTGCCAGCGTGTGTGCCAGGCCCACTTGCCCAGTGCCACCACTCATATCTGGTGTAACAGTAGTGTAAATTTTTATAAAAAACAACTTTTTTGACTGTGAAACATCAGTCTGCTAATGTAATCTCATTGCAGTTGCCTGCCTACCAGCGTGTGTGCCAGGCCCACTTGCCCAGTGCCACCACTCATATCTGGTGTAACAGTAGGGTAAATTTAAAAAAAGCAAACATTTTTGACTGTGAAACATCAGTCTGCTAGTGTAATCTAATAGTAGTTGCCTGCCTGTCAGCGTGTGTGCCAGGCTCACAGCATATACTGTGCCCACTTGCCCAGTGCCACCACTCATATCTGGTGTAACAATAGTGTAAATTTAAAAAAAAAAAACTTTTTTGACTGTGAAACATCAGTCTGCTAGTGTAATCTCATTGCAGTTGCCTGCCTGCCAGCGTGTGTGCCAGGCCCACTTGCCCAGTGCCACCACTCATATCTGGTGTAACAGTAGTGTACATTTTTTAAAAAACAACTTTTTTGACTGTGAAACATCAGTCTGCTAATGTAATCTCATTGCAGTTGCCTGCCTACCAGCGTGTGTGCCAGGCCCACTTGCCCAGTGCCACCACTCATATCTGGTGTAACAGTAGTGTAAATTTAAAAAAAAAAACTTTTTTGACTGTGAAACATCAGTCTGCTAGTGTATTCTAATTGCAGTTGCCTGCCTGCCAGCGTGTATGCCAGGCCCACTTGCCCAGTGCCACCACTCATATCTGGTGTAACAGTAGTGTAAATTTAAAAAAAAAAACTTTTTGACTGTGAAACATCAGTCTGCTAGTGTAATCTAATTGCAGTTGCCTGCCTGCCAGCGTGTGTGCCAGGCCCACTTGTCCAGTGCCACCACTAATATCTGGTATAACAGTAGTGTAAATTAAAAAAAAAAAAACTTTTTTGACTGTGAAACATCAGTCTGCTTGTGTAATCTAATTGCAGTTGCCTGCCTGCCAGCGTGTGTGCCTGGCCCACTTGCCCAGTGCCACCACTCATATCTGGTGTAACAGTAGTGTAAATTTTAAAAAAAAAACTTTTTTGACTGTGAAACATCAGTCTGCTAGTGTAATCTAATTGCAGTTGCCTGCCTGCCAGCGTGTGTGCCAGGCTCACAGCGTATACTGTGCCCACTTGCCCAGTGCCACCACTCATATCTGGTGTAACAGTAGTGTAAATTAAAAAAAAAACTTTTTTGACTTTGAAACTTCAGTCTGCTTGTGTAATCTAATTGCAGTTGCCTGCCTGCCAGCGTGTGTGCCAGGCTCACAGCGTATACTGTGCCCACTTGCCCAGTGCCACCACTCATATCTGGTGTAACAGTAGTGTAAATTAAAAAAAAAAAATTTGACTGTGAAACATCAGTCTGCTTGTGTAATCTAATTGCAGTTGCCTGCCTGCCAGCGTGTGTGCCAGGCCCACTTGCCCAGTGCCACCACTCATATCTGGTGTAACAGTAGTGTAAATTTAAAAAAAAAACTTTTTTGACAGTGAAACATCAGTCTGCTAGTGTAATCTAATTGCAGTTGCCTGCCTGCCAGCGTGTGTGCCAGGCTCACAGCGTTTACTGTGCCCACTTGCCCAGTGCCACCACTCATATCTGGTGTAACAATAGTGTAAATTTAAAAAAAAAAAACTTTTTTGACTGTGAAACATCAGTCTGCTAGTGTAATCTCATTGCAGTTGCCTGCCTGCCAGCGTGTGTGCCAGGCCCACTTGCCCAGTGCCACCACTCATATCTGGTGTAACAGTAGTGTAAATTTTTATAAAAAACAACTTTTTTGACTGTGAAAAATCAGTCTGCTAATGTAATCTCATTGCAGTTGCCTGCCTACCAGCGTGTGTGCCAGGCCCACTTGCCCAGTGCCACCACTCATATCTGGTGTAACAGTAGTGTAAATTTAAAAAAAAAAAACTTTTTTGACTGTGAAACATCAGTCTGCTAGTGTAATCTAATTGCAGTTGCCTGCCTGCCAGCGTGTGTGCCAGGCTCACAGCGTATACTGTGCCCACTTGCCCAGTGCCACCACTCATATCTGGTGTAACAATAGTGTAAATTTAAAAAAAAAAAACTTTTTTGACTGCGAAACATCAGTCTGCTAGTGTAATCTCATTGCAGTTGCCTGCCTGCCAGCGTGTGTGCCAGGCCCACTTGCCCAGTGCCACCACTCATATCTGGTGTAACAGTAGTGTAAATTATTTAAAAAACAACTTTTTTGACTGTGAAACATCAGTCTGCTAATGTAATCTCATTGCAGTTGCCTGCCTGCCAGCGTGTATGCCAGGCCCACTTGCCCAGTGCCACCACTCATATCTGGTGTAACAGTAGTGTAAATTTAAAAAAAAAAAACTTTTTTGACTGTGAAACATCAGTCTGCTAGTGTAATCTAATTGCAGTTGCCTGCCTGCCTGCCTGCCAGCGTGTGTGCCAGGCCCACTTGTCCAGTGCCACCACTAATATCTGATATAACAGTAGTGTAAATTAAAAAAAAAAACTTTTTTGACTGTGAAACATCAGTCTACTTGTGTAATCTAATTGCAGTTGCCTGCCTGCCAGCGTGTGTGCCAGGCCCACTTGCCCAGTGCCACCACTCATATCTGGTGTAACAGTAGTGTAAATTAAAAAAAAAACTTTTTTGACTTTGAAACATCAGTCTGCTTGTGTAATCTAATTGCAGTTGCCTGCCTGCCAGCGTGTGTGCCAGGCTCACAGCGTATACTGTGCCCACTTGCCCAGTGCCACCACTCATATCTGGTGTAACAGTAGTGTAAATTAAAAAAAAAAAAATTTGACTGTGAAACATCAGTCTGCTTGTGTAATCTAATTGCAGTTGCCTGCCTGCCTGCCAGCGTGTGTGCCAGGCCCACTTGCCCAGTGCCACCACTCATATCTGGTGTAACAGTAGTGTAAATTTAAAAAAAAAAACTTTTTTGACAGTGAAACATCAGTCTGCTAGTGTAATCTAATTGCAGTTGCCTGCCTGCCAGCGTGTGTGCCAGGCTCACAGCGTATACTGTGCCCACTTGCCCAGTGCCACCACTCATATCTGGTGTAACAATAGTGTAAATTTAAAAAAAAAAAACTTTTTTTGACTGTGAAACATCAGTCTGCTAGTGTAATCTCATTGCAGTTGCCTGCCTGCCAGCGTGTGTGCCAGGCCCACTTGCCCAGTGCCACCACTCATATCTGGTGTAACAGTAGTGTAAATTTTTATAAAAAACACCTTTTTTGACTGTGAAACATCAGTCTGCTAATGTAATCTCATTGCAGTTGCCTGCCTACCAGCGTGTGTGCCAGGCCCACTTGCCCAGTGCCACCACTCATATCTGGTGTAACAGTAGTGTAAATTTAAAAAAAAAAACTTTTTTGACTGTGAAACATCAGTCTGCTAGTGTAATCTAATTGCAGTTGCCTGCCTGCCAGCGTGTGTGCCAGGCTCACAGCGTTTACTGTGCCCACTTGCCCAGTGCCACCACTCATATCTGGTGTAACAATAGTGTAAATTTAAAAAAAAAAAACTTTTTTGACTGTGAAACATCAGTCTGCTAGTGTAATCTCATTGCAGTTGCCTGCCTGCCAGCGTGTGTGCCAGGCCCACTTGCCCAGTGCCACCACTCATATCTGGTGTAACAGTAGTGTAAATTTTTATAAAAAACAACTTTTTTGACTGTGAAAAATCAGTCTGCTAATGTAATCTCATTGCAGTTGCCTGCCTACCAGCGTGTGTGCCAGGCCCACTTGCCCAGTGCCACCACTCATATCTGGTGTAACAGTAGTGTAAATTTAAAAAAAAAAAACTTTTTTGACTGTGAAACATCAGTCTGCTAGTGTAATCTAATTGCAGTTGCCTGCCTGCCAGCGTGTGTGCCAGGCTCACAGCGTATACTGTGCCCACTTGCCCAGTGCCACCACTCATATCTGGTGTAACAATAGTGTAAATTTAAAAAAAAAAAACTTTTTTGACTGCGAAACATCAGTCTGCTAGTGTAATCTCATTGCAGTTGCCTGCCTGCCAGCGTGTGTGCCAGGCCCACTTGCCCAGTGCCACCACTCATATCTGGTGTAACAGTAGTGTAAATTATTTAAAAAACAACTTTTTTGACTGTGAAACATCAGTCTGCTAATGTAATCTCATTGCAGTTGCCTGCCTGCCAGCGTGTATGCCAGGCCCACTTGCCCAGTGCCACCACTCATATCTGGTGTAACAGTAGTGTAAATTTAAAAAAAAAAAACTTTTTTGACTGTGAAACATCAGTCTGCTAGTGTAATCTAATTGCAGTTGCCTGCCTGCCTGCCTGCCAGCGTGTGTGCCAGGCCCACTTGTCCAGTGCCACCACTAATATCTGATATAACAGTAGTGTAAATTAAAAAAAAAAACTTTTTTGACTGTGAAACATCAGTCTACTTGTGTAATCTAATTGCAGTTGCCTGCCTGCCAGCGTGTGTGCCAGGCCCACTTGCCCAGTGCCACCACTCATATCTGGTGTAACAGTAGTGTAAATTAAAAAAAAAACTTTTTTGACTTTGAAACATCAGTCTGCTTGTGTAATCTAATTGCAGTTGCCTGCCTGCCAGCGTGTGTGCCAGGCTCACAGCGTATACTGTGCCCACTTGCCCAGTGCCACCACTCATATCTGGTGTAACAGTAGTGTAAATTAAAAAAAAAAAAATTTGACTGTGAAACATCAGTCTGCTTGTGTAATCTAATTGCAGTTGCCTGCCTGCCTGCCAGCGTGTGTGCCAGGCCCACTTGCCCAGTGCCACCACTCATATCTGGTGTAACAGTAGTGTAAATTTAAAAAAAAAAACTTTTTTGACAGTGAAACATCAGTCTGCTAGTGTAATCTAATTGCAGTTGCCTGCCTGCCAGCGTGTGTGCCAGGCTCACAGCGTATACTGTGCCCACTTGCCCAGTGCCACCACTCATATCTGGTGTAACAATAGTGTAAATTTAAAAAAAAAAAACTTTTTTGACTGTGAAACATCAGTCTGCTAGTGTAATCTCATTGCAGTTGCCTGCCTGCCAGCGTGTGTGCCAGGCCCACTTGCCCAGTGCCACCACTCATATCTGGTGTAACAGTAGTGTAAATTTTTATAAAAAACACCTTTTTTGACTGTGAAACATCAGTCTGCTAATGTAATCTCATTGCAGTTGCCTGCCTACCAGCGTGTGTGCCAGGCCCACTTGCCCAGTGCCACCACTCATATCTGGTGTAACAGTAGTGTAAATTTAAAAAAAAAAACTTTTTTGACTGTGAAACATCAGTCTGCTAGTGTAATCTAATTGCAGTTGCCTGCCTGCCAGCGTGTGTGCCAGGCCCACTTGCCCAGTGCCACCACTCATATCTGGTGTAACAGTAGTGTAAATTTTTTAAAAAACAACTTTTTTGACTGTGAAACATCAGTCTGCTAATGTAATCTCATTGCAGTTGCCTGCCTATCAGCGTGTGTGCCAGGCCCACTTGCCCAGTGCCACCACTCATATCTGGTGTAACAGTAGTGTAAATTAAAAAAAAAAACTTTTTTGACTTTGAAACATCAGTCTGCTAGTGTATTCTAATTGCAGTTGCCTGCCTGCCTGCCTGCCAGCGTGTATGCCAGGCCCACTTGCCCAGTGCCACCACTCATATCTGGTGTAACAGTAGTGTAAATTTAAAAAAAAAAAACTTTTTTGACTGTGAAACATCAGTCTGCTAGTGTAATCTAATTGCAGTTGCCTGCCTGCCTGCCAGTGTGTGCCAGGCCCACTTGTCCAGTGCCACCACTAATATCTGGTATAACAGTAGTGTAAATTAAAAAAAAAAAAACTTTTTTGACTGTGAAACATCAGTCTGCTTGTGTAATCTAATTGCAGTTGCCTGCCTGCCAGCGTGTGTGCCAGGCCCACTTGCCCAGTGCCACCACTCATATCTGGTGTAACAGTAGTGTAAATTTAAAAAAAAAAATTTTTGACTTTGAAACATCAGTCTGCTTGTGTAATCTAATTGCAGTTTCCTGCCTGCCTGCCAGCGTGTGTGCCAGGCTCACAGCGTATACTGTGCCCACTTGCCCAGTGCCACCACTCATATCTGGTGTAACAGTAGTGTAAATTAAAAAAAAAAAAATTGACTGTGAAACATCAGTCTGCTTGTGAAATATAATTGCAGTTGCCTGCCTGCCAGAGTGTGTGCCAGGCCCACTTGCCCAGTGCCACCACTCATATCTGGTGTAACAGTAGTGTAAATTTAAAAAAAAAAAACTTTTTTGACAGTGAAACATCAGTCTGATAGTGTAATCTCATTGCAGTTGCCTGCCTGCCAGCGTGTGTGCCAGGCCCACTTGCCCAGTGCCACCACTCATATCTTGTGTAACAGTAGTGTAAATTAAAAAAAAAAACTTTTTTGACTGTGAAACATCAGTCTGCTAGTGTAATCTAATTGCAGTTGCCTAGCTGCCAGCGTGTGTGCCAGGCTCACAGCGTATACTGTGCCCACTTGCCCAGTGCCACCACTCATATCTGGTGTAACAATAGTGTAAATTTAAAAAAAAAAAACTTTTTTGACTGTGAAACATCAGTCTGCTAGTGTAATCTCATTGCAGTTGCCTGCCTGCCAGCGTGTGTGCCAGGCCCACTTGCCCAGTGCCACCACTCATATCTGGTGTAACAGTAGTGTAAATTTTTATAAAAAACAACTTTTTTGACTGTGAAACATCAGTCTGCTAATGTAATCTCATTGCAGTTGCCTGCCTGCCAGCGTGTGTGCCAGGCCCACATGTCCAGTGCCACCACTAATATCTGGTATAACAGTAGTGTAAATTAAAAAAAAAAAAAACTTTTTTGACTGTGAAACATCAGTCTGCTAGTGTAATCTAATTGCAGTTGCCTGCCTGCCAGCGTGTGTGCCAGGCTCACAGCGTATACTGTGCCCACTTGCCCAGTGCCACCACTCATATCTGGTGTAACAGTAGTGTAAATTAAAAAAAAAAAATTTGACTGTGAAACATCAGTCTGCTTGTGTAATCTAATTGCAGTTGCCTGCCTGCCAGCGTGTGTGCCAGGCCCACTTGCCCAGTGCCACCACTCATATCTGGTGTAACAGTAGTGTAAATTTAAAAAAAAAAACTTTTTTGACAGTGAAACATCAGTCTGCTAGTGTAATCTAATTGCAGTTGCCTGCCTGCCAGCGTGTGTGCCAGGCTCACAGCGTATACTGTGCCCACTTGCCCAGTGCCACGACTCATATCTGGTGTAACAATAGTGTAAATTTAAAAAAAAAAACTTTTTTGACTGTGAAACATCAGTCTGCTAGTGTAATCTCATTGCAGTTGCCTGCCTGCCAGCGTGTGTGCCAGGCCCACTTGCCCAGTGCCACCACTCATATCTGGTGTAACAATAGTGTAAATTTAAAAAAAAAAACTTTTTTGACTGTGAAACATCAGTCTGCTAATGTAATCTCATTGCAGTTGCCTGCCTACCAGCGTGTGTGCCAGGCCCACTTGCCCAGTGCCACCACTCATATCTGGTGTAACAATAGTGTAAATTTAAAAAAAAAAACTTTTTTGACTGTGAAACATCAGTCTGCTAGTGTAATCTAATTGCAGTTGCCTGCCTGCCAGCGTGTGTGCCAGGTTCACAGCGTATACTGTGCCAACTTGCCCAGTGCCACCACTCATATCTGGTGTAACAGTAGTGTAAATTTAAAAAAAAAAACTTTTTTGACTGTGAAACATCAGTCTGCTAGTGTATTCTAATTGCAGTTGCCTGCCTGCCAGCGTGTATGCCAGGCCCACTTGCCCAGTGCCACCACTCATATCTGGTGTAACAGTAGTGTAAATTTAAAAAAAAAAAACTTTTTTGACTGTGAAACATCAGTCTGCTAGTGTAATCTAATTGCAGTTGCCTGCCTGCCTGCCAGTGTGTGCCAGGCCCACTTGTCCAGTGCCACCACTAATATCTGGTATAACAGTAGTGTAAATTAAAAAAAAAAAAACTTTTTTGACTGTGAAACATCAGTCTGCTTGTGTAATCTAATTGCAGTTGCCTGCCTGCCAGCGTGTGTGCCAGGCCCACTTGCCCAGTGCCACCACTCATATCTGGTGTAACAGTAGTGTAAATTTAAAAAAAAAAATTTTTGACTTTGAAACATCAGTCTGCTTGTGTAATCTAATTGCAGTTTCCTGCCTGCCTGCCAGCGTGTGTGCCAGGCTCACAGCGTATACTGTGCCCACTTGCCCAGTGCCACCACTCATATCTGGTGTAACAGTAGTGTAAATTAAAAAAAAAAAAATTGACTGTGAAACATCAGTCTGCTTGTGAAATATAATTGCAGTTGCCTGCCTGCCAGAGTGTGTGCCAGGCCCACTTGCCCAGTGCCACCACTCATATCTGGTGTAACAGTAGTGTAAATTTAAAAAAAAAAAACTTTTTTGACAGTGAAACATCAGTCTGATAGTGTAATCTCATTGCAGTTGCCTGCCTGCCAGCGTGTGTGCCAGGCCCACTTGCCCAGTGCCACCACTCATATCTTGTGTAACAGTAGTGTAAATTAAAAAAAAAAACTTTTTTGACTGTGAAACATCAGTCTGCTAGTGTAATCTAATTGCAGTTGCCTAGCTGCCAGCGTGTGTGCCAGGCTCACAGCGTATACTGTGCCCACTTGCCCAGTGCCACCACTCATATCTGGTGTAACAATAGTGTAAATTTAAAAAAAAAAAACTTTTTTGACTGTGAAACATCAGTCTGCTAGTGTAATCTCATTGCAGTTGCCTGCCTGCCAGCGTGTGTGCCAGGCCCACTTGCCCAGTGCCACCACTCATATCTGGTGTAACAGTAGTGTAAATTTTTATAAAAAACAACTTTTTTGACTGTGAAACATCAGTCTGCTAATGTAATCTCATTGCAGTTGCCTGCCTGCCAGCGTGTGTGCCAGGCCCACATGTCCAGTGCCACCACTAATATCTGGTATAACAGTAGTGTAAATTAAAAAAAAAAAAAACTTTTTTGACTGTGAAACATCAGTCTGCTAGTGTAATCTAATTGCAGTTGCCTGCCTGCCAGCGTGTGTGCCAGGCTCACAGCGTATACTGTGCCCACTTGCCCAGTGCCACCACTCATATCTGGTGTAACAGTAGTGTAAATTAAAAAAAAAAAATTTGACTGTGAAACATCAGTCTGCTTGTGTAATCTAATTGCAGTTGCCTGCCTGCCAGCGTGTGTGCCAGGCCCACTTGCCCAGTGCCACCACTCATATCTGGTGTAACAGTAGTGTAAATTTAAAAAAAAAAACTTTTTTGACAGTGAAACATCAGTCTGCTAGTGTAATCTAATTGCAGTTGCCTGCCTGCCAGCGTGTGTGCCAGGCTCACAGCGTATACTGTGCCCACTTGCCCAGTGCCACGACTCATATCTGGTGTAACAATAGTGTAAATTTAAAAAAAAAAAACTTTTTTGACTGTGAAACATCAGTCTGCTAGTGTAATCTCATTGCAGTTGCCTGCCTGCCAGCGTGTGTGCCAGGCCCACTTGCCCAGTGCCACCACTCATATCTGGTGTAACAGTAGTGTAAATTTAAAAAAAAAACTTTTTTGACTGTGAAACATCAGTCTGCTAATGTAATCTCATTGCAGTTGCCTGCCTACCAGCGTGTGTGCCAGGCCCACTTGCCCAGTGCCACCACTCATATCTGGTGTAACAGTAGTGTAAATTTAAAAAAAAAAAACTTTTTTGACTGTGAAACATCAGTCTGCTAGTGTAATCTAATTGCAGTTGCCTGCCTGCCAGCGTGTGTGCCAGGTCACAGCGTATACTGTGCCAACTTGCCCAGTGCCACCACTCATATCTGGTGTAACAGTAGTGTAAATTTAAAAAAAAAAAACTTTTTTGACTATGAAACATCAGTCTGCTTGTGTAATCTAATTGCAGTTGCCTGCCTGCTAGCGTGTGTGCCAGGCCCACTTGCCCAGTGCCACCACTCATATCTGGTGTAACAGTAGTGTAAATTTAAAAAAAAAAACTTTTTTGACTGTGAAACATCAGTCTGCTAGTGTAATCTAATTGCAGTTGCCTGCCTGCCTGCCAGCGTGTGTGCCAGGCCCACTTGCCCAGTGCCACCACTCATATCTGGTGTAACAGTAGTGTAAATTTAAAAAAAAAAAACTTTTTTGACTGTGAAACATCAGTCTGCTAGTGTAATCTAATTGCAGTTGCCTGCCTGCCTGCCAGCGTGTGTGCCAGGCCCACTTGTCCAGTGCCACCACTAATATCTGGTATAACAGTAGTGTAAATTAAAAAAAAAAAAACTTTTTTGACTGTGAAACATCAGTCTGCTTGTGTAATCTAATTGCAGTTGCCTGCCTACCTGCCAGCGTGTGTGCCAGGCTCACAGCATATACTGTGCCCACTTGCCCAGTGCCACCACTCATATCTGGTGTAACAGTAGTGTAAATTTAAAAAAAAAAACTTTTTTGACTGTGAAACATCAGTCTGCTTGTGTAATCTCATTGCAGTTGCCTGCCTACCAGCATGTGTGCCAGGCCCACTTGCCCAGTGCCACCACTCATATCTGGTGTAACAGTAGTGTAAATTTAAAAAAAAAAACTTTTTTGACAGTGAAACATCAGTCTGCTAGTGTAATCTAATTGCAGTTGCCTGCCTGCCTGCCAGCGTGTGTGCCAGGCTCACAGGGTATACTGTGCCCACTTGCCCAGTGCCACCACTCATATCTGGTGTAACAATAGTGTAAATTTAAAAAAAACAACTTTTTTGACTGTGAAACATCAGTCTGCTAGTGTAATCTCATTGCAGTTGCCTGCCTACCAGCGTGTGTGCCAGGCCCACTTGCCCAGTGCCACCACTCATATCTGGTGTAACAGTAGTGTAAATCTAAAAGAAAAAACTTTTTTGACTGTGAAACATCAGTCTGCTAGTGTAATCTCATTGCAGTTGCCTGCCTGCCAGCGTGTGTGCCAGGCCCACTTGCCCAGTGCCACCACTCATATCTGGTGTAACAGTAGTGTAAATTTTTATAAAAAACAACTTTTTTGAGTGTGAAACATCAGTCTGCTAATGTAATCTCATTGCAGTTGCCTGCCTACCAGCGTGTGTGCCAGGCCCACTTGCCCAGTGCCACCACTCATATCTGGTGTAACAGTAGTGTAAATTTAAAAAAAAAAACTTTTTTGACTGTGAAACATCAGTCTGCTAGTGTAATCTAATTGCAGTTGCCTGCCTGCCAGCGTGTGTGCCAGGCTCACAGCGTATACTGTGCCCGCTTGCCCAGTGCCACCACTCATATCTGGTGTAACAATAGTGTAAATTTAAAAAAAAAAAACTTTTTTGACTGTGAAACATCAGTCTGCTAGTGTAATCTCATTGCAGTTGCCTGCCTGCCAGCGTGTGTGCCAGGCCCACTTGCCCAGTGCCACCACTCATATCTGGTGTAACAGTAGTGTAAATTTTTTAAAAAACAACTTTTTTGACTGTGAAACATCAGTCTGCTAATGTAATCTCATTGCAGATGCCTGCCTACCAGCGTGTGTGCCAGGCCCACTTGCCCAGTGCCACCACTCATATCTGGTGTAACAGTAGTGTAAATTTAAAAAAAAAAAACTTTTTTGACTGTGAAACATCAGTCTGCTAGTGTATTCTAATTGCAGTTGCCTGCCTGCCAGCGTGTATGCCAGGCCCACTTGCCCAGTGCCACCACTCATATCTGGTGTAACAGTAGTGTAAATTAAAAAAAAAAAAAACTTTTTTGACTGTGAAACATCAGTCTGCTTGTGTAATCTAATTGCAGTTGCCTGCCTGCCAGCGTGTGTGCAAGGCCCACTTGCCCAGTGCCACCACTCATATCTGGTGTAACAGTAGTGTAAATTTAAAAAAAAAACTTTTTTGACTGTGAAACATCAGTCTGCTAGTGTAATCTAATTGCAGTTGCCTGCCTGCCAGCGTGTGTGCCAGGCTCACAGCGTATACTGTGCCCGCTTGCCCAGTGCCACCACTCATATCTGGTGTAACAATAGTGTAAATTTAAAAAAAAAAAACTTTTTTGACTGTGAAACATCAGTCTGCTAGTGTAATCTCATTGCAGTTGCCTGCCTGCCAGCGTGTGTGCCAGGCCCACTTGCCCAGTGCCACCACTCATATCTGGTGTAACAGTAGTGTAAATTTTTTAAAAAACAACTTTTTTGACTGTGAAACATCAGTCTGCTAATGTAATCTCATTGCAGTTGCCTGCCTACCAGCGTGTGTGCCAGGCCCACTTGCCCAGTGCCACCACTCATATCTGGTGTAACAGTAGTGTAAATTTAAAAAAAAAAAACTTTTTTGACTGTGAAACATCAGTCTGCTAGTGTATTCTAATTGCAGTTGCCTGCCTGCCAGCGTGTATGCCAGGCCCACTTGCCCAGTGCCACCACTCATATCTGGTGTAACAGTAGTGTAAATTTAAAAAAAAAAAAACTTTTTTGACTGTGAAACATCAGTCTGCTTGTGTAATCTAATTGCAGTTGCCTGCCTGCCAGCGTGTGTGCCAGGCCCACTTGCCCAGTGCCACCACTCATATCTGGTGTAACAGTAGTGTAAATTTAAAAAAAAAACTTTTTTGACTGTGAAACATCAGTCTGCTAGTGTAATCTAATTGCAGTTGCCTGCCTGCCTGCCAGCGTGTGTGCCAGGCCCACTTGCCCAGTGCCACCACTCATATCTGGTGTAACAGTAGTGTAAATTTTAAAAAAAAAACTTTTTTGACTGTGAAACATCAGTCTGCTAGTGTAATCTAATTGCAGTTGCCTGCCTGCCTGCCAGCGTGTGTGCCAGGCCCACTTGTCCAGTGCCACCACTAATATCTGGTATAACAGTAGTGTAAATTAAAAAAAAAAAAACTTTTTTGACTGTGAAACATCAGTCTGCTTTTGTAATCTAATTGCAGTTGCCTGCCTACCTGCCAGCGTGTGTGCCAGGCTCACAGCATATACTGTGCCCACTTGCCCAGTGCCACCACTCATATCTGGTGTAACAGTAGTGTAAATTTTAAAAAAAAAACTTTTTTGACTGTGAAACATCAGTCTGCTTGTATAATCTCATTGCAGTTGCCTGCCTACCAGCATGTGTGCCAGGCCCACTTGCCCAGTGCCACCACTCATATCTGGTGTAACAGTAGTGTAAATTTAAAAAAAAAAACTTTTTTGACTGTGAAACATCAGTCTGCTTGTGTAATCTAATTGCAGTTGCCTGCCTGCCAGCGTGTGTGCCAGGCTCACAGCGTATACTGTGCCCACTTGCCCAGTGCCACCACTCATATCTGGTGTAACAGTAGTGTAAATTAAAAAAAAAAAATTTGACTGTGAAACATCAGTCTGCTTGTGTAATCTAATTGCAGTTGCCTGCCTGCCAGCATGTGTGCCAGGCCCACTTGCCCAGTGCCACCACTCATATCTGGTGTAACAGTAGTGTAAATTTAAAAAAAAAAAAATTTTGACAGTGAAACATCAGTCTGCTAGTGTAATCTCATTGCAGTTGCCTGCCTACCAGCGTGTGTGCCAGGCCCACTTGCCCAGTGCCACCACTCATATCTGGTGTAACAGTAGTGTAAATTAAAAAAAAAAAAAAACTTTTTTGACTGTGAAACATCAGTCTGCTAGTGTAATCTAATTGCAGTTGCCTGCCTGCCTGCCAGCGTGTGTGCCAGGCTCACAGCGTATACTGTGCCCACTTGCCCAGTGCCACCACTCATATCTGGTGTAACAATAGTGTAAATTTAAAAAAAAAAAACTTTTTTGACTGTGAAACATCAGTCTGCTAGTGTAATCTCATTGCAGTTGCCTGCCTGCCAGTGCGTGTGACAGGCCCACTTGCCCAGTGCCACCACTCATATCTGGTGTAACAGTAGTGTAAATTTTTAAAAAAACAACTTTTTTGACTGTGAAACATCAGTCTGCTAATGTAATCTCATTGCCGTTGCCTGCCTACCAGCGTGTGTGCCAGGCCCACTTGCCCAGTGCCACCACTCATATCTGGTGTAACAGTAGTGTAAATTTAAAAAAAAAAAACTTTTTTGACTGTGAAACATCAGTCTGCTAGTGTAATCTAATTGCAGTTGCCTGCCTGCCAGCGTGTGTGCCAGGCTCACAGCGTATACTGTGCCCACTTGCCCAGTGCCACCACTCATATCTGGTGTAACAATAGTGTAAATTTAAAAAAAACAACTTTTTTGACTGTGAAACATCAGTCTGCTAGTGTAATCTCATTGCAGTTGCCTGCCTACCAGCGTGTGTGCCAGGCCCACTTGCCCAGTGCCACCACTCATATCTGGTGTAACAGTAGTGTATATTTTTTAAAAAACAACTTTTTTGACTGTGAAACATCAGTCTGCTAATGTAATCTCATTGCAGTTGCCTGCCTACCAGCGTGTGTGCCAGGCCCACTTGCCCAGTGCCACCACTCATATCTGGTGTAACAGTAGTGTAAATTTAAAAAATATTTTTTTTTGACTATGAAACATCAGTCTGCTAGTGTAATCTAATTGCAGTTGCCTGCCAGCGTGTGTGCCAGGCTCACAGAGTATACTGTGCCCACTTGCCCAGTGCCACCACTCATATCTGGTGTAACAGTGATGTAAATTAAAAAAAAAACAACTTTTTTTGACTGTGAAACATCAGTCTGCTAGTGTAATCTAATTGCAGTTGCCTGCCTGCCAGTGTGTGTGCCAGGCTCACAGCGTATACTGTGCCCACTTGCCCAGTGCCACCACTCATATCTGGTGTAACAATAGTGTAAATTTAAAAAAAAAAAACTTTTTTGACTGTGAAACATCAGTCTGCTAGTGTAATCTCATTGCAGTTGCCTGCCTGCCAGCGTGTGTGCCAGGCCCACTTGCCCAGTGCCACCACTCATATCTGGTGTAACAGTAGTGTAAATTTTTATAAAAAACAACTTTTTTGAGTGTGAAACATCAGTCTGCTAATGTAATCTCATTGCAGTTGCCTGCCTACCAGCGTGTGTGCCAGGCCCACTTGCCCAGTGCCACCACTCATATCTGGTGTAACAGTAGTGTAAATTTAAAAAAAAAAAACTTTTTTGACTGTGAAACATCAGTCTGCTAGTGTAATCTAATTGCAGTTGCCTGCCTGCCAGCGTGTGTGCCAGGCTCACAGCGTATACTGTGCCCGCTTGCCCAGTGCCACCACTCATATCTGGTGTAACAATAGTGTAAATTTAAAAAAAAAAAACTTTTTTGACTGTGAAACATCAGTCTGCTAGTGTAATCTCATTGCAGTTGCCTGCCTGCCAGCGTGTGTGCCAGGCCCACTTGCCCAGTGCCACCACTCATATCTGGTGTAACAGTAGTGTAAATTTTTTAAAAAACAACTTTTTTGACTGTGAAACATCAGTCTGCTAATGTAATCTCATTGCAGTTGCCTGCCTACCAGCGTGTGTGCCAGGCCCACTTGCCCAGTGCCACCACTCATATCTGGTGTAACAGTAGTGTAAATTTAAAAAAAAAAAACTTTTTTGACTGTGAAACATCAGTCTGCTAGTGTATTCTAATTGCAGTTGCCTGCCTGCCAGCGTGTATGCCAGGCCCACTTGCCCAGTGCCACCACTCATATCTGGTGTAACAGTAGTGTAAATTTAAAAAAAAAAAAACTTTTTTGACTGTGAAACATCAGTCTGCTTGTGTAATCTAATTGCAGTTGCCTGCCTGCCAGCGTGTGTGCCAGGCCCACTTGCCCAGTGCCACCACTCATATCTGGTGTAACAGTAGTGTAAATTTAAAAAAAAAAAACTTTTTTGACTTTGAAACATCAGTCTGCTAGTGTAATCTAATTGCAGTTGCCTGCCTGCCTGCCAGCGTGTGTGCCAGGCCCACTTGTCCAGTGCCACCACTAATATCTGGTATAACAGTAGTGTAAATTAAAAAAAAAAAAACTTTTTTGACTGTGAAACATCAGTCTGCTTGTGTAATCTAATTGCAGTTGCCTGCCTACCTGCCAGCGTGTGTGCCAGGCTCACAGAATATACTGTGCCCACTTGCCCAGTGCCACCACTCATATCTGGTGTAACAGTAGTGTAAATTTAAAAAAAAAAACTTTTTTGACTGTGAAACATCAGTCTGCTTGTGTAATCTCATTGCAGTTGCCTGCCTACCAGCATGTGTGCCAGGCCCACTTGCCCAGTGCCACCACTCATATCTGGTGTAACAGTAGTGTAAATTTAAAAAAAAAAACTTTTTTGACAGTGAAACATCAGTCTGCTAGTGTAATCTAATTGCAGTTGCCTGCCTGCCAGCGTGTGTGCCAGGCTCACAGGGTATACTGTGCCCACTTGCCCAGTGCCACCACTCATATCTGGTGTAACAATAGTGTAAATTTAAAAAAAACAACTTTTTTGACTGTGAAACATCAGTCTGCTAGTGTAATCTCATTGCAGTTGCCTGCCTACCAGCGTGTGTGCCAGGCCCACTTGCCCAGTGCCACCACTCATATCTGGTGTAACAGTAGTGTAAATCTAAAAGAAAAAACTTTTTTGACTGTGAAACATCAGTCTGCTAGTGTAATCTCATTGCAGTTGCCTGCCTGCCAGCGTGTGTGCCAGGCCCACTTGCCCAGTGCCACCACTCATATCTGGTGTAACAGTAGTGTAAATTTTTATAAAAAACAACTTTTTTGAGTGTGAAACATCAGTCTGCTAATGTAATCTCATTGCAGTTGCCTGCCTACCAGCGTGTGTGCCAGGCCCACTTGCCCAGTGCCACCACTCATATCTGGTGTAACAGTAGTGTAAATTTAAAAAAAAAAACTTTTTTGACTGTGAAACATCAGTCTGCTAGTGTAATCTAATTGCAGTTGCCTGCCTGCCAGCGTGTGTGCCAGGCTCACAGCGTATACTGTGCCCGCTTGCCCAGTGCCACCACTCATATCTGGTGTAACAATAGTGTAAATTTAAAAAAAAAAACTTTTTTGACTGTGAAACATCAGTCTGCTAGTGTAATCTCATTGCAGTTGCCTGCCTGCCAGCGTGTGTGCCAGGCCCACTTGCCCAGTGCCACCACTCATATCTGGTGTAACAGTAGTGTAAATTTTTTAAAAAACAACTTTTTTGACTGTGAAACATCAGTCTGCTAATGTAATCTCATTGCAGATGCCTGCCTACCAGCGTGTGTGCCAGGCCCACTTGCCCAGTGCCACCACTCATATCTGGTGTAACAGTAGTGTAAATTTAAAAAAAAAAAACTTTTTTGACTGTGAAACATCAGTCTGCTAGTGTATTCTAATTGCAGTTGCCTGCCTGCCAGCGTGTATGCCAGGCCCACTTGCCCAGTGCCACCACTCATATCTGGTGTAACAGTAGTGTCAATTTAAAAAAAAAAAAACTTTTTTGACTGTGAAACATCAGTCTGCTAGTGTAATCTAATTGCAGTTGCCTGCCTGCCAGCGTGTGTGCCAGGCTCACAGCGTATACTGTGCCCGCTTGCCCAGTGCCACCACTCATATCTGGTGTAACAGTAGTGTAAATTTAAAAAAAAAAAAACTTTTTTGACTGTGAAACATCAGTCTGCTTGTGTAATCTAATTGCAGTTGCCTGCCTGCCAGCGTGTGTGCCAGGCCCACTTGCCCAGTGCCACCACTCATATCTGGTGTAACAGTAGTGTAAATTTAAAAAAAAAAAATTTTTTGACTGTGAAACATCAGTCTGCTAGTGTAATCTAATTGCAGTTGCCTGCCTGCCTGCCAGCGTGTGTGCCAGGCCCACTTGCCCAGTGCCACCACTCATATCTGGTGTAACAGTAGTGTAAATTTAAAAAAAAAAACTTTTTTGACTGTGAAACATCAGTCTGCTAGTGTAATCTAATTGCAGTTGCCTGCCAGCCTGCCAGCGTGTGTGCCAGGCCCACTTGTCCAGTGCCACCACTAATATCTGGTATAACAGTAGTGTAAATTAAAAAAAAAAAAAAACTTTTTTGACTGTGAAACATCAGTCTGCTTGTGTAATCTAATTGCAGTTGCCTGCCTACCTGCCAGCGTGTGTGCCAGGCTCACAGCATATACTGTGCCCACTTGCCCAGTGCCACCACTCATATCTGGTGTAACAGTAGTGTAAATTTAAAAAAAAAAACTTTTTTGACTGTGAAACATCAGTCTGCTTGTATAATCTCATTGCAGTTGCCTGCCTACCAGCATGTGTGCCAGGCCCACTTGCCCAGTGCCACCACTCATATCTGGTGTAACAGTAGTGTAAATTTAAAAAAAAAAACTTTTTTGACTGTGAAACATCAGTCTGCTTGTGTAATCTAATTGCAGTTGCCTGCCTGCCAGCGTGTGTGCCAGGCTCACAGCGTATACTGTGCCCACTTGCCCAGTGCCACCACTCATATCTGGTGTAACAGTAGTGTAAATTTAAAAAAAAAAACTTTTTTGACTGTGAAACATCAGTCTGCTAGTGTATTCTAATTGCAGTTGCCTGCCTGCCAGCGTGTATGCCAGGCCCACTTGCCCAGTGCCACCACTCATATCTGGTGTAACAGTAGTGTAAATTTAAAAAAAAAAAACTTTTTGACTGTGAAACATCAGTCTGCTAGTGTAATCTAATTGCAGTTGCCTGCCTGCCTGCCAGCGTGTGTGCCAGGCTCACAGCGTATACCGTGCCCACTTGCCCAGTGCCACCACTCATATCTGGTGTAACAGTAGTGTAAATTAAAAAAAATCTTTTTTGACTTTGAAACATCAGTCTGCTTGTGTAATCTAATTGCAGTTGCCTGCCTGCCAGCGTGTGTGCCAGGCTCACAGCATATACTGTGCCCACTTGCCCAGTGCCACCACTCATATCTGGTGTAACAGTAGTGTAAATTAAAAAAAAAAAAATTTGACTGTGAAACATCAGTCTGCTTGTGTAATCTAATTGCAGTTGCCTGCCTGCCAGCGTGTGTACCAGGCCCACTTGCCCAGTGTCACCACTCATATATGGTGTAACAGTAGTGTAAATCTAAAAGAAAAAACTTTTTTGACAGTGAAACATCAGTCTGCTAGTGTAATCTAATTGCAGTTGCCTGAATGCCTGCCAGCGTGTGTGCCAGGCTCACAGCGTATACTGTGCCCACTTGCCCAGTGCCACCACTCATATCTGGTGTAACAATAGTGTAAATTTAAAAAAAAAACTTTTTTGACTGTGAAACATCAGTCTGCTAGTGTAATCTCATTGCAGTTGCCTGCCTGCCAGCGTGTGTGCCAGGCCCACTTGCCCAGTGCCACCACTCATATCTGGTGTAACAGTAGTGTAAATTTTTATAAAAAACAACTTTTTTGAGTGTGAAACATCAGTCTGCTAATGTAATCTCATTGCAGTTGTCTGCCTACCAGCGTGTGTGCCAGGCCCACTTGCCCAGTGCCACCACTCATATCTGGTGTAACAGTAGTGTAAATTTAAAAAAAAAAAACTTTTTTGACTGTGAAACATCAGTCTGCTAGTGTAATCTAATTGCAGTTGCCTGCCTGCCAGCGTGTGTGCCAGGCTCACAGCGTATACTGTGCCCGCTTGCCCAGTGCCACCACTCATATCTGGTGTAACAATAGTGTAAATTTAAAAAAAAAAAACTTTTTTGACTGTGAAACATCAGTCTGCTAGTGTAATCTCATTGCAGTTGCCTGCCTGCCAGCGTGTGTGCCAGGCCCACTTGCCCAGTGCCACCACTCATATCTGGTGTAACAGTAGTGTAAATTTTTTAAAAAACAACTTTTTTGACTGTGAAACATCAGTCTGCTAATGTAATCTCATTGCAGTTGCCTGCCTACCAGCGTGTGTGCCAGGCCCACTTGCCCAGTGCCGCCACTCATATCTGGTGTAACAGTAGTGTAAATTTAAAAAAAAAAAACTTTTTTGACTGTGAAACATCAGTCTGCTAGTGTATTCTAATTGCAGTTGCCTGCCTGCCAGCGTGTATGCCAGGCCCACTTGCCCAGTGCCACCACTCATATCTGGTGTAACAGTAGTGTAAATTTAAAAAAAAAAAACTTTTTTGACTGTGAAACATCAGTCTGCTTGTGTAATCTAATTGCAGTTGCCTGCCTGCCAGCGTGTGTGCCAGGCCCACTTGCCCAGTGCCACCACTCATATCTGGTGTAACAGTAGTGTAAATTTAAAAAAAAAAACTTTTTTGACTGTGAAACATCAGTCTGCTAGTGTAATCTAATTGCAGTTGCCTGCCTGCCTGCCAGCGTGTGTGCCAGGCCCACTTGCCCAGTGCCACCACTCATATCTGGTGTAACAGTAGTGTAAATTTAAAAAAAAAAAACTTTTTTGACTGTGAAACATCAGTCTGCTAGTGTAATCTAATTGCAGTTGCCTGCCTGCCTGCCAGCGTGTGTGCCAGGCCCACTTGTCCAGTGCCACCACTAATATCTGGTATAACAGTAGTGTAAATTAAAAAAAAAAAAACTTTTTTGACTGTGAAACATCAGTCTGCTTGTGTAATCTAATTGCAGTTGCCTGCCTACCTGCCAGCGTGTGTGCCAGGCTCACAGCATATACTGTGCCCACTTGCCCAGTGCCACCACTCATATCTGGTGTAACAGTAGTGTAAATTTAAAAAAAAAAACTTTTTTGACTGTGAAACATCAGTCTGCTTGTGTAATCTCATTGCAGTTGCCTGCCTACCAGCATGTGTGCCAGGCCCACTTGCCCAGTGCCACCACTCATATCTGGTGTAACAGTAGTGTAAATTTAAAAAAAAAAACTTTTTTGACAGTGAAACATCAGTCTGCTAGTGTAATCTAATTGCAGTTGCCTGCCTGCCTGCCAGCGTGTGTGCCAGGCTCACAGGGTATACTGTGCCCACTTGCCCAGTGCCACCACTCATATCTGGTGTAACAATAGTGTAAATTTAAAAAAAAAAACTTTTTTGACTGTGAAACATCAGTCTGCTAGTGTAATCTCATTGCAGTTGCCTGCCTACCAGCGTGTGTGCCAGGCCCACTTGCCCAGTGCCACCACTCATATCTGGTGTAACAGTAGTGTAAATCTAAAAGAAAAAACTTTTTTGACTGTGAAACATCAGTCTGCTAGTGTAATCTCATTGCAGTTGCCTGCCTGCCAGCGTGTGTGCCAGGCCCACTTGCCCAGTGCCACCACTCATATCTGGTGTAACAGTAGTGTAAATTTTTATAAAAAACAACTTTTTTGAGTGTGAAACATCAGTCTGCTAATGTAATCTCATTGCAGTTGCCTGCCTACCAGCGTGTGTGCCAGGCCCACTTGCCCAGTGCCACCACTCATATCTGGTGTAACAGTAGTGTAAATTTAAAAAAAAAAACTTTTTTGACTGTGAAACATCAGTCTGCTAGTGTAATCTAATTGCAGTTGCCTGCCTGCCAGCGTGTGTGCCAGGCTCACAGCGTATACTGTGCCCGCTTGCCCAGTGCCACCACTCATATCTGGTGTAACAATAGTGTAAATTTAAAAAAAAAAACTTTTTTGACTGTGAAACATCAGTCTGCTAGTGTAATCTCATTGCAGTTGCCTGCCTGCCAGCGTGTGTGCCAGGCCCACTTGCCCAGTGCCACCACTCATATCTGGTGTAACAGTAGTGTAAATTTTTTAAAAAACAACTTTTTTGACTGTGAAACATCAGTCTGCTAATGTAATCTCATTGCAGTTGCCTGCCTACCAGCGTGTGTGCCAGGCCCACTTGCCCAGTGCCACCACTCATATCTGGTGTAACAGTAGTGTAAATTTAAAAAAAAAAAACTTTTTTGACTGTGAAACATCAGTCTGCTAGTGTATTCTAATTGCAGTTGCCTGCCTGCCAGCGTGTATGCCAGGCCCACTTGCCCAGTGCCACCACTCATATCTGGTGTAACAGTAGTGTAAATTAAAAAAAAAAAAAACTTTTTTGACTGTGAAACATCAGTCTGCTTGTGTAATCTAATTGCAGTTGCCTGCCTGCCAGCGTGTGTGCAAGGCCCACTTGCCCAGTGCCACCACTCATATCTGGTGTAACAGTAGTGTAAATTTAAAAAAAAAACTTTTTTGACTGTGAAACATCAGTCTGCTAGTGTAATCTAATTGCAGTTGCCTGCCTGCCAGCGTGTGTGCCAGGCTCACAGCGTATACTGTGCCCGCTTGCCCAGTGCCACCACTCATATCTGGTGTAACAATAGTGTAAATTTAAAAAAAAAAAACTTTTTTGACTGTGAAACATCAGTCTGCTAGTGTAATCTCATTGCAGTTGCCTGCCTGCCAGCGTGTGTGCCAGGCCCACTTGCCCAGTGCCACCACTCATATCTGGTGTAACAGTAGTGTAAATTTTTTAAAAAACAACTTTTTTGACTGTGAAACATCAGTCTGCTAATGTAATCTCATTGCAGTTGCCTGCCTACCAGCGTGTGTGCCAGGCCCACTTGCCCAGTGCCACCACTCATATCTGGTGTAACAGTAGTGTAAATTTAAAAAAAAAAAACTTTTTTGACTGTGAAACATCAGTCTGCTAGTGTATTCTAATTGCAGTTGCCTGCCTGCCAGCGTGTATGCCAGGCCCACTTGCCCAGTGCCACCACTCATATCTGGTGTAACAGTAGTGTAATTTTAAAAAAAAAAAACTTTTTTGACTGTGAAACATCAGTCTGCTTGTGTAATCTAATTGCAGTTGCCTGCCTGCCAGCGTGTGTGCCAGGCCCACTTGCCCAGTGCCACCACTCATATCTGGTGTAACAGTAGTGTAAATTTAAAAAAAAAACTTTTTTGACTGTGAAACATCAGTCTGCTAGTGTAATCTAATTGCAGTTGCCTGCCTGCCTGCCAGCGTGTGTGCCAGGCCCACTTGCCCAGTGCCACCACTCATATCTGGTGTAACAGTAGTGTAAATTTTAAAAAAAAAACTTTCTTTCATGTAATTAACAAGAGTCCATGAGCTAGTGACGTATGGGATATACATTCCTACCAGGAGGGGCAAAGTTTCCCAAACCTTAAAATGCCTATAAATACACCCCTCACCACACCCACAAATCAGTTTTACAAACTTTGCCTCCAAGGGAGGTGGTGAAGTAAGTTTGTGCTAGATTCTACGTTGATATGCGCTCCGCAGCAAGTTGGAGCCCGGTTTTCCTCTCAGCGTGCAGTGAATGTCAGAGGGATGTGAGGAGAGTATTGCCTATTGAATGCAGTGATCTCCTTCTACGGGGTCTATTTCATAAGGTTCTCTGTTATCGGTCGTAGAGATTCATCTATTACCTCCCTTTTCAGATCGACGATATACTCTTATATTTACCATTTCCTCTACTGATTCTCGTTTCAGTACTGGTTTGGCTTTCTACAAACATGTAGATGAGTGTCCTGGGGTAAGTAAGTCTTATTTTCTGTGACACTCTAAGCTATGGTTGGGCACTTTATTTATAAAGTTCTAAATATATGTATTCAAACATTTATTTGCCTTGACTCAGAATGTTCAACTTTCCTTATTTCCAGACAGTCAGTTTCATATTTGGGATTATGCTTTAATTATCATATTTTTCTTACCTCAAAAATTTGACTTTTTTCCCTGTGGGCTGTTAGGCTCGCGGGGGCTGAAAATGCTTCATTTTATTGCGTCATTCTTGGCGCGGACTTTTTTGGCGCAAAAATTCATTTCCGTTTCCGGCGTCATACGTGTCGCCGGAAGTTGCGTCGTTTTTTTGACGTTATTTTGCGCCAAAGATGTCGGCGTTCCGGATGTGGCGTCATTTTTGGCGCCAAAAGCATTTAGGCGCCAAATAATGTGGGCGTCTTTTTTGGCGCCAAAAAATATGGGCGTCGCTTTTGTCTCCACATTATTTCAGTCTCATTTTTCATTTGCTTCTGGTTGCTAGAAGCTTGATGTTTGGCATTTTTTTCCCATTCCTGAAACTGTCTTATAAGGAATTTGATCTATTTTGCTTTATATGTTGTTTTTTCTCTTACATATTGCAAGATGTCTCACGTTGCATCTGAGCCAGAAGATACTACAGGAAAACCTCTGCCTGCTGGATCTACCAAAGCTAAGTGTATCTGCTGTAAACTTTTGGTAGCTATTCCTCCAGCTGTTGTTTGTATTAAATGTCATGACAAACTTGTTAATGCAGATAATATTTCCTTTAGTGATGTACCATTGCCTGTTGCAGTTCCCTCAACATCTAAGGTGCAGAATGTTCCTGATAACATAAGAGATTTTGTTTCTGAATCCATAAAGAAGGCTTTGTCTGTTATTTCTCCTTCTAGTAAACGTAAAAAGTCTTTTAAATCTTCTCTCTCTACAGATGAATTTTTAAATGAACACCATCATTCTGATTCTTTGGACTCTTCTGGTTCAGAGGATTCTGTCTCAGAGATTGATGCTGATAAATCTTCATATTTATTTAAGATGGAATTTATTCGCTCTTTACTTAAAGAAGTACTAATTGCTTTAGAAATAGAGGATTCTAGTCCTCTTGATACTAATTCTATACGTTTGGATAAGGTTTTTAAAGCTCCTGCGGTTATTCCAGAAGTCTTTCCTGTTCCTAATGCTATTTCTGCAGTAATTGCTAAGGAATGGGATAGATTGGGTAATTCATTTACTCCTTCTAAACGTTTTAAGCAATTATATCCTGTTCCGCCTGACAGATTAGAATTTTGGGACAAAATCCCTAAAGTTGATGGGGCTATTTCTACCCTTGCTAAACGTACTACCATTCCTACATCAGATGGTACCTCGTTTAAGGATCCTTTAGATAGAAAAATTGAATCTTTTCTAAGAAAAGCTTATCTATGTTCAGGTAATCTTCTTAGACCTGCTATATCATTGGCTGATGTTGCTGCAGCTTCAACTTTTTGGTTGGAAACTCTAGCGCAACAAGTAACAAATCGTGATTCTCATGATATTATTATTCTTCTCCAGCATGCTAATAATTTCATCTGTGATGCCATTTTTGATATTATTAGAGTTGATGTTAGATTTATGTCTCTGGCTATCTTAGCCAGAAGAGCTTTATGGCTTAAGACTTGGAATGCTGATATGGCTTCTAAATCAACTCTACTTTCCATTTCTTTCCAGGGAAACAAATTATTTGGTTCTCAGTTGGATTCTATTATTTCAACTGTTACTGGTGGGAAAGGAACTTTTTTACCACAGGATAAAAAGTCTAAAGGTAAAAACAGGGCTAACAATCGTTTTCGTTCCTTTCGTTTCAACAAAGAACAAAAGCCTGATCCTTCGTCCTCAGGAGCAGTTTCAGTTTGGAAACCATCTCCAGTCTGGAATAAATCCAAGCCTGCTAGAAAGGCAAAGCCTGCTTCTAAGTTCACATGAAGGTACGGCCCTCATTCCAGTTCAGCTGGTAGGGGGCAGGTTACGTTTTTTCAAAGAAATTTGGATCAGTTCTGTTCACAATCTTTGGATTCAGAACATTGTTTCAGAAGGGTACAGAATTGGTTTCAAGATGAGACCTCCTGCAAAGAGATTTTTTCTTTCCCATGTCCCAGTAAATCCAGTGAAAGCTCAAGCATTTCTGAATTGTGTTTCAGATCTAGAGTTGGCTGGAGTAATTATGCCAGTTCCAGTCTCCGGAACAGGGGATGGGGTTTTATTCAAATCTCTTCATTGTACCAAAGAAGGAGAATTCCTTCAGACCAGTTCTGGATCTAAAATTATTGAATCGTTATGTAAGGATACCAACGTTCAAGATGGTAACTGTAAGGACTATATTGCCTTTTGTTCAGCAAGGGAATTATATGTCCACAATAGATTTACAGGATGCATATCTGCATATTCCGATTCATCCAGATCATTATCAGTTCCTGAGATTCTCTTTTCTAGACAAGCATTACCAATTTGTGGCTCTACCATTTGGCCTTGCTACAGCTCCAAGAATTTTCACAAAGATTCTCGGTGCCCTTCTGTCTGTAATCAGAGAACAGGGTATTGTGGTATTTCCTTATTTGGACGATATCTTGGTACTTGCTCCGTCTTTACATTTAGCAGAGTCTCATACGAATCGACTTGTGTTGTTTCTTCAAGATCATGGTTGGAGGATCAATTTACCAAAAAGTTCTTTGATTCCTCAAACAAGGGTAACCTTTCTGGGTTTCCAGATAGATTCAGTGTCCATGACTTTGTCTTTAACAGACAAGAGACGTCTAAAATTGATTACAGCCTGTCGAAACCTTCAGTCTCAATCATTCCCTTCGGTAGCCTTATGCATGGAAATTCTAGGTCTTATGACTGCTGCATCGGACGCGATCCCCTTTGCTCGTTTTCACATGCGACCTCTTCAGCTCTGTATGCTGAACCAATGGTGCAGGGATTACACGAAGATATATCAATTAATATCTTTAAAACCGATTGTTCGGCACTCTCTAACGTGGTGGACAGATCACCATCGTTTAATTCAGGGGGCTTCTTTTGTTCTTCCGACCTGGACTGTAATTTCAACAGATGCAAGTCTCACAGGTTGGGGAGCTGTGTGGGGATCTCTGACGGCACAAGGAGTTTGGGAATCTCAGGAGGTGAGGTTACCGATCAATATCTTGGAACTCCGTGCAGTTTTCAGAGCTCTTCAGTTTTGGCCTCTTCTGAAGAGAGAATCGTTCATTTGTTTTCAGACAGACAATGTCACAACTGTGGCATACATCAATCATCAAGGAGGGACTCACAGTCCTCTGGCTATGAAAGAAGTATCTCGAATTTTGGTTTGGGCGGAATCCAGCTCCTGTCTAATCTCTGCGGTTCATATCCCAGGTGTAGACAATTGGGAAGCGGATTATCTCAGTCGCCAAACGTTGCATCCGGGCGAATGGTCTCTTCACCCAGAGGTATTTCTTCAGATTGTTCAAATGTGGGGGCTCCCAGAGATAGATCTGATGGCCTCTCATCTAAACAAGAAACTTCCCAGGTATCTGTCCAGATCCCGGGATCCTCAGGCGGAGGCAGTGGATGCATTATCACTTCCTTGGAAGTATCATCCTGCCTATATCTTTCCGCCTCTAGTCCTTCTTCCAAGAGTAATCTCCAAGATTCTGAGGGAATGCTCGTTTGTTCTGCTAATAGCTCCGGCATGGCCTCACAGGTTTTGGTATGCGGATCTTGTCCGGATGGCATCTTGCCAACCATGGACTCTTCCGTTAAGACCAGACCTTCTGTCTCAAGGTCCTTTTTTCCATCCGGATCTGAAATCCTTAAATTTAAAGGTATGGAGATTGAACGCTTGATTCTTGGTCATAGAGGTTTCTCTGACTCCGTGATTAATACTATGTTACAGGCTCGTAAATCTGTATCTCGAGAGATATATTATAGAGTCTGGAAGACTTATATTTCTTGGTGTCTTTCTCATCATTTTTCTTGGCATTCTTTTAGAATACCGAGAATTTTACAGTTTCTTCAGGATGGTTTAGATAAGGGTTTGTCCGCGAGTTCTTTGAAAGGACAAATCTCCGCTCTTTCTGTTCTTTTTCACAGAAAGATTGCTATTCTTCCTGATATTCATTGTTTTGTACAAGCTTTGGTTCGTATAAAACCTGTCATTAAGTCAATTTCTCCTCCATGGAGTTTGAATTTGGTTTTGGGAGCTCTTCAAGCTCCTCCGTTTGAACCTATGCATTCATTGGACATTAAATTACTTTCTTGGAAAGTTTTGTTCCTTTTGGCCATCTCTTCTGCTAGAAGAGTTTCTGAATTATCTGCTCTTTCGTGTGAGTCTCCTTTTCTGATTTTTCATCAGGATAAGGCGGTGTTGCGAACTTCTTTTGAATTTTTACCTAAAGTTGTGAATTCCAACAACATTAGTAGAGAAATTGTGGTTCCTTCATTATGTCCTAATCCTAAGAATTCTAAGGAGAAATCATTGCATTCTTTGGATGTTGTTAGAGCTTTGAAATATTATGTTGAAGCTACGAAATCTTTCCGTAAGACTTCTAGTCTATTTGTTATCTTTTCCGGTTCTAGGAAAGGCCAGAAAGCTTCTGCCATTTCTTTGGCATCTTGGTTGAAATCTTTAATTCATCTTGCCTATGTTGAGTCGGGTAAAATTCCGCCTCAAAGAATTACAGCTCATTCTACTAGGTCAGTTTCTACTTCCTGGGCGTTTAGGAATGAAGCTTCGGTTGACCAGATCTGCAAAGCAGCAACTTGGTCCTCTTTGCATACTTTTACTAAATTCTACCATTTTGATGTATTTTCTTCTTCTGAAGCAGTTTTTGGTAGAAAAGTTCTTCAGGCAGCGGTTTCAGTTTGAATCTTCTGCTTATGTTTTTTGTTAAACTTTATTTTGGGTGTGGATTATTTTCAGCAGGAATTGGCTGTCTTTATTTTATCCCTCCCTCTCTAGTGACTCTTGTGTGGAAAGATCCACATCTTGGGTAGTCATTATCCCATACGTCACTAGCTCATGGACTCTTGTTAATTACATGAAAGAAAACATAATTTATGTAAGAACTTACCTGATAAATTCATTTCTTTCATATTAACAAGAGTCCATGAGGCCCACCCTTTTTTGTGGTGGTTATGATTTTTTTGTATAAAGCACAATTATTCCAATTCCTTATTTTATATGCTTCGCACTTTTTTTCTTATCACCCCACTTCTTGGCTATTCGTTAAACTGATTTGTGGGTGTGGTGAGGGGTGTATTTATAGGCATTTTAAGGTTTGGGAAACTTTGCCCCTCCTGGTAGGAATGTATATCCCATACGTCACTAGCTCATGGACTCTTGTTAATATGAAAGAAATGAATTTATCAGGTAAGTTCTTACATAAATTATGTTTTTTTGACTGTGAAACATCAGTCTGCTAGTGTAATCTAATTGCAGTTGCCTGCCTGCCTGCCAGCGTGTGTGCCAGGCCCACTTGTCCAGTGCCACCACTAATATCTGGTATAACAGTAGTGTAAATTAAAAAAAAAAAAAACTTTTTTGACTGTGAAACATCAGTCTGCTTTTGTAATCTAATTGCAGTTGCCTGCCTACCTGCCAGCGTGTGTGCCAGGCTCACAGCATATACTGTGCCCACTTGCCCAGTGCCACCACTCATATCTGGTGTAACAGTAGTGTAAATTTAAAAAAAAAAACTTTTTTGACTGTGAAACATCAGTCTGCTTGTATAATCTCATTGCAGTTGCCTGCCTACCAGCATGTGTGCCAGGCCCACTTGCCCAGTGCCACCACTCATATCTGGTGTAACAGTAGTGTAAATTTAAAAAAAAAAACTTTTTTGACTGTGAAACATCAGTCTGCTTGTGTAATCTAATTGCAGTTGCCTGCCTGCCAGCGTGTGTGCCAGGCTCACAGCGTATACTGTGCCCACTTGCCCAGTGCCACCACTCATATCTGGTGTAACAGTAGTGTAAATTAAAAAAAAAAAATTTGACTGTGAAACATCAGTCTGCTTGTGTAATCTAATTGCAGTTGCCTGCCTGCCAGCATGTGTGCCAGGCCCACTTGCCCAGTGCCACCACTCATATCTGGTGTAACAGTAGTGTAAATTTAAAAAAAAAAAAAATTTTGACAGTGAAACATCAGTCTGCTAGTGTAATCTCATTGCAGTTGCCTGCCTACCAGCGTGTGTGCCAGGCCCACTTGCCCAGTGCCACCACTCATATCTGGTGTAACAGTAGTGTAAATTAAAAAAAAAAAAAAACTTTTTTGACTGTGAAACATCAGTCTGCTAGTGTAATCTAATTGCAGTTGCCTGCCTGCCAGCGTGTGTGCCAGGCTCACAGCGTATACTGTGCCCACTTGCCCAGTGCCACCACTCATATCTGGTGTAACAATAGTGTAAATTTAAAAAAAAAAAACTTTTTTGACTGTGAAACATCAGTCTGCTAGTGTAATCTCATTGCAGTTGCCTGCCTGCCAGTGCGTGTGACAGGCCCACTTGCCCAGTGCCACCACTCATATCTGGTGTAACAGTAGTGTAAATTTTTTAAAAAACAACTTTTTTGACTGTGAAACATCAGTCTGCTAATGTAATCTCATTGCCGTTGCCTGCCTACCAGCGTGTGTGCCAGGCCCACTTGCCCAGTGCCACCACTCATATCTGGTGTAACAGTAGTGTAAATTTAAAAAAAAAAAACTTTTTTGACTGTGAAACATCAGTCTGCTAGTGTAATCTAATTGCAGTTGCCTGCCTGCCAGCGTGTGTGCCAGGCTCACAGCGTATACTGTGCCCACTTGCCCAGTGCCACCACTCATATCTGGTGTAACAATAGTGTAAATTTAAAAAAAACAACTTTTTTGACTGTGAAACATCAGTCTGCTAGTGTAATCTCATTGCAGTTGCCTGCCTACCAGCGTGTGTGCCAGGCCCACTTGCCCAGTGCCACCACTCATATCTGGTGTAACAGTAGTGTATATTTTTTAAAAAACAACTTTTTTGACTGTGAAACATCAGTCTGCTAATGTAATCTCATTGCAGTTGCCTGCCTACCAGCGTGTGTGCCAGGCCCACTTGCCCAGTGCCACCACTCATATCTGGTGTAACAGTAGTGTAAATTTAAAAAATATTTTTTTTTGACTATGAAACATCAGTCTGCTAGTGTAATCTAATTGCAGTTGCCTGCCAGCGTGTGTGCCAGGCTCACAGAGTATACTGTGCCCACTTGCCCAGTGCCACCACTCATATCTGGTGTAACAGTGATGTAAATTAAAAAAAAAACAACTTTTTTTGACTGTGAAACATCAGTCTGCTAGTGTAATCTAATTGCAGTTGCCTGCCTGCCAGTGTGTGTGCCAGGCTCACAGCGTATACTGTGCCCACTTGCCCATTGCCACCACTTATATCTGGTGTAACAGTAGTGTAAATTTAAAAAAAAAAATTTGACTGTGAAACATCAGTCTGCTTGTGTAATCTAATTGCAGTTGCCTGCCTGCCTGCCAGCGTGTGTGCCAGGCCCACTTGCCCAGTGCCACCACTCATATCTGGTGTAACAATAGTGTATATTTAAAAAAAAAAACTTTTTTGACTGTGAAACATCAGTCTGCTAAAGTAATCTCATTGCAGTTGCCTGCCTACCAGCGTGTGTGCCAGGCCCAATTGCCCAGTGCCACCACTCATATCTGGTGTAACAGTAGTGTAAATTTAAAAAAAAAAATGTTTTGACTGGGAAACATCAGTCTGCTAGTGTAATCTAATTGCAGTTGCCTGCCTGCCTGCCAGCGTGTGTGCCAGGCTCACAGCGTATACTGTGCCCACTTGCCCAGTGCCACCACTCATATCTGGTGTAACAATAGTGTAAATTTAAAAAAAAAAACTTTTTTGACTGTGAAAAATCAGTCTGCTAGTGTAATCTCATTGCAGTTGCCTGCCTGCCAGCGTGTGTGCCAGGCCCACTTGCCCAGTGCCACCACTCATATCTGGTGTAACAGTAGTGTAAATTTAAAAAAAACAACTTTTTTGACTGTGAAACATCAGTCTGCTAATGCAATCTCATTGCAGTTGCCTGCCTACCAGCGTGTGTGCCAGGCCCACTTGCCCAGTGCCACCACTCATATCTGGTGTAACAGTAGTGTAAATTTAAAAAAAAAATTTTTTTTACTATGAAACATCAGTCTGCTAGTGTAATCTAATTGCAGTTGCCTGCCTGCCAGTGTGTGTGCCAGGCTCACAGCGTATACTGTGCCCACTTGCCCATTGCCACCACTTATATCTGGTGTAACAGTAGTGTAAATTTAAAAAAAAAAATTTGACTGTGAAACATCAGTCTGCTTGTGTAATCTAATTGCAGTTGCCTGCCTGCCTGCCAGCGTGTGTGCCAGGCCCACTTGCCCAATGCCACCACTCATATCTGGTGTAACAATAGTGTATATTTAAAAAAAAAAAACTTTTTTGACTGTGAAACATCAGTCTGCTAAAGTAATCTCATTGCAGTTGCCTGCCTACCAGCGTGTGTGCCAGGCCCAATTGCCCAGTGCCACCACTCATATCTGGTGTAACAGTAGTGTAAATTTAAAAAAAAAAAAATTTTGACTGGGAAACATCAGTCTGCTAGTGTAATCTAATTGCAGTTGCCTGCCTGCCTGCCAGCATGTGTGCCAGGCTCACAGCGTATACTGTGCCCACTTGCCCAGTGCCACCACTCATATCTGGTGTAACAATAGTGTAAATTTAAAAAAAAAAACTTTTTTGACTGTGAAAAATCAGTCTGCTAGTGTAATCTCATTGCAGTTGCCTGCCTGCCAGCGTGTGTGCCAGGCCCACTTGCCCAGTGCCACCACTCATATCTGGTGTAACAGTAGTGTAAATTTAAAAAAAACAACTTTTTTGACTGTGAAACATCAGTCTGCTAATGCAATCTCATTGCAGTTGCCTGCCTACCAGCGTGTGTGCCAGGCCCACTTGCCCAGTGCCACCACTCATATCTGGTGTAACAGTAGTGTCAATTTTTATAAAAAAACAACTTTTTTGAGTGTGAAACATCAGTCTGCTAATGTAATCTCATTGCAGTTGCCTGCCTACCAGCGTGTGTGCCAGGCCCACTTGCCCAGTGCCACCACTCATATCTGGTGTAACAGTAGTGTAAATTTAAAAAAAAAAACTTTTTTGACTGTGAAACATCAGTCTGCTAGTGTAATCTAATTGCAGTTGCCTGCCTGCCAGCGTGTGTGCCAGGCTCACAGCGTATACTGTGCCCGCTTGCCCAGTGCCACCACTCATATCTGGTGTAACAATAGTGTAAATTTAAAAAAAAAAAACTTTTTTGACTGTGAAACATCAGTCTGCTAGTGTAATCTCATTGCAGTTGCCTGCCTGCCAGCGTGTGTGCCAGGCCCACTTGCCCAGTGCCACCACTCATATCTGGTGTAACAGTAGTGTAAATTTTTTAAAAAACAACTTTTTTGACTGTGAAACATCAGTCTGCTAATGTAATCTCATTGCAGTTGCCTGCCTACCAGCGTGTGTGCCAGGCCCACTTGCCCAGTGCCACCACTCATATCTGGTGTAACAGTAGTGTAAATTTAAAAAAAAAAACTTTTTTGACTGTGAAACATCAGTCTGCTAGTGTATTCTAATTGCATTTGCCTGCCTGCCAGCGTGTATGCCAGGCCCACTTGCCCAGTGCCACCACTCATATCTGGTGTAACAGTAGTGTAAATTTAAAAAAAAAAAACTTTTTTGACTGTGAAACATCAGTCTGCTTGTGTAATCTAATTGCAGTTGCCTGCCTGCCAGCGTGTGTGCCAGGCCCACTTGCCCAGTGCCACCACTCATATCTGGTGTAACAGTAGTGTAAATTTAAAAAAAAAAACTTTTTTGACTGTGAAACATCAGTCTGCTAGTGTAATCTAATTGCAGTTGCCTGCCTGCCAGCGTGTGTGCCAGGCTCACAGCGTATACTGTGCCCGCTTGCCCAGTGCCACCACTCATATCTGGTGTAACAATAGTGTAAATTTAAAAAAAACAACTTTTTTGACTGTGAAACATCAGTCTGCTAGTGTAATCTCATTGCAGTTGCCTGCCTACCAGCGTGTGTGCCAGGCTCACTTGCCCAGTGCCACCACTCATATCTGGTGTAACAGTAGTGTAAATCTAAAAGAAAAAACTTTTTTGACTGTGAAACATCAGTCTGCTAGTGTAATCTCATTGCAGTTGCCTGCCTGCCAGCGTGTGTGCCAGGCCCACTTGCCCAGTGCCACCACTCATATCTGGTGTAACAGTAGTGTAAATTTTTATAAAAAACAACTTTTTTGAGTGTGAAACATCAGTCTGCTAATGTAATCTCATTGCAGTTGCCTGCCTACCAGCGTGTGTGCCAGGCCCACTTGCCCAGTGCCACCACTCATATCTGGTGTAACAGTAGTGTAAATTTAAAAAAAAAAACTTTTTTGACTGTGAAACATCAGTCTGCTAGTGTAATCTAATTGCAGTTGCCTGCCTGCCAGCGTGTGTGCCAGGCTCACAGCGTATACTGTGCCCGCTTGCCCAGTGCCACCACTCATATCTGGTGTAACAATAGTGTAAATTTAAAAAAAAAAAACTTTTTTGACTGTGAAACATCAGTCTGCTAGTGTAATCTCATTGCAGTTGCCTGCCTGCCAGCGTGTGTGCCAGGCCCACTTGCCCAGTGCCACCACTCATATCTGGTGTAACAGTAGTGTAAATTTTTTAAAAAACAACTTTTTTGACTGTGAAACATCAGTCTGCTAATGTAATCTCATTGCAGTTGCCTGCCTACCAGCGTGTGTGCCAGGCCCACTTGCCCAGTGCCACCACTCATATCTGGTGTAACAGTAGTGTAAATTTAAAAAAAAAAACTTTTTTGACTGTGAAACATCAGTCTGCTAGTGTATTCTAATTGCAGTTGCCTGCCTGCCAGCGTGTATGCCAGGCCCACTTGCCCAGTGCCACCACTCATATCTGGTGTAACAGTAGTGTAAATTTAAAAAAAAAAAACTTTTTTGATTGTGAAACATCAGTCTGCTAGTGTAATCTAATTGCAGTTGCCTGCCAGCATGTGTGCCAGGCTCACAGCGTATACTGTGCCCACTTGCCCAGTGCCACCACTCATATCTGGTGTAACAGTAGTGTAAATTTAAAAAAAAAAAACTTTTTTGACTGTGAAACATCAGTCTGCTTGTGTAATCTAATTGCAGTTGTCTGCCTGCCTGCCAGCGTGTGTGCCAGTCCCACTTGCCCAGTGCCACCACTCATATCTGGTGTAGCAGTAGTGTAAATTAAAAAAAAAAAAACCTGTACATGATTGTGCAAAAGGAAGTAACCTTACCATGGGTCCCAGTCCGCACGTCTTGTAATTCTCTGTCTGGGAAATTATATATCTATCAAATCTATCTATTTATCTATCAAATCTATCTATCTATCGTATCTATCAAATGTATATTGCATCTATTGATCTATCTATCTAATTTATGTATCTATGTATCTATCAAATCTATCTATCTCGTGGTTGTGCAAATGGACTCTTTGCGGTTGTTTGCGGTGCGTTAAATGGGGAGTTTGGTCTGTCACTGTGAAGCGGGCGTAACCCTTACACTACCTGATCGATACAACATCATACCTGATGTTTTAAAGCACGTTATTCCAAACAATTTAGGAATGTTAGGTGATTTATGCCCTTTATGGATTAAAACCAGACTCTGCATCAACTATGTAATTTTCCGTGGGAGTTTTGCCATGGATCCCCCTCCGGCATGCCACAGTCCAGGTGTTAGTACCCTTGAAACAACTTTTCCATCACTATTGTGGCCAGAAAGAGTCCCTGTGGGTTTTAAAATTCGCCTGCCTATTGAAGTCAATGGCGGTTCGCCCGGTTCGCCCGTTCGCAAACATTTGCAGAAGTTTGCGTTCGCCGCTCACGAACGGAAAATTTTAAGTTCGCGACATCACTAATTAGCAATTCAACGAACAACTAACTGTAAAAACAGTTTCCCATCATTAGCAAATCAAAGTCCAACTAACATTAAAAATAATTTCCCATCAAATCCTCCTCCCTTAACCCCTTGACTTCCTGCTGAATAAGACCTGCAAAACTCCCAACCAAACATTAGGGGGTCAATTTATCAGGCTCCGTCTAAAGACCGCTGCTCCATAACTTGTCCACCTGCTCTGAGGCGGTGGACAGAAATTATCCCGATCGAATATGATTGTGTTGATTGACACCCCTTGCTATCGGCCAATTGGCCGCAAATCTGCAAGGGGCGGTATTGCACCAGCAGTTCACAAGAACTGCTGGTGCAATGATAAATGCCGAAAGCCTATGCTGTCAGCATTTATCGATGTTCAGCGGACATGATACGCTACATTGTATCATGTCCACTCACACATTAATAAATTTACCCCTAGGAATCCCTATCCGGCAACTCTGGATCTATGACACAGAATATATTCTAAAAATACTTAGAACATATTCCCCTATGTGAAGAACATTGGAATATGAAAGATTTAAAGTAAATACATAAACACTTTATTAAATATGAATATTGCATAAATATGTTTTTACAAGTTTTCAGCTACTTGACTGCAAAGGGCTGCAATGCACTTATATATGTCTATATGTATACTACAAATGTATTTAATTGTTTGTATGTGTATATATATATACAGGTAGCCCTCAGTTTATGCCAGGGTTAGGTTCCAGAAGGAATGGTTGTAAATCGAAACCGTTGTAAATTGAAACCCAGTTTATAATGTAAGTCAATGGGAAGTGAGTGAGTTAGGTTCCAGGCCCCTCTCAAAATTGTCATAAGTAACACCTAATACATTATTTTTAAGGCTTTGAATTGAAGACTTTAAATGCTAAACAGCATTATAAACCTAATTAAATAATTACACAACACAGAATATATAATTAAACTAAGTTAAATGAACAAAAACATTTGCTAAAACAGCATTATACACCTAATAAAAAAACACACAACACAGACTTTATTTGCATTTTTTTGCAAACAGTTCTTTCTATGCATTCCAATCTGGACTTATTTATAGACAGGTAGATCTTGTTCCTTGGAAAGCTGCTCGATAGCTCAGGTCTAGCTAGCTACACTGATTAATTTCAGCCTGCTTGTGTGCTTGGCTTACATATCTTTGCTGCAACACAAGCGGACAGCTCCACCTACTGGCTATTTTAATCAATGCACTGCTTCTCAATGCTTTTTAATAGCAGTCACATGACTGAAAAAAAAGGTTGTTATTCTGAAACGGTGCAAATTGAACCGTTGTAAACCGAGGGCTACCTGTATATGTTGCAGTCCTTTTTTCTAACACCTGAGACCTCATATCTTTGAGCCCTTATAACTTTTTTTATGCAATATTTTTTTTAATAATTGTTATTAGACAGTGTTATTACAAATGTAATGTTGATGCGTATTCTGCAACTTTTTAGTAAAGTGTTAAAGGGACAGTCTAGTCAAAATTCAACTTTCATGATTCAGATAGGGCATGCAATTTTAAACAACTTTCCAATTTACTTTTATCATCATATTTGCTTTGTTCCCTTGGTATTATTTGTTAAAAGCTAAACCTAGGTAGGTTCATATGCTAATTTCTAAGCCTTTGAAGGTTGCAGCTTATCTCAGTAATTTCTGACAGTTTTGAACAGCTAAACAGCACTAGTTCATGTGTGCCATATAGATAACATTGTGCTCACTCCCGTGGAGTTATTTATGTCAGAACTGATTGGCTAAATTGCAAGTCTCTTAAAAGAACTGAAATAAGGGGGCAGTCGGCAGAGACTTAGATACAAGTTAACCACAGAGGTAAAAAGTATATTAATTTAACCATGTTGGTTATGCACAACTGGGGAATGGGTAATAAAGGGATTATCTATCTTTTTAAACAATAACAATTCTGGAGCATACTGTCCCTTTAGCCAGAGCTCTGAAGTTGCGCCATACCAACGTGCATTAAATTCAATTGCCCTCTAGTGAACACATTTACTTTACACCTGTAAGACTTGCGCTTCTTCTGACACACTCAGAGTCTTGGCTGAAGTGAGCGTTAGAAATCTAATGACAAAACTCCAGCCGCAGAGAAAAGCCAGGAGTTAAGAACTTTCTGGGCTAACGCTGGTTCATAAAGCTCTTAACTACTGTGCTCTAAAGTACACTAACACCCATAAACTACCTATGTACCCCTAAACCGAGGTCCCCCCACATCGCCGCCACTATATTACATTTTTTTAACCCCTAATCTGCCGACCGCACACCGCCGCAACCTACATTATCCCTATGTACCCCTAATCTGCTGCCCCTAACACTGCCGACCCCTACATAATATTTATTAACCCCTAATCTGCCCCCCCCAATGTCGCCGCTACTTTACCTACAATTATTAACCCCTAATCTGCCGACCGGACCTCACCGCTACTCTAATAAATGTATTAACCCCTAAAGCTAAGTCTAACCCTAACCCTAACACCCCCTAAGTTAAATATAATTTTTATCTAACGAAATAAAATAAATCTTATTAAATAAATTATTCCTATTTAAAGCTAAATACTTACCTGTAAAATAAACCCTAATATAGCTACAATATAAATAATAATTATATTGTAGCTATTTTAGGATTAATATTTATTTTACAGGCAACTTTGTATTTATTTTAACCATGTACAATAGCTATTAAATAGTTAATAACTATTTAATAGCTACCTAGTTAAAATAATTATAAAATTACCTGTAAAATAAATCCTAACCTAAGTTGCAATTAAACCTAACACTACACTATCAATAAATTAATTACATACAAATACCTACAAATAAATACAATTAAATAAACTAACTAAAGTACAAAATATAAAAAAAGAACTAAATTACAAAAAATATTTTTTTTTACAAACATTATAAAAATATTACAACAATTTTAAGCTAATTACACCTACTCTAAGCCCCCTAATAAAATAACAAAGCCCCCAAAAATAAAAAAATGCCCTACCCTATTCTAAAATAAAAATTGAAAAGCTCTTTTACCTTACCAGCCCTTAAAAGGTTTTTTTGCGGGGCATGCCCCAAAGAATTCTGCTCTTTTGTCTGTAAAAAAAACCAACATACAATACCCCCCCAACATTACAACCCACCACCCACATACCCCTATTCTAACCCAAACCCCCCTTAAATAAACCTAACACTAAGCCCCTGAAGATATCCCTACCTTGTCTTCACCACGCCGGGTATCACCGATCCGTCCAGAAGAGGGTCCGAAGTCTTCCTCCTATCCGGGCGATGTCTTCATCCAAGCGGGGGCTGAAGAGGTCCATCATCCGGCTGAAGTCTTCATCCAAGCGGGGGCTGAAGAGGTCCATCATCTGGCTAAAGTCTTCTATCAAGCGGCATCTTCAATCTTCTTTCTTCCGGCTCCATCTTCATCCCGCCGACGCGGAACATCCATCCTGGCCGACGACTTCCCGACGAATGACGGTTCCTTTAAGGGACGTCATCCAAGATGGCGTCCCTCGAATCCGGATTGGCTGATAGGATTCTATCAGCCAATCGGAATTAAGATAGGAAAATTCTGATTGGCTGATTGAATCAGCCAATCACATTCAAGTTCAATCCGATTTGCTGATTGGATCAGCCAATCAGATTGAGCTCGCATTCTATTGGCTGATCGGAACAGCCAATAGAATGCGAGCTCAATCTGATTGGCTGATTGGATCAGCCAATCGGATTGAACTTGAATCTGATTGGCTGATTCCATCAGCCAATCAGAATTTTTCTACCTTAATTCCGATTGGCTGATAGACTCCTATCAGCCAATCGGAATTCGAGGGACGCCATCTTGGATGACGTCCCTTAAAGGAACCGTCATTCGTCGGGAAGTCGTCGGCCAGCATGGATGTTCCGCGTTGCCGGGATGAAGATGGAGCCGGAAGAAAGAAGATTGAAGATGCCGCTTGATAGAAGACTTCAGCCGGATGATGGACCTCTTCAGCCCCCGCTTGGATGAAGACTTCAGCCGGATGATGGACCTCTTCAGCCCCCGCTTGGATGAAGACATCGCCCGGATAGGAGGAAGACTTCGGACCCTCTTCTGGACGGATCGGTGATACCCGGCGTGGTGAAGACAAGGTAGGAAGATCTTCAGCGGCTTAGTGTTAGGTTTATTTAAGGGGGGTTTGGGTTAGATTAGGGGTATGTGGGTGGTGGGTTGTAAAGTTGGGGGGGTATTGTATGTTTTTTTTACAGGCAAAAGAGCAGAATTCTTTGGGGCATGCCCCGCAAAAGGCCCTTTTAAGGGCTGGTAAGGTAAAAGACCTTTTCTATTTGTATTTTTGAATAGGGTAGGGCATTTTTTTATTTTGGGGAGCTTTGCTATTTTATTAGGGGGCTTAGAGTAGGTGTAATTAGCTTAAAATTGTTGTAATATTTTTATAATGTTTGTAAATTATGTTTTTTATTTTTTGTAACTTAGTTTTTTTTTATTTTTTGTACTTTAGTTAGTGTATTTATTTGTATTTATTTGTAGGTATTTGTATTTAATTTATTTATTGATAGTGCAGTGTTAGGTTTAATTGTAGATAATTGTAGGTAGTTAATTTAATTAATTTATTGATAGTGTAGTGTTAGGTTTAATTGTAACTTAGGTTAGGATTTATTTTACAGGTACTTTTGTAATTATTTTAACTAGGTAGCTATTAAATAGTTATTAACTATTTAATAGCTATTGTACCTGGTTAAAATAAATACAAAGTTGCCTGTAAAATAAATATTAATCCTAAAATAGCTACAATATAATTATTATTTATATTGTAGTTATATTAGGGTTTATTTTACTGGTAAGTATTTAGCTTTAAATAGGATTAATTTATTTAATAAGATTTATTTTATTTCGTTAGAGCGGCAGATTAGGGGTTAATAATAATATGCAGGGGTCAGCGATAGCGGGGGTGGCAGATTAGGGGTTAATAAGTGTAAGGTTAGGGGTACATGTTAGTGTGTTAGGTGCAGACTTAGGAAGTGTTTCCCCATAGGAAACAATGGGGCTGCGTTAGGAGCTGAACGCTGCTTTTTTGCAGGTGTTAGGTTTTTTTTCAGCTCAAACGGCCCCATTGTTTCCTATGGGGGAATCGTGCACGAGCACGTTTTTGAAGCTGTCCGCGTCCGTAAGCACCGCTGGTATTTAGAGTTGCAGTGGCGGTAAATATGCCTGTACGCTCACTTTTTGGAGCCTAACGCAGCCCTTCTGTGAACTCTAAATACCAGCGGTATTTAAAAGGTGCGGGGGAAAAAATACACGCGTAGCTAACGCACCCCTTTGGCCGCAGAACTCTAAATCTAGCCGTCTGTTTTTATTGTGACATATTTGTTGGAACATATATACATTGGTTACTGATGATAAGAAAAACAGACAAACCTGTGGAACAAATATCTTTAGGAAATACTAAGAAGTGGGAAATAGCGGGTGACTCTACCCCCACCTTGGAAACTCCATACCTACTCCAAAGGTTATTGGTTACTAGTGAGTGTCCCTTATTAACATTTTCTGCTATCATTGGCATTTTAGATTCCATCTATATTTATATGTGCATACGAGTGAAGTGAATTGTATATTAATGAGATAACAGTTCAGTTTACTTAACAATGCACATTAGTTGTAGCGTTATTGTTTAACCCATTAACACCATTAGGATGTTCCATGCCAATCTAACAATGCTGGGCTTTAACGATGTTAGGACGGCTTAGAACATCCTATTTAATCTGGCCTCCTGCAGCCACCTCTGCTTTAAGAGTCGGAACTCAGACTGGGGGGATGCCTAGCATTGTAGGAAGTCCCCCATGATCCAATTCCATCTTTGAAATCACGTGATCGTATCAATGATCACATGATTTCATTTTAAAGCATGTGTTTATCAAACACTTAGCCCCGACATGAAGGGGTTAATCTTCTTTTTTTCCTTTATTAGTTAATCTACTGCTACATAATGGAAGTGATTTCAACCCTTGATTGCCAGAAACACATATAATAGTAATATAACACAGTTTGTTATGCTCCCTGTCTGCTTTGTTTACCTACAACTAATGATGTCTTAAAATCCAGAGGAAGATGCACTTCTTCATTCTAATGGTGTAGGAGGGAGGCTCTTACACAGCACATATCTCACTCCCTGCACCACTCATATGGACATGAGACTAAACTGGACTTTAGTTTAAGGGGGGCACTAAAGAGCCCCTGCCTCCTGCTGCTTTACCCAGAGAAGTTTATTTTTCAAATGAGGAGTCACTTTCCCACTGAGATATGGTGATCACTTGCCCCACTGGCTACTAGGGAGTAGTGATGTCGCGAACCTAAAATTTTGCGTTCGCGAACGGCGAACACGAACTTCCGCAAATGTTCGCAAACCAGCGAACCGGGCAAACCGCCATTGACTTCAATAGGTAGGCGAATTTTAAAACCCACAGGGACTCTTTCTGGCCACAATAGTGATGGAGTTGTTTCAAGGGGACTAACACCTGGACTGTGGCATGCCGGAGGGGGATCCATGGCAAAACTCCCATGGAAAATTACATAGTTGATGCAGAGTCTGGTTTTAAGCCATAAAGGGCATAAATCACCTAACATTCCTAAATTGTTTGGAATAACGTGCTTTAAAACATCAAGTATGATGTTGTATCGATCAGGTAGTGTAAGGGTTATGCCCGCTTCACAGTGACAGACCAAACTCCCCGTTTAACGCACCGCAAACAACCGCAAACAGTCCAATTGAACAACCACGAGATCGATAGATTTGATAGATAGATACATAGATTACTTAGATCAATAGATGCAATATACATATGATAGATACCAATTACATCGATCAAAAGATGCAATATACATTTAATAGATACGAATTACATAGATCAAAAGATGCAATTTACATTTGATAGATACGAATTACATGGATCAAAAGATGCAATATACGTTTGATAGATACGAATTACATAGATCAATAGATGCAATATACATTTGATAGATACAAATTGCATAGATCAATAGATGCAATATACATTTGATAGATACCAATTACATAGATCAAAAGATGCAATATACATTTGATAGATACCAATTACATAGATCAAAAGATGCAATATACATTTGATAGATACGAATTACATGGATCAAAAGATGCAATATACATTTGATAGATACGATTGATAGTTAGATAGATTTGATAGATAAATAGATAGATTTGATAGATATATCATTTCCCTGACAGAGTATAACAATAAGACATGCGGGCTGGGACCCGTGGTGTGTTAAGTACTAAGTAGTACTATTCTTAGCAGTTTAATACCTGTTACTCCCCCTATCGTGGGAGGTCTATATGGCCTTGATTTTCGAAACAGGGAGATGGAAGAAGATGCTTGGTCTGTCCTCCTACTTCAAATTTGGCCGAAACACAAGTGGCTGTCACAAAACAGTCCGGCCACGAGATCGATAGATTTGATAGCTAGATCCATAGATTACATAGATCAATAGATGCAATATACATTTGATAGATACGAATTACATAGATCAAAAGATGCAATATACATTTGATAGATACGAATTACATAGATCAATAGATGCAATATACATTTGATAGTAAGAAAAAAGAAGCGCAGCTTCATCCGGTAAAAAAGTTCATCTTTATTGATTTGAATACATGGATAAAATTCTAGCAGCAGCAGGAAACATAGAACAGGGATGAAAGGTCTGACTAGTTTCGGCTATCACGCCGTAATCGTAAACCTGTACATCTTAAAATTGTATTGGTTTAAAAGTACTTTACTATTCTCTGATTGGTTGAATAGAGGGCGTTGTTTGCTAACACATATTAACTCCATGAGTGCTGAAAGGGGTAGTGGGAGCTAGATGGCTATACATACTGAATCTTAGAATATGTTAATGAGAACTATTTTACACCAGTATATTCTAAAGGTGACAGATAATATTTACAAAAAGGAGAAAGGAGGTTGGAATAGTATCTAGATAATTCATACATCCTATACCTAAACATATATTTAAGATGGTTTTAGTATATATATCCTATTATTGAATTTAATGCTACATAAATAGATGTTATATAGAACTATGTTCATCACCAAGTATTCAACAGAGTATGATGAGGTGTGTTCCATCATCAAAAAATATTTTCCTATATTGTACGGTGACAAAGCCTTAAAGGAGGTGGTAACCAAGGGTTTCAAATGCATATATTCTAAAAATATGACTTTGGGCAATTTATTATCTCCTTCCCTATTACCCCCTACAAAGAAGCCATCTTCTTGGCTTAGTGTCCAAGGAACATACAAATGTGGTGACGGGAGGTGCAAAGCCTGTGATTACCTGGTAGAAGGTAAGGAATTTTATTCCTGTACCACAAACCAAATTTATAAAACCAGTGGACTTATAAAATGTTCAACACCTTATACTATATACTTAATTGAGTGTACACAACATCACCAACAGTATGTTGGTAGAACTAGTCGAGATGTACGTACCCGAATACGGGAACATTTGGGTTACATTAAAAATGAAGTAACATGTTCAGCACTCTCCAGACACTTCATTGAAACACATGCTTGTTTAGTTAATACCTTCAAATGGAGGGCCATCGAAGTAATAAAAAAACCGTTAAGAGGGGGAGATAAGGATACACTCTTAGCCAGACGTGAAACCTTCTGGATTTTTAAATTAAGGACGAGAGTTCCAGATGGATATAACTCGGAGTTCGATTTGATCAATCATTGGCAATAAGCCAATGAACGGGTTATAATTTTATCTGCCCATAGAGCTGTGCCCTTTGTCTATCATTAATATATGAGATTTTTTATTTTACTTTTCTATCCATTATTACCTTATGTGACCATTTATCCTTATCAGGTCTGTAGTAGTGGCAATGCTTGCCAACTCCAGCCAACCGTTTACCCTTTACACGTTTTTGGCTGCCAGCGGCCGATATCCCAATATGCAATCACACAACTCTGTGTGCTCACAGAGGTGATTATACTAGTATTGTATAGCTAACTACACACTGTTCACACGTTAGGAGACACATGTGCATAACCACCCCCTCTTTGGAGTTTTCTGTCCCTATATACATATATAATATCTTTTCATTATTCCAAGCCATAAACATATATAATACTTTGCACATCATAGAATAGGGGTTTATATGACTCTGATAATTTATATATATATTTTATAGACTGTGTACTTCAAGAATCTGTATCACCTTAAATATTACTGTTGATATTTTCTAAATGACTATAGGTTTGGTGTTATTAGATACTTATTTGGGCCATAATGGCTCGGAGTCCTTAGTTACTAACTATTGTTAGCCATAGGACAATTGGTCACTTTTACACCCTACATCAGTGTATAGGCCTTTAGCTTTTTGGTTTATTATCATTGCACTTTTTCAGTGTTTAGTAGCTCTCTCTATATATATATAAGATATGAACTGACTGAAAGAACAAATTCTATCAGGATACCCTAAGATATTAGAATTATAGAGCTTGATATGGCTCAAATGAAACCACACGTTTTTTACTAGTTCTACTATAATCAAATACTATGATCACGCAGTTATTCTGAGGTGTTCTAATCTACGAATAGATTAAATCTAATAGGTTTCTTTCAGACATTTGTATTGAATTACTTTGATTTTTAGTCAGTGGAGATCTATGTATTGTATTGTATTGCATTATAGATATGAGTATGAGTATATATCAATTTTGCCCTTGAATTATATGTGATAAGAGAAACATTTTTTTCAAACATTTTCTCTTGATATATAGAGGGATAACATCTATTTATGTAGCATTAAATTTAATAATAGGATATATATACTAAAACCATCTTAAATATATGTTTAGGTATAGGATGTATGAATTATCTAGATACTATTCCAATCTCCTTTCTCCTTTTTGTAAATATTATCTGTCACCTTTAGAATATACTGGTGTAAAATAGTTCTCATTAACATATTCTAAGATTCAGTATGTATAGCCATCTAGCTCCCACTACCCCTTTCAGCACTCATGGAGTTAATATGTGTTAGCAAACAACGCCCTCTATTCAACCAATCAGAGAATAGTAAAGTACTTTTAAACCAATACAATTTTAAGATGTACAGGTTTACGATTACGGCGTGATAGCCGAAACTAGTCAGACCTTTCATCCCTGTTCTATGTTTCCTGCTGCTGCTGGAATTTTATCCATGTATTCAAATCAATAAAGATGAACTTTTTTACCGGATGAAGCTGCGCTTCTTTTTTCTTATTATTTACACATTGGATTACAAGGAATCCTCTTTGCAGTCTCAGTCCGACATCCCCATTCCTACCATTTCAGCGTTTAATGCTTCAGTTTGGAAGCGGATTGTCTTCATAGGAAGGATTCACTACGGAGCGGTTCAGCCAATAGGCTCGCAGCCTCACACACACACCCAGTTTAGACTTCATGCCTAGGCGCCAGGACGCTTGAAACAGAGAAAGATCAGCAGCGTTACACGCCAAGCGGAGGATCTCTGTCAGCGTACACCTTGTACAGCCTTGAGCAGGTAATCGTCCAGAATCGGAGAAGATATTGGCAGAAGGGTGAGTTTGTTCCACTCTATTCCTTATTACTGGGGGTGCTTGCTGTGTAGACCTGCTGGGGCATATACCGCTATTATTTAACTGACCTTTGTGAAGATCCCACGACATTGGTATGGAACAGTAAAATTGTAGAGACACACTAGTTTTCAATTTGGGAATATTTTCTTCGTTGTCATTTATACATTTGATAGATAAGAATTGCATAGATCAATAGATGCAATATACATTTGATAGATACGATTAATAGTTAGATAGATTTGATAGATAAATAGATAATTTGAAAGATATATAATTTCCCAGGCAGAGAATTACAAAGACGTGTGGTCTGAGACCCATGGTAAGGTTACTTCCTTTTGCACAATCGAGTACCAGTTGCAGAGGTTCTGACCCTGCATTCTGGCTGCACCTCTCTCTGCAAGAGAGATCTGTTACAGAGTCTGTGGGCCTGTATGCAAAGAGCTGGCCTGCCTGAAAGAAGCAGCAAGGCAGATCAAACTATGCAATATACATTTGATAGATACAAATTACATAGATCAAAAGATGCAATTGTTACAAACTGCTATTTGTAACTGGCCCTTTAAATGGAAAATTGCCCTGCTTCCTTGGATTTTGGAGAAGCCTATTTGCCAGCCTCCTTCCTCATGACTATGGCCCCTGGAAGATTGTGCCCCTGAGAACATATTAACTTTTATTGGGTGTGTATGGCCCTTTAAGAACCGTCTGGGGACATATTGTGACTCTGGTGAACAATGCCCCTTTAAGACTATGTCCCCAGACCTGTAAAATAACTTGTCCCTGGCTTTCTCCCACTTGGTTCAGTAAATAGGGCTTACTGAACCCAGTACCACACAGGCAGAGTGTTCCACAGAAAGGGAGCACTGTTACAAAAGCATTAGTTTTCATTGTGTGCCATTAAGTGCTATGTGACAGACCCTTCGGTCAGAACTAAAGAGTTAATTTTGTTGAGCTTCAAGAAGCTTTCTAAATGCAAGTTTGCTGGGATCAGCTCTAATTAAGTTTAGTGATAAAACATTCCCATTGTCTAATCAGACTGCTAGTGATAAGGTGGGCTGCATTGTTTTCTTGTGTGTAATGTTATCTGCTGAAGTAATGTTGTGGCCTGTAAAAGGGCGTTGTCTCTATCTAAATGTATCAAAATGTGTGATTGGGGATTTTATGCCTCCCCCTGAGAGTGTCTTTTTTGCATGTATCCTCAATAAAAAGCAGGCTGTGCGCCCCAGCACATCAGACCTATTCTGACCCTCTAACTTGCAGCTTTGACTCATGTTTGTAGGGTACAGCTATAATCACTACAGGGATTGCTATGATTTTCATACTCCCTTAGCTACAGGGATTGCTACAGAAGGAAGAGGTTCACCTACTGGAGCCTGGTCGTAGGTCCAGGTCGCAGAGCAGACGGCGAGATACCAGCCCAGCAGCGGTGGTTCATAGAGTCTGCATTACTGATGGTGGCTACGCAGTAGTTATAGTGTCCACGGTGCTGCTACTCCTTTGGGGAGCGCTAGGAGCATCCTTTTCTACGGTCCAACTTCCAGCCAGCCTGGAGGCAACTGTAACATTTGGCGGCAGCGGTGGGATGGTGTCCTAGCGCAAGGAGCAGCACCACAACAGCACTGGTATCGTAGGAGAGATATTGAGGGCAACGCTAGCCACTGCGCAGCGTCCCTACCTACAGCAGCATGGAGCTGACAAGATACTGGTCAGAACCATGTGAAGAGCACCTCAACCGGATCCGTCGCTATGAGGGCGCGGATTTCCTTCCAGAGGTAAAGAGGCGGCTAGTCCGATATGGTCCAGACCCTGCGCAGGAGGTAGTCAGTCGCATCATCCGGGAATTGGATACGGAGAACGAAGCGGCACGAGCCTTTGAGCGCCAACTGTGGAGTTTGAGGGTATGGACACCTGGTCTCTCTCCCCAGCCGCAGCATGTTCCACAGGGAGAGAAGAGCAGCGACCTCCCTCCCCAGCGGCAGTATACCGTGCAGAGGGAAGAGACAACCGGTCTCCTTCCCCAACCCCAACCAGAGATATCAGAGGCAGCAGGCCTCATAGACTGGTCCTTGGAGGACCCCCAGCAGGCAGGTGGAGATGGGACCGCAGTCTCTCTACCGGCCCTACAGGGATGCTGGGCAGGCGGCCCAGATCCCCAGCGACAGACCCAGCTACAGGGAGGGGAGAGCATCGACCTCCCTCCCCAGCCGGAGTGTGCTTTCCAGGGAGAGGAGACAACCGGTCTCTCTCCCCAGCCGCAGCATGTTCCACAGGGAGCGGAGAGCATCGACCTCCCTTCCCAACGGCCACCGGAGTATCAGGAGGAGGAGGTAAGCCAATCTCCCCCTCCCCAGCTAACTCCTAACTTGGGCCCAGGGTTAACAGTGGAGATGTTAACCCCCACTGACCCCCACGTTCCATTTGCCACCGGGCAGGACTATGCCCCAATTCCCCCAGCAGAAGAGCTGGCATCAGGACAGAGCGCTGCTGGCCTCTGCCCTACAGACCCCCTTGTTACAGGACTGGCCTGCAAACCCCTCACCCCAGCAGAAGCGCTGGCACCAGGGCAGAGTGCCGCTGGCCTCCACCCCCCAAGTACCACCAGCTATTTGCCCAGCTGCGCCAGGAAGGCCGAGGATGCTACACTTTCATCCTACAACCTGGAACCTACAGGCCAGTACTACTTATTGTGGGGGGGCTACTTTGCTGCTAATATTTATTTGTGGGTGGGTTGCGAGACTAACTTAGGCACTGACCGACAGAAGGTCAGGTGCCTGGTTAGTCTCCCTCCAAAAGGGGAGATATGTTACAAACTGCTATTTGTAACTGGCCCTTTAAATGGAAAATTGCCCTGCTTCCCTGGATTTTGGAGAAGCCTATTTGCCAGCCTCCTTCCTCATGACTATGGCCCCTGGAAGATTGTGCCCCTGAGAACATATTAACTTTTATTGGGTGTGTATGGCCCTTTAAGAACCGTCTGGGGACATATTGTGACTCTGGTGAACAATGCCCCTTTAAGACTATGTCCCCAGACCTGTAAAATAACTTGTCCCTGGCTTTCTCCCACTTGGTTCAGTAAATAGGGCTTACTGAACCCAGTACCACACAGGCAGAGTGTTCCACAGAAAGGGAGCACTGTTACAAAAGCATTAGTTTTCATTGTGTGCCATTAAGTGCTATGCGACAGACCCTTCGGTCAGAACTAAAGAGTTAATTTTGTTGAGCTTCAAGAAGCTTTCTAAATGCAAGTTTGCTGGGATCAGCTCTAATTAAGTTTAGTGATAAAACATTCCCATTGTCTAATCAGACTGCTAGTGATAAGGTGGGCTGCATTGTTTTCTTGTGTGTAATGTTATCTGCTGAAGTAATGTTGTGGCCTGTAAAAGGGCGTTGTCTCTATCTAAATGTATCAAAATGTGTGATTGGGGATTTTATGCCTCCCCCTGAGAGTGTCTTTTTTGCATGTAACCTCAATAAAAATCAGGCTGTGTGCCCCAGCACATCAGACCTATTCTGACCCTCTAACTTGCAGCTTTGACTCATGTTTGTAGGGTACAGCTATAATCACTACAGGGATTGCTATGTTTTTCCTACTCCCTTAGCTACAGGGATTGCTACAGAAGGAAGAGGTTCACCTACTGGAGCCTGGTCGTAGGTCCAGGGCGCAGAGCAGACGGCGAGATACTAGCCCAGCAGCGGTGGTTCATAGAGTCTGCATTACTGATGGTGGCTACGCAGTAGTTATAGTGTCCACGGTGCTGCTGCTCCTTTGGGGAGCGCTAGGAGCATCCTTTTCTACGGTCCAACTTCCAGCCAGCCTGGAGGCAACCGTAACAGCAATATACATTTGATAGATACGAATTACATAGATAAAAGATGCAATATACATTTGATAGATACGAATTACATAGTTCAAAAGATGCAATATACATTTGATAGATACGAATTACATGGATCAAAAGATGCAATATACATTTGTTAGATATGAATAACATAGATCAAAAGATGCAATATACATTTGATAGATACGAATTTCAGAGATCAATAGATGCAATATATATTTGATTGATATGATTGATAGTTATATAATTTCCCTGATAGAGTATAACAATAAGACATGCGGTCTGGGACCCGTGGTGTGTTAAGTACTAAGTAGTACTATTCTTAGCAGTTTAATACCTGTTTGTTGCAAACTGCTATTTGTAACTGGCCCTTTAAATGAAAGATTGCCCTGCTTCCATGGATCGTGGAGAAGCCTATTTGCCAGCCTCCTTCCTCATGACTATGGCCCCTGGAAGATTGTGCCCCTGAGAACATATTAACTTTTATTGGGTGTGTATGGCTTCTCCACGATCCATGGAAGCAGGGCAATCTTTCATTTAAAGGGCCAGTTACAAATAGCAGTTTGTAACATATCTCCCCTTTTGGAGGGAGACTAACCAGGCACCTGACCTTCTGTCAGTCAGTGCCTAAGTTAGTCTCGCAACCCACCCACAAATAAACATTAGCAGCAAAGTAGCCCCCCCACAATATGTAGTACTGGCCTGTATATATATCATTTCCCTGACAGAGTATAACAATAAGACATGCGGTCTGGGACCCGTGGTGTGTTAAGTACTAAGTAGTACTATTCTTAGCAGTTTAATACCTGTTACTCCCCGTATCGGGGGAGGTCTATATGGCCTTGATTTTCGGAACAGGGAGATGGAAGAAGATGCTTGGTCTGTCCTCCTACTTCAAATTTGGCCGAAACACAAGTGGCTGTCACAAAACAGTCCGGCCACGAGATCGATAGATTTGATAGATAGATCCATAGATTACATAGATCAATAGATGCAATATACATTTGATAGATACGAATTACATAGATCAAAAGATGCAATATACATTTGATAGATACGAATTACATAGATCAATAGATGCAATATACATTTGATAGATACGAATTGCATAGATCAATAGATGCAATATAGATTTGATAGATATGATTAATAGTTAGATAGATTTGATAGATAAATAGATAATTTGAAAGATATATAATTTCCCAGGCAGAGAATTACAAAGACGTGTGGTCTGAGACCCATGGTAAGGTTACATCCTTTTGCACAATCGAGTACCAGTTGCAGAGGTTCTGACCCTGCATTCTGGCTGCACCTCTCCCTGCAAGAGAGATCTGTTACAGAGTCTGTGGGCCTGTATGCAAAGAGCTGGCCTGCCTGAAAGGAGCAGCAAGGCAGATCAAAAGATGCAATATACATTTGTTAGATACAAATTACATAGATAAAAGATGCAATATACATTTGATAGATACGAATTACATAGATCAAAAGATGCAATATACATTTGATAGATACGAATTACATAGATCAAAAGATGCAATATACATTTGATAGATACGAATTACATAGATAAAAGATGCAATATACATTTGATAGATACGAATTACATAGATAATAGATGCAATATACATTTGATAGATACGAATTACATAGATAAAAGATGCAATATACATTTGATAGATACGAATTACATAGATCAAAAGATGCAATATACATTTGATAGATACGAATTACATAGATAAAAGATGCAATATACATTTGATAGATACGAATTACATAGATCAAAAGATGCAATATACATTTGATAGATACGAATTACATGGATCAAAAGATGCAATATACATTTGATAGATATGAATAACATAGATCAAAAGATGCAATATACATTTGATAGATACGAATTACAGAGATCAATAGATGCAATATATATTTGATTGATATGATTGATAGTTATATAATTTCCCTGATAGAGTATAATAATAAGACATGCGGTCTGGGACCCGTGGTGTGTTAAGTACTAAGTAGTACTATTCTTAGCAGTTTAATACCTGTTACTCCCCCTATCGGGGGAGGTCTATATGGCCTTGATTTTCGAAACAGGGAGATGGAAGAAGATGCTTGGTCTGTCCTCCTACTTCAAATTTGGCCGAAACACAAGTGGCTGTCACAAAACAGTCCGGCCACGAGATCGATAGATTTGATAGATAGATCCATAGATTACATAGATCAATAGATGCAATATACATTTGATAGATACCAATTACATAGATCAAAAGATGCAATATACATTTGATAGATACAAATTACATAGATCAAAAGATGCAATTTACATTTGATAGATACGAATTACATAGATCAAAAGATGCAATATACATTTGATAGATACGAATTACATCGATCAATAGATGCAATATACATTTGATAGATATGAATTACATAGATCAATAGATGCAATATACATTTGATAGATACAAATTACATAGATTAAGATCAATAGATGCAATATACATTTGATAGATACGATTTACATAGATCAAAAGATGCAATATACATTTGATAGATACGAATTACATAGATCAATAGATGCAATATACATTTGATAGATGCGAATTACATAGATCAATAGATGCAATATACATTTGATAGATACGAATTCCATAGATCAATAGATGCAATATACATTTCATAGATACGAATTCCATAGATCAATAGATGCAATATACATTTCATAGATACGAATTGCATAGATCAGTAGATGCAATATACATTTCATAGATACGATTGATAGTTAGATAGATTTGATAGATAAATAGATCATTTGAAAGATATATAATTTCCCAGGCAGAGAATTACAAAGAAGTGCGGTCTGAGACCCATGGTAAGGTTACTTCCTTTTTGCACAATCGAGTATAGGTTGGGGTCCGGGATTGCCTTTTGTGCTGTCTGATTCTTTCAGGTATACCATTTGCAGAGGTTCTGACCCTGCATTCTGGCTGCACCTCTACAAAACACAATAATTAAACAGCGCTAGCTGCCAGGGGTGATTCAAAATTGCTGTGATGTAACACAATAAACACCAAGAAAATAAATAATAGTAATAAAAATTAATACTTAATAAAAATAAGAAATTAAAAATAAAAGAAGTGGATTAACGTGTATTATTTGAGAACCACTAATGATTATTGTACAAATTTCTAAAGAAAAAACATAGAGCAAAAAACACAATAGGTGCAAATAAGTACAACTGTATAATAATTGTTATATACGAGACCTGCTGCTGCAAAAATGACCGAAGGTGTCCTGCGTGCCTCCTGAAGTAAAGTAGAATCCCAAATCTCTGAAACAGATAAGCGCAAACAGACTCAAGTGTAGGTAGATACAACAAACGCACCCCACTCTCTGAATTGTACTTACAAAATTGTAATTTATTCAGGCGGTTTTGTTAACACAACATATGATATCCAAGGCAGTTAAAGCATAAATCTTTGCAAATGAAAATTTCGGAGCCAAAAGTGTCCGTATTAGGTTAATGTCCGTTGTAGTGACTTCAGATGAAAAAACGCTGTGTTAGAAAGCGTCAGTGTAAAAGCCGATGTCGTCACTGGAGCAAAGTACGGATCCTCATGTAGTCCAAAAAGCCTCAACGCGTTTCAACCGCCACTGTGCGGTCTTTCTCAAGAGGTAAAAGTTCATGTCCCTTCTCACAGCGCAAGGTACTATATAGCCAGCAGGCTTATTTCATTGGATGGAGAAAAGTCTCATTATATAACTAGCCTGTCTGCTGTGTTTATTGTGGGAAGCAAACTAGGATTAAGATACATATTAAATAAATGGCACATATTATGATACGATTAAAAACATAACTATGCTAAAGTACTGAAGAATGATGTATAAATTATACTAAGACGAAATGAGTTAATAAACCAACCAAAGTATGTCATTACTAAACTACAATATACTAGATTTTCACAGGCGTATTTTGCCAATTGTAGAAGAAATGTTGAAGGATAGTATGAAACAAAAGACAAAAAAAGAACAATGTTATTATGACAAAAATCTATTAAAAACACAAATTTTTAATTTTATACTATTAAAAACATATAATAGTGTACTGTTAAAAATGTAATTACTAAATTTTACCAAAAAATATAAATTATAAATTAATAGACCGCAAAAGACTATCACTAATAGATTTAAAAACCAATATATTTTCACAAATGTTTTTATAGCCATTAATGATAAGGTGTATATTGTGCATGGATCAAAACCTAAACAATGTGTAAGGGAACAGCCATTGTATCCTATCTGCTCTATAATAATTATTAGCACCCATAAATTATACCAGTAAGATACATACTAACACTGATTTAAAAACATTTAAATATTATAATATTTAAATATTATTTAAATATTCAGGACATAAAAATATTCAAATTCTTCAAATCATTTAATTAAAATATTAAAAATCTTAAAAATATTTAAAATGTCCAAAACATTCAGAATAAAGATATATCATAAATAAATAGATTAATTGATTCTTTATCACATACATATATACATGCATACACAAATGTATATATAGAGAGAGATGTACACATATATAAACATACATGTGTACATAAGTACACCTATCCAAAAAATCTCTGAAACACTGTACACTAAAGGACCCTATCCTAAACTAAAGGCTATAAATTGGGAAACTTACATGAAGGCTGCTAAATCTAAATCAATATTGAGACCACCTGGACACAGACAGTTCAACTTCTGTATCCAGAATGTCTCACGTTTGCGTAATGTAAGTAATCTGTTAGGGATGGAGGGGGAAATCCAGTCAATGACCTGCACCTTGAGTGTTCTGGGGTCTCCACCATGAGTGTCTCTAAAGTGAAGGGGAACACTGTGCTTATCCATCTCATTTATAATATTATTGAGATGTTCTGACACTCTACGTCTGATCTTCCTTTTCGTGCGACCCACATACATAAGACCACACCCACAAGTTAATAAATATACAACATGAGTAAAATCGCAAGTGCAACGGCATTGAATCTTAAAATTACGAGATTTATCACTATTTGTGAAGTTGGGATCTTTATTTACATGTTTGCACATTCCACAGTTTTGTTTACCACATTTATATGTGCCTTCTTTCAAACTTAGCCAATTGCTCTTATTCACTGCTGTTTTATCTCCTTTCACTGCTTTTAATTTACTAGGGGCTAACAGATTTCTCAAGTTTCTACCCTTCCTAAAGGTGATTTGTGGATGTTCTGATAATGATGATGCTAACATACTATCTGATTTTAATATGCCCCAGTGTTTCCTAAAGGCCTCCTTGACAATCATATGGCCTTCATTATAGGTAGTTATAAATCTGATGGAATCCTGATCCTGTACATTTTGTTTATGGAGTCTACCTGTCGAACTCATATGATCTGTTCTTAACAGTGAATCCCTAGTACGCCCCGTAGCCTTACTTCTAGATTCATTGATTTTGACTGGATCATATCCTTTAACTAAAAACTTGTTCGCCATAATGTCTGCTTCTTTATTGAAATCGTTAATAGAGCTACAATTTCTTCTCAGTCTAAGAAACTGGCTGTATGGGATGTTATCTTTCCAATGACGTTGATGGGCACTCTTATAATCAATGAAACTGTTTCTTTCGGTGGGTTTCCTATAGTTGGTAACTGCTATTTTGTTATCACTATTTACAAATAGTCGCAGGTCAAGAAATTCAATTTCAGTACGAGAATGATTTTCAGTGAATTTAAGATTATAATTATTATTGTTAATATATCTAACAAACTCGTCCACTATACTGAGATCCCCCTCCCATAGGATGATCACGTCATCAATATATCTGTGGTATTTAACTATATTCTTACTGAACTTATGAGTCTTCCAAATAAATTCGCCTTCGAAGGTGTGCATATACAGATTGGCATAAGATGGGGCAAAGGTTGTACCCATCGCTGTTCCTCTGATCTGTCTGTAATACACACCCTCGAAGGCGAAATAATTGTGTTCCACTATGAATTGTATACACTGCAAGATGAATTTTTGATGTACTACATTGAATCCCCAGTTTATCAATTCCATTTCTACAGCATGTATCCCCTTATCATGCGGTATTGACGTGTATAACGCTGATACATCGCATGTAATCCAACAGTAATTACTTTTCCATTCAATCCCTTCAAAGATCCCAATCACACTAGTGGTATCCTTAAGGTAGGCCCTGGTGTTCTTAACAATATCTTGCAAAAAATAATCAATATATTTAGAGACTTTATCTGTTATGGATCCAATCCCAGATATAATGGGCCTACCTGGAGGGCACTCACTATCCTTGTGGATCTTTGGTAGATGATAAAAATAAGGGATCTTGGGATCCAATTCTTGCAGATATTTGAATTCATCTGTATTCAATATCCCCTCAGATTTAGCATCCACCAACAAGGAATTTAATGCAGACATATATGATTTAGTTGGATCAATCTTAAGGATACAATATGTATCTTTGTCCCCTAACAATTTGTGTGCTTCTTTGAGATATTCTGATCTCAATTGGATCACCAAGCCTCCTCCCTTATCTGCTGCCCTAAACACAACTCTATCATCATTCATTAATTTAGTGAGTGATTTTCTCTCAAGTATAGTAAGATTGTCATTGTATTTATTCAGTAAATTCTCCTTTTTATCTTTAATTTTAGACAAGATTTCATTGGTGACCAAATTAATAAAAACAGGGATTTGATCCCCTTGGGCACTAACTGGATAAAAAGAGGAGGGGCGTTTAAATGTACTATGAGTTATAGGTCTAACCTCCTCATGAGTTGAAATATCTAGAAGTTCACATAACATCAAATCCTGATATTCCTCACTAGGTGACTCCTCTAGGTCCAAATCTAATCCTTCTACACTCTAAAGGATATTCAGTGTTTCTAGATCTTTAGATTCAAGATGTTCCTCTTTGTTGGATACTGTTTTCACAGTTGAATTTTTTGCAAAAAATCGTTTCAAAGTTAGTTTTCTACTGAATTTCTGAATATCCAAAAATATTTGGAATTCATTAGGTAATGTTTTAGGGGCAAAGTTTAATCCCTTACTCAATAATTTAATATCATTATTGTCCAGATCAATCTTGGCTAAATTAAAAATACTCATTCTCTCTCTTCCTCTCTCCGCTGCCTTCTGTTTGGCTGCCCTAATTCTAAGTCCACCCCTTGTTCCTCTCTTTGTTCTAGTGTTCTTTTGTTCATTCGTGTCCTTGCTTCTGGGTTCCCTAGGTGTGGACTCCTCGGTTCCTGCTCTAACCTGGCGGGGTGTCCTATCTGGCTGTTCCCTAAAAAAGAAATATTTCTTACAGTTGTTCTCCTATCTCCTTCATGATGTTCCTCATGCTCATTCCTACCATGTTTTGGTTTAGCACCTTGATCAGACCAATTAGTCTCCCTATATGTTTCGGGATGGGGATCAAGACTATGAAATCTGTTACTAGTGGGTACTTGTATATGAGGAGAACTGTAATTCTCCTTATAATTGTTGCCATTTGGCCGCCAATTATTGTGATAACCATAATTACTGTTATTTTTATAATTGTAATTAGAGTGTTGACCATGGTAAGAAGAATTAGATCTACCACCATGACCAGGATTCTCAGACTTAGAATAACTAGGTCCATGTGTATACTCATGGTTTCTAGAATATTCATGTTTATTATCCTTATAAGAGTTCACAATCGTATGTGATTTATTCTGATCCCTATTTGTTCCAACGTAAGGGGTCCTATTGTCTGCCCTGGTGTAGCCCCTGTACTGATCATTAGTAGGATCATGATATTTAAATTTATTAAAATCTTGATCCTTTCTTTCAAATAACACTTTTTCTGGTTGGTGTATATTAGACTGGTATGAACCAGACTGTTTATCACTCCGTTTAAAAAATGGTTTATCCTTCAACATACGTGCATTTAGAGTTTTCTTTTTAAAGGTATAGACCTTATCCTCCTTAAAATCCTGAATATCCCTAGATAGTTTCATTTGTTTAGCTGCCATTAACTCAATATCTAGTTTTTTAATTCTACTCTGGATACTGTTATTCCTGTTGATCCATTTTTCTTCTGATTTAAAACATTGAATTTTTGGGAAAATATGTTCTAGTTCTTCTTTAATCTGTTTTAATTTAAATTCTCTATATTTTACTAGAATTTTAATCATTTTCATAGAGCACTCATGTAAAGATTCCTCCCACTCTGTGGTGAATTCCACATCCTCAAGATCAAAAGCAGGATACTTAAATAAGCGCAAACCCCTGGGAATAATACTATGGGAAACATAGTTATCCAATAAAATAAGATCTTGCCATTCACGACAATCTTGCTGTAAAAGTCTTTCAAGTTTTTTCACGTATGTTGAAGGATAAACCATTTTTTAAACGGAGTGATAAACAGTCTGGTTCATACCAGTCTAATATACACCAACCAGAAAAAGTGTTATTTGAAAGAAAGGATCAAGATTTTAATAAATTTAAATATCATGATCCTACTAATGATCAGTACAGGGGCTACACCAGGGCAGACAATAGGACCCCTTACGTTGGAACAAATAGGGATCAGAATAAATCACATACGATTGTCAACTCTTATAAGGATAATAAACATGAATATTCTAGAAACCATGAGTATACACATGGACCTAGTTATTCTAAGTCTGAGAATCCTGGTCATGGTGGTAGATCTAATTCTTCTTACCATGGTCAACACTCTAATTACAATTATAAAAATAACAGTAATTATGGTTATCACAATAATTGGCGGCCAAATTGCAACAATTATAAGGAGAATTACAGTTCTCCTCATATACAAGTACCCACTAGTAACAGATTTCATAGTCTTGATCCCCATCCCGAAACATATAGGGAGACTAATTGGTCTGATCAAGGTGCTAAACCAAAACATGGTAGGAATGAGCATGAGGAACATCATGAAGGAGATAGGAGAACAACTGTAAGAAATATTTCTTTTTTAGGGAACAGCCAGATAGGACACCCCGCCAGGTTAGAGCAGGAACCGAGGAGTCCACACCTAGGGAACCCAGAAGCAAGGACACGAATGAACAAAAGAACACTAGAACAAAGAGAGGAACAAGGGGTGGACTTAGAATTAGGGCAGCCAAACAGAAGGCAGCGGAGAGAGGAAGAGAGAGAATGAGTATTTTTAATTTAGCCAAGATTGATCTGGACAATAATGATATTAAATTATTGAGTAAGGGATTAAACTTTGCCCCTAAAACATTACCTAATGAATTCCAAATATTTTTGGATATTCAGAAATTCAGTAGAAAACTAACTTTGAAACGATTTTTTGCAAAAAATTCAACTGTGAAAACAGTATCCAACAAAGAGGAACATCTTGAATCTAAAGATCTAGAAACACTGAATATCCTTAAGAGTCTAGAAGGATTAGATTTGGACCTAGAGGAGACATCTAGTGAGGAATATCAGGATTTGATGTTATGTGAACTTCTAGATATTTCAACTCATGAGGAGGTTAGACCTATAACTCATAGTACATTTAAACGCCCCTCCTCTTTTTATCCAGTTAGTGCCCAAGGGGATCAAATCCCTGTTTTTATTAATTTGGTCACCAATGAAATCTTGTCTAAAATTAAAGATAAAAAGGAGAATTTACTGAATAAATACAATGACAATCTTACTATACTTGAGAGAAAATCACTCACTAAATTAATGAATGATGATAGAGTTGTGTTTAGGGCAGCAGATAAGGGAGGAGGCTTGGTGATCCAATTGAGATCAGAATATCTCAAAGAAGCACATAAATTGTTAGGGGACAAAGATACATATTGTATCCTTAAGATTGATCCAACTAAATCATATATGTCTGCATTAAATTCCTTGTTGGTGGATGCTAAATCTGAGGGGATATTGAATACAGATGAATTCAAATATCTGCAAGAATTGGATCCCAAGATCCCTTATTTTTATCATCTACCAAAGATCCACAAGGATAGTGAGTGCCCTCCGGGTAGGCCCATTATATCTGGGATTGGTTCCATAACAGATAAAGTCTCTAAATATATTGATTATTTTTTGCAAGATATTGTTAAGAACACCAGGGCCTACCTTAAGGATACCACTAGTGTGATTGGGATCTTTGAAGGAATTGAATGGAAAAGTAATTACTGTTGGATTACATGCGATGTATCAGCGTTATACACATCAATACCGCATGATAAGGGGATACATGCTGTAGAAATGGAATTGATAAACTGGGGATTCAATGTAGTACATCAAAAATTCATCTTGCAGTGTATACAATTCATATTGGAACACAATTATTTTGCCTTCGAGGGTGTGTATTACAGACAGATCAGAGGAACAGCGATGGGTACAACCTTTGCCCCATCTTATGCTAATCTGTATATGCACACCTTCGAAGGCGAATTTATTTGGAAGACTCATAAGTTCAGTAAGAATATAGTTAAATACCACAGATATATTGATGACGTGATCATCCTATGGGAGGGGGATCTCAGTATAGTGGACGAGTTTGTTAGATATATTAATAATAATAATTATAATCTTAAATTCACTGAAAATCATTCTCGTACTGAAATTGAATTTCTTGACCTGCGACTATTTGTAAATAGTGATAACAAAATAGCAGTTACCAACTATAGGAAACCCACCGAAAGAAACAGTTTCATTGATTATAAGAGTGCCCATCAACGTCATTGGAAAGATAACATCCCATACAGCCAGTTTCTTAGACTGAGAAGAAATTGTAGCTCTATTAGCGATTTCAATAAAGAAGCAGACATTATGGCGAACAAGTTTTTAGTTAAAGGATATGATCCAGTCAAAATCAATGAATCTAGAAGTAAGGCTACGGGGCGTACTAGGGATTCACTGTTAAGAACAGATCATATGAGTTCGACAGGTAGACTCCATAAACAAAATGTACAGGATCAGGATTCCATCAGATTTATAACTACCTATAATGAAGGCCATATGATTGTCAAGGAGGCCTTTAGGAAACACTGGGGCATATTAAAATCAGATAGTATGTTAGCATCATCATTATCAGAACATCCACAAATCACCTTTAGGAAGGGTAGAAACTTGAGAAATCTGTTAGCCCCTAGTAAATTAAAAGCAGTGAAAGGAGATAAAACAACAATGAATAAGAGCAATTGGCTAAGTTTGAAAGAAGGCACATATAAATGTGGTAAACAAAACTGTGGAATGTGCAAACATGTAAATAAAGATCCCAACTTCACAAATAGTGATAAATCTCGTAATTTTAAGATTCAATGCCGTTGCACTTGCGATTTTACTCATGCTGTATATTTATTAACTTGTGGGTGTGGTCTTATGTATGTGGGTCGCACGAAAAGGAAGATCAGACGTAGAGTGTCAGAACATCTCAATAATATTATAAATGAGATGGATAAGCACAGTGTTCCCCTTCACTTTAGAGACACTCATGGTGGAGACCCCAGAACACTCAAGGTGCAGGTCATTGACTGGATTTCCCCCTCCATCCCTAACAGATTACTTACATTACGCAAACGTGAGACATTCTGGATACAGAAGTTGAACTGTCTGTGTCCAGGTGGTCTCAATATTGATTTAGATTTAGCAGCCTTCATGTAAGTTTCCCAATTTATAGCCTTTAGTTTAGGATAGGGTCCTTTAGTGTACAGTGTTTCAGAGAATTTTTGGATAGGTGTACTTATGTACACATGTATGTTTATATATGTGTACATCTCTCTCTATATATACATTTGTGTATGCATGTATATATGTATGTGATAAAGAATCAATTAATCTATTTATTTATGATATATCTTTATTCTGAATGTTTTGGACATTTTAAATATTTTTAAGATTTTTAATATTTTAAATTAAATGATTTGAAGAATTTGAATATTTTTATGTCCTGAATATTTAAATAATATTTAAATATTATAATATTTAAATGTTTTTAAATCAGTGTTAGTATGTATCTTACTGGTATAATTTATGGGTGCTAATAATTATTATAGAGCAGATAGGATACAATGGCTGTTCCCTTACACATTGTTTAGGTTTTGATCCATGCACAATATACACCTTATCATTAATGGCTATAAAAACATTTGTGAAAATATATTGGTTTTTAAATCTATTAGTGATAGTCTTTTGCGGTCTATTAATTTATCATTTATATTTTTTGGTAAAATTTAGTAATTACATTTTTAACAGTACACTATTATATGTTTTTAATAGTATAAAATTAAAAATTTGTGTTTTTAATAGATTTTTGTCATAATAACATTGTTCTTTATTTGTCTTTTGTTTCATACTATCCTTCAACATTTCTTCTACAATTGGCAAAATACGCCTGTGAAAATCTAGTATATTGTAGTTTAGTAATGACATACTTTGGTTGGTTTATTAACTCATTTCGTCTTAGTATAATTTATACATCATTCTTCAGTACTTTAGCATAGTTATGTTTTTAATCGTATCATAATATGTGCCATTTATTTAATATGTATCTTAATCCTAGTTTGCTTCCCACAATAAACACAGCAGGCAGGCTAGTTATATAATGAGACTTTTCTCCATCCAATGAAATAAGCCTGCTGGCTATATAGTACCTTGCGCTGTGAGAAGGGACATGAGCTTTTACCTCTTGAGAAAGACCGCACGGTGGCGGTTGAAACGCGTTGAGGCTTTTTGGACTACATGAGGATCCGTACTTTGCTCCAGTGACGACATCGGCTTTTACACTGACGCTTTCTAACACAGCGTTTTTTCATCTGAAGTCACTACAACGGACATTAACCTAATACGGACACTTTTGGCTCCGAAATTTTCATTTGCAAAGATTTATGCTTTAACTGCCTTGGATATCATATGTTGTGTTAACAAAACCGCCTGAATAAATTACAATTTTGTAAGTACAATTCAGAGAGTGGGGTGCGTTTGTTGTATCTACCTACACTTGAGTCTGTTTGCGCTTATCTGTTTCAGAGATTTGGGATTCTGGCTGCACCTCTCCCTGCAAGAGAGATCTGTTACAGAGTCTGTGGACCTGTATGCAAAGAGCTGGCCTGCCTGAAAGGAGCAGCAAGGCAGAGGGATCGATTCATGCCTATAAGAAACCAGAGGGCACGCTACCTGCTGGAAGTGTGCAGTGAGACAGAGGGATCTATTCCTGCCTAGAAGCAGACAGGCAGAGGGGATGCTACCTGCCTGGGAGCCCACTGAGACCAGCCCAGCTTTTTCTAACTCCGGTATTTAGAGTCGTGTCTGAAGTGAGCGTTAGAAATCTAACGACAAAACTTCAGCCGCAGGAAAAAAGTCAGTAGTTAAGAGCTTTCTGGGCTAACGCCAGTTTATAAAGCTCTTAACTACTGTACTCTAAAGTACACTAACACCCATAAACTACCTATGTACCCCTAAACCGAGGTCCCCCCACATCGCCTCAACTCAATTAAATTTTTTAACCCCTAATCTGCCGACCGCCAACTACGTTATCCTTATGTACCCCTAATCTGCTGCCCCTAACACCGCCGACCCCTATATTATATTTATTAATCCCTAATCTGCCCCCCACAACGTCGCCGCCAGCTACCTACACTTATTAACCCCTAATCTGCCGACCGCAAAGCGCCGCCACCTACGTTATCCTTATGTACCCCTAATCTGCTGCACCTAACACCGCCGACCCCTATATTATATTTATTAACCCCTAATCTGCCCCCTCAACGTCGCCTCCACCTGCCTACACTTATTAACCCCTAATCTGCAGAGCGGACCGCACCGCTACTATAATAAAGTTATTAACCCCTAATCCGCCTCACTAACCCTATAATAAATAGTATTAACCCCTAATCAGCCCTCCCTAACATCGCCGACACCTAACTTCAATTATTAACCCCTAATCTGCCGACCGGAGCTCACCGCTATTCTAATAAATGTATTAACCCCTAAAGCTAAGTCTAACCCTAACACTAACACCCCCCTAAGTTAAATATAATTTTAATCTAACGAAATTAATTAACTCTTATTAAATAAATTATTCCTATTTAAAGCTAAATACTTACCTGTAAAATAAATCCTAATATAGCTACAATATAAATTATAATTACATTGTAGCTATTTTAGGATTAATATTTATTTTACAGACAACTTTGTAATTATTTTAACCAGGTACAATAGCTATTAAATAGTTAATAACTATTTAATAGCTACCTAGTTAAAATAATTACAAAATGACCTGTAAAATAAATCCTAACCTAAGTTACAATTAAACCTAACACTATACTATCATTAAATTAATTAAATAAAATACCTATAATTACCTACAATTAAACCTAACACTACACTATCAATACATTAATTAAATACAATATCTACAAATAACTACAATGAAATAAACTAAATAAAGTACAAAAAAAAAAAGAACTAAGTTACAAAAAATAAAAAAATATTTACAAACATAAGAAAAATATTACAACAATTTTAAACTAATTACACCTACTCTAAGCCCCCTAATAAAATAACAAAGACCCCCAAAATAAAAAATGCCCTACCCTATTCTAAATTACTAAAGTTCAAAGCTCTTTTACCTTACCAGCCCTGAACAGGGCCCTTTGCGGGGCATGCCCCAAGAAGTTCAGCTCTTTTGCCTGTAAAAAAAACCATACAATACCCCCCCCCAACATTACAACCCACCACCCACATACCCCTAATCTAACCCAAACCCCCCTTAAATAAACCTAACACTAAGCCCCTGAAGATCATCCTACCTTGTCTTCACCTCACCAGGTATCACCGATCCGTCCTGGCTCCAAAATCTTCATCCAACCCAAGCGGGGGCTGGCGATCCATCATCCGGTGGCTGAAGAGGTCCAGAAGAGGCTCCAAAGTCTTCATCCTATCCGGGAAGAAGAGGCGATCCGGACCGGCAACCATCTTGATCCAAGCGGCATCTTCTATCTTCATCCGATGACGACCGGCTCCATCCTGAAGACCTCCACCGCTGACCCATCTTCTTCCGGCGACGTCCAACTGAAGAATGACGGTTCCTTTAAGGGACGTCATCCAAGATGGCGTCCCTCGAATTCCGATTGGCTGATAGGATTCTATCAGCCAATCGGAATTAAGGTAGGAATATTCTGATTGGCTGATGGAATCAGCCAATCAGAATCAAGTTCAATCCGATTGGCTGATCCGAGCATTTTTTGTACTTTAGTTAGTTTATTTCATTGTAGTTATTTGTAGATATTGTATTTAATTAAAGGGACAGTACACTGTAAAATTGTTTTTCCATAAATGTATTTTAAATAACTTGTTATACCAACTGCAGAGTATAAAATATTTGAGAAATTGCATTTTCGGGTTTATTTGTGTATCTGAAGTAGCTGGTTTTGTGCTTTGAAACCACAGCCTATTACAATGGGTTGAGCTTCAGGTAATATCAGATCTCATTATGTTATCACTTTTATGTACACAGACTTGATTCCTTATCTTATATTTGTCTGGAACACCAAAGCTCAATACATAGAGAGAACAATGGAAAATTATCATTTTATTACTTAACTATCATGCCCCCCACTGAGGGTGTAATCACTTCTGCTGGCTGTGTTTACTTAGGCTTGTCAATAGCGTATACGCCAGTATCAAAACTTTCAGTATAGGTTGGGAAACCACAAGCTAAATCAGCTATTTCAAATGCTGAAATATGAGTAAAGGAGCTACTTGTAACCAATTTAATACACTATAGCAGGTAAAAAGGATCATTGGGAATAATTTAAAGGGGAGAAAGTTTTTGGGTGAACTGTCCCTTTAATGTATTGATAGTGTAGTGTTAGGTTTAATTGTAGGTAATTATAGGTATTTTATTTAATTAATTTAATGATAGTATAGTGTTAGGTTTAATTGTAACTTAGGTTAGGATTTATTTTACAGGTAATTTTGTCATTATTTTAACTAGGTAGCTATTAAATAGTTATTAACTATTTAATAGCTATTGTACCTGGTTAAAATAATTACAAAGTTGCCTGTAAAATAAATATTAATCCTAAAATAGCTATAATATAATTATAATTTATAGTGTAGCTATATTAGGATTTATTTTACAGGTAAGTATTTAGCTTTAAATAGGAATAATTTATTTAATAAGAGATAATTAATTTCGTTAGATGTAAATTATATTTAACTTAGGGGGGTGTTAGTGTTAGGGTTAGACTTAGCTTTAGGGGTTAATACATTTATTAGAATAGCGGTGCGCTCCAGTCGGCAGATTAGGGGTTAATAATTGAAGTTAGGTGTCGGCAATGTTAGGGAGGGCAGATTAGGGGTTAATACTATTTATTATAGGGTTAGTGAGGCGGATTAGGGGTTAATAACTTTATTATAGTAGCGCTCAGGTCCGCTCGGCAGATTAGGGGTTAATAAGTGTAGGCAGGTGGAGGCGACGTTGTGGGGGGCAGATTAGGGGTTAATAAATATAATATAGGGGTCGGCGATGTTAGGGCAGCAGATTAGGGGTACATAGGGATAATGTAAGTAGCGGCGGTTTACGGAGCGGCAGATTAGGGGATAATAATAATATGCAGGGGTCAGCGATAGCGGGGGCGGCAGATTAGGGGTTAATAAGTGTAAGGTTAGGGGTGTTTAGACTCGGGGTACATGTTAGGGTGTTAGGTGCAGACGTAGGAAGTGTTTCCGCATAGCAAACAATGGGGCTGCGTTAGGAGCTGAACGCGGCTTTTTTGCAGGTGTTAGGTTTTTTTTCAGCTCAAACAGCCCCATTGTTTTCTATGGGGGAATCATGCACGAGTACGTTTTAGAGGCTGGCCGCTTGCGTAAGCAACTCTGGTATCGAGAGTTGAAGCTGCGTTAAATATGCTCTACGCTCCCTTTTTGGAGCCTAACGCAGCCTTTATGTGGACTCTCAATACCAGAGTTATTTTTATGGTGCGGCCAGAAAAAAGCCGGCGTTAGCTTTTCGGGTCGTTACCGACAAAACTCTAAATCTAGCCGAATGTTAGTCTAAATTGACATCACAAATACCTATAGTTATTGACCTGACTGAAAGTAATCTGTATGATCAAAAACTACAACTAAACATTAGAATTAAATATAAGAGTTACTACATTAATAAAAATAATGAAAACATAATTTATGCTTACCTGATAAATTTATTTCTCTTGTGGTGTATCCAGTCCACGGATCATCCATTACTTGTGGGATATTCTCCTTCCCAACAGGAAGCTGCAAGAGGATCACCCACAGCAGAGCTGTCTATATAGCTCCTCCCCTAACTGCCACCTCCAGTCATTCGACTGAAGACAAGCAAGAGAAAGGAGAAACTATAGGGTGCAGTGGTGACTGTAGTTTAAAAATAAAATATACCTGCCTTAAAATGACAGGTCGGGCCGTGGACTGGATACACCACAAGAGAAATAAATTTATCAGGTAAGCATAAATTATGTTTTCTCTTGTAAGGTGTATCCAGTCCACGGATCATCCATTACAATACCAAAGCTAAAGTACACGGATGAAGGGAGGGACAAGGCAGGCACTTAAATGGAAGGTACCACTGCCTGTAAAACCTTTCTCCCAAAAATAGCCTCCGAAGAAGCAAAAGTATCAAATTTATAGAACTTTGAAAAAGTATGAAGCGAAGACCAAGTCGCCGCCTTGTAAATCTGTTCAACAGAAGCCTCATTTTTAAAAGCCCATGTGGAAGCCACAGCTTTAGTAGAATGAGCTGTAATCCTTTCAGGAGGCTGCTGGCCAGCAGTCTCATAAGCTAAGCGTATTATACTTCTTAGCCAAAACGAAAGAGAAGTTGCCGAAGCCTTTTGGCCTCTCCTCTGTCCAGAGTAGACAACAAACAAAGCAGATGTTTGACGAAAATCTTTAGTAGCTTGTAAATAAAACTTTAAAGCACGAACCACGTCAAGATTGTGTAATAGACGTTCCTTCTTTGAAGAAGGATTAGGACACAATGACGGAACAGCAATCTCCTGATTGATATTCTTACTAGATACCACCTTAGGTAAAAACCCAGGTTTGGTACGCAAAACTACCTTATCTGCATGGAAGATCAGATAAGGGGAATCACACTGCAAGGCAGATAACTCTGAAACTCTTCGAGCCGAAGAGATAGCTACCAAGAACAGAACTTTCCAAGATAAAAGCTTGATATCTATGGAATGCAGAGGTTCAAACAGAACCCCTTGAAGAACTTTAAAGACCTTTGCTGCCTTTTTTCTAACACCTGAGATCTCATATCTTTGAGCTCTATAACTTTTTTGTGCAATATTTGTTTTGAATAATTTTTTGTTAGATGGTGTTAATATGAGTGTAACTGTACTTTGTAATTTATTTTTGATGTGTTTTGTGACACTTTTTTGTTTCGAGAAACAGTCAACCACAGCTTCTCAGGACGCGGTAGTCATTCTAACGCAAATCAGCGATCACGTTTACTTTCAACTTGTAAAACCAGTGCAATTTAACCTGTGAGCAAATGATTTTTAAAAAAAAACGATATCTCTTGCGCGCAAAAGTTTGCGCACCACTCGTAATCTAGCGCTAAATGTTTGATTAATTATATGTGCATGGAATCATAATCATAAGGTTCTCTCTGAGTTTGTATAAGGTATTCAAATTCCTTCTTACTAAGCAAAGCATCCTCCCTTCTGTTGCTGTTCTTTCAACAAAAGATACCAAAAGAATGAAGTAAAATTGACAATACAAGTAATTTGGAAAATTGTTTAAATGTGTATGCCCTATCTGAATCATAAAATAAACATTTTAAGTTTCATGTCTTTTTTTTACAAAGAAAACAAGAATAAACAAAAAATATCATATAACAGCTTGCAAACATTATATTCGTTTTTGATTTGGAATGATTTTGTTCAATTATTTTGTTCTTCAACTTAGCTGTCAACATCCAAAAGATGCAAATAGTAAAGTTCTGTGAGACAATATATTTTGGTTATTATAGTATAGTACTCACACTTTATAGAGCTATGACTTAGCTCAGCATATTGTGTTGATGTAGTACCTACGTCTAACACTCTGACACATATTGAGGTCCTGCTGACAATTTAACAGCAAGGACTGCAGCTGGGGGCAGGAGACATCAGCCTTCATATTGTGATCATGCTTCCTTCCTTACCATATGAAGCCAGATCACCAATCGATATAGACAGTGACACAGACAATGTTACTGTCTGTATCAATGTTAAGGGTGAGAATGAAGAAAGGAGGTCGGTGGGTGACATATCTAGGAAGGGAGGAGGGAAAGGCTGATCCCTATGCTACAGAAACTTTTTGGCAGAAAAGGAGGGGTTAGTCCTTACAGAAATAGTTTAATCGGTTGAAAGGGGATTTGGGTCCCTACACCACAGAAAAATAAAATAGCTTAGAGGGTGGAGGTTGAGAGAGTAAGGGTGGATCCCTACACTACAGAAAACAAGTACAAAATAAATGGTGACCAATGGAAAACTTAATTATACGTGCAATATAGTTCTATGTTAGGTATAAGAAGCAACTGCGTATCACATGTTTATTATACATTGGAGATATTTATATATTTCATTAAATTCAAGCAAAGCTATAAAACTAATCTTGAATCAGAGTCTCTTCAATAAATTTAACATTTTCTACTACATCTTGTTAGTATCTTCTATTCAGTATTTTGGGGGTTCTTTACATACTTCACTATTGTGAATTGTTCCACTTTGAGGTACACCTGCATGAAGACCCTTCAGACAAAGCCCTTTCAACAAGGTGAGAGTCATTGAAAATATTTGGTATTTTTACATTTTAATTGTGCTGTTTGCACAATATTTGAAACACTTCAGTCTTAGATGTAATTTATATTTTTACTAGTGTGAACATTTCACTTTACTGACAAAAAAAATATGATTTGTACATCTAACATCAGTAGACTTTGCAAAGTGCAGAAAATCTTGAAAGTGCTGAGTTAAATGGGATACAAGCTGATAGTATTTTAAGAAAAGTGGTGCGTTTTAAAAAGTGACAGAAGACTGGTAGGTGATATGATCTTTCTGCATAAATTTGGGTATGGCTCATTTTCCTAGATTATCATCCAGCTGCAAGCAAAATTGTCTATTCTCTTTCTCAAATGCAGACTGGCAATTTACAAGCTTTCCATCTGTACTCAAGCTATATTGCAGTACCTCTAATTTTAATGTTAATGCAATCTTGAAAACTAAAACCACAAAATAAATATAAATGTAGAAATATTTCCTCACAATTTAAATACTCCAAGCTCACAGACATTTTTCTGTTTTTTATCTGTCCCGGTCTTATTATAATACTTAAGTGACATGTCAAAAAGTTGTTGGCGAGATTATTGTTCAAATATTTTACTTTGTGTTCACTTTGGGTGCGATCCAATATACGGCGCAGGTTTCGGCGCAAGCGTGGAAACCTGCGCCGCCCATAGTTTCAGCTCGCAACTCGAGCTATCACATATACGGCGCCGTCAGATGCTAAAGTGCCGTAAGTCTGACAAACTAGCTATTTCCAGAAATCTGCGTAAGTACAAATTTCTGGAGTCGCCAGTGACTTACGGCACTTTAGAAACTGCCGCCGCCGACAAAAACTGACTAAATTATAAAATCACCCGTAACTGTCTAACACGCCTCCCAAACATAGCCCGACACGTATATCCCTCTATCCGCAATCCCCCCTCTCACTCCTAACAATAAATGTATTAACCCCTAAACTTCCGCTCCCGGACCCCGCCGCCAGCTACATTAACTATATTACCCCCTAATATGATCCCCCTACACCGTCGCCACCTATTTTAACTATATTACCCCCTAATGTGAGCCCCCTACCCCTCCGCCACCTACATTATATGTACTACCCCCTAATCTGACCCCCTTACACCGCCGCCACCTATATTAAAATTATTAACCCCTAATATAATCCCCCTACACCGCCGCCACCTATATTAAATGTCTAACTCCCTAATGTAAGCCCCCTACACCGCCGCCACCTACATTAAAATTATTACCCCCTAATCTAATCCCCCTACACCGCCACCACCTATAATAAATGTATTACCCCCTAAAATACTAAAATGTCCCTACCCTAAACTAAATTACAAATAGCCCTGAAAAGGGCCTTTTGCGTGGCATTGCCCCAAAGTAACCAGCTTTATTACTAGCCCTTAAAAGGGCCTTTTGCGGGGCATTGCCACCTATATTAAATATATTAACCCCTAATCTAATCCCCCTACACCGCCGCCACTTATATTAAATATATTAACCCCTAATCTAATCCCCCTACACCACCGCCACCTATATTAAATATATTACCCCTTAATCTGACCCCCCTACACCGCCGCCACCTATATTAAATATATTAACTCTAAATTAGTTTAGGGTAGGGACATTTTTTTATTTTGGGGGGCTTTGTTATTTATTAGGGGGCTTAGATTAGGTGTAACTAGCTTAAAATTCTTGTAATCTTTTTTTATTTTTTTGTAATTTAGTTTAGTGTATTTAATTATATTTTAGTTTAGATAATTGTAGTTTATTTAATTAATTTATTGATAGTGTAGGTGTATTTGTAACTTAGGTTAGGATTTATTTTACAGGTAAATTGGTAATTATTTTAACTAGGTAGCTATTAAATGGTTATTAACTATTTAATAGCTATTGTACCTAGTTAAAATAAATACCAAATTACCTGTAAAATAAATATACACCCTAAAATAGCTACAATGTAATTATTAATTATATTGTAGCTATCTTAAGGTTTATTTTATAGGTAAGTATTTAGTTTTAAATAGGAATATTTTAGTTAATAAGATTAATAATATTTAGATTTATTGCAATAATAATTAAGTTAGGGGTGTTAGGGTTAGATAGGGTTAATATAGTTAATATATATAATATAATAACTATATTAACTATATTAACCCTAATATAATTAGGGTTAATATATTTAATATAGGTGGCGGCGGTGTAGGGGGATTAGATTAGGGGTTAATATCTTTAATATAGGTGGCAGCGGTGTAGGAGTATTAGATTAGGGGTTAATATATTTAATATAGGTGGCGGCGGTGTAGGGGGATTAGATTACAGGTAAAAGAGCTGATTACTTTGTGACAATGCCCCGCAAAAGGCCCTTTTAAGGGCTGGTAATAGAGCTGGTTACTTTGGGGCAATGCCCCGCAAAAGGCCCTTTTAAGGGCTGGTAATAGAGCTGGTTACTTTGGGGCAATGCCACGCAAAAGGCCCTTTTCAGTGCTATTTGTAATTTAGTTTTAGGGTAGGGACATTTTAGTATTTTAGGGGGTAATACATTATAGGTGGCGGCGGTGTAGTGGGATTAGATTGCGGTAATACATTTATTATAGGTGGCGGCGGTGTAAGGGGGTCAGATTAGGGGGTAATAATTTTAATGTAGGTGACTGCGGTGTAGGAGGCTCACATTAAGGGGTTATACATTTAATATAGGTGGCGGCGGTATAGGGGGATTAGATTAGGGGTTAATAATTTTAATATAGGTGGCGGCGGTGTAAGGGGGTCAGATTAGGGGGTAGTACATATAATGTAGGTGGCAGCGGGGTAGGGGGATCACATTAGGGGGTAATATAGTTAACATAGGTGGCGGCGGTGTAGGGGGATCATATTAGGGGGTAATATAGTTAATGTAGCTGGCGGCGGGGTCAGAGAGCGGCGGTTTAGGGGTTAATACATTTATTGTTAGGAGTGAGAGGGGGGATTGCGGATAGAGGGATATACGTGTCGGGCTATGTTTGGGAGGCATGTTAGACAGTTACGGGTGATTTTATAATTTAGTCAGTTTTTGTCGGCGGCGGCAGTTTCTAAAGTGCGTAAGTCACTGGCGACTCCAGAAATTTGTACTTACGCAGATTTCTGGACATCGCTAGTTTGTCAGACTTACGGCACTTTAGCATCTGACGGCGCCGTATATGTGATAGCTTGAGTTGCAAGCTGAAACTACGGGCGGCGCAGGTTTCCACGCTTGCGCCGAAATCTGCGCCATATATCGGATCACGCCCGTAAGCTGTTAACAAAGAAATGAAAGTCTTTTTTTTTTGTTGCGTCTAAGAGAGGACATATCAGAATTTATTACAGTTTAATGATAATCTGGTGCTAAAAGGTTTATATGAACATGGGGTGTGCCACTGTTTACCAGTAGTGCTGAGAGTCATCCTTATTAGCCAAAGAGAAATTTGTACACAAATAACTGTCTAATAGTTTTAAAATCATAAACAATTTGGACATAAAAGTACACTAGGAAAATGCTATAATGTATTAGTTATTTGCAAGCATTACTGCAATAATAAAATGCTCTATCGCCTAGATTTAGAGTTCTGCGTTAGCCATCAAAACCAGCGTTAGGGGGTCCTAACGCTGGTTTTTACCGCCCGCTGGTATTTAGAGTCAGTCAGGAAAGGGTCTAACGCTCACTTTCCAGCCGTGACTTTTCCATACCGCAGATCCCCCTACGCCAATTGCGTATCCTATCTTTTCAATGGGATCTTTCTAACGCCGGTATTTAGAGTCTTGGCTGAAGTGAGCGTTAGAAATCTAACGACAAGACTCCTCGGAATTTGAGGGACGCCATCTTGGATGACGTCACTTAAAGTAACCTTCATTCGTCGGGAGTTAGACCCTTTCCTGACTGACTCTAACTACCAGCGGTCGGCCAAAACCAGAGTTAGGAACCTTTATTCGTCGGGAGTTCGTCGTGGAGGAAGGATGTTCCGCGTCGGCGGGATGAAGATGAAGCCGGAAGAAAGAAGATTGAAGATGCCGCTTGATAGAAGACTTCAGCCGGATGATGGACCTCTTCAGCCCCCGCTTGGATGAAGACTTCAGCCGGATGATGGACCTCTTCAGCCCCCACTTGTATTAAGACTTCAGCCGGATGATGGACCTCTTCAGCCCCCGCTTGGATGAAGACATCGCCCGGATTGGATGAAGAATTCGGCTCGGTTGAGTGAAGACGACTCAAGGTAGGAAGATCTTCAGGGGCTTAGTGTTAGGTTTATTTAAGGGGGGTTTGGGTTAGATTAGGGGTATGTGGGTGGTGGGTTGTAATGTTGGGGGGGGTATTGTATGTTTTTTTTACAGGCAAAAGAGCAGAATTCTTTGGGGCATGCCCCGCAAAAGGCCCTTTTAAGGGCTGGTAAGGTAAAAGAGCTTTACAATTTTTATTTTAGAATAGGGTAGGGCATTTTTTTTATTTTGGGGGGCTTTGTTATTTTATTAGGGGGCTTAGAGTAGGTGTAATTAGCTTAAAATTGTTGTAATATTTTTATAATGTTTGTAAATTATTTTTTTATTTTTTGTAACAGTTCTTTTTTTATTTTTTGTACTTTAGTTAGTGTATTTATTTGTATTTATTTGTAGGTATTTGTACTTAATTTATTTAATGATAGTGTAGTGTTAGGTTTAATTGTAACTTAGGTTAGGATTTATTTTACAGGTAATTTTGTAATTATTTTAACTAGGTAGCTATTAAATAGTTATTAACTATTTAATAGCTATTGTACATGGTTAAAATAAATACAAAGTTGCCTGTAAAATAAATATTAATCCTAAAATAGCTACAATATAATTATTATTTATATTGTAGCTATATTAGGGTTTATTTTACAGGTAAATATTTAGCTTTAAATAGGAATAATTTATTTAATAAGATTTATTTTATTTCGTTAGATAAAAATTATATTTAACTTAGGGGGTGTTAGGGTTAGGGTTAGACTTAGCTTTAGGGGTTAATACATTTATTAGAGTAGCAGTGAGGTCCGGTCGGCAGATTAGGGGTTAATAATTGTCGGTAGGTAGCGCCGACGTTGGGGGGGGCAGATTAGGGGGTAATAAATATAATATAGGGGTCGGCGGTGTTAGGGGCAGCAGATTAGGGGTTCATAGGGATAACGTAGGTTGCGGCGGTGTACAGAGCGGCAGATTAGGGGTTAAAAATAATATGCAGGGGTCAGCGATAGCGGGGGCGGAAGATTAGGGGTTAATAAGTGTAAGGCTAGGGGTGTTTAGACTCGGGGTACATGTTAGGGTGTTAGGTGCAGACATAGGAAGTGTTTCCCCGTAGGAAACAATGGGGCTGTGTTAGGAGCTGAACGCTGCTTTTTTGCAGGTGTTAGGGTTTTTTTTCAGCTCAAACGGCCCCATTGTTTCCTATGGGGGAATCGTGCACGAGCACGTTTTTGAAGCTGGCCGTGTCCGTAAGCACCGCTGGTATTGAGAGTTGCAGTGGCGGTAAATTATGGTCTACGCTCCCTTTTTGGAGCCTAACGCAGCCCTTCTGTGAACTCTAAATACCAGCGGTATTTAAAAGGTGCGGGGGGGAAAAAGCACGCGTAGCTAACGCACCCCTTTGGCCCGCAGAACTCAGACATTCAGACAGGGCATACAACTTTAACCCCTTACGCCATTCGGACGTCATTCAGTACATAGCCCATCGGATGTCATTCAGTACATAGCCCATCGGATGTCATTCAGTACATAGCCCATCGTACCGCATAACGTGGATCTACGTTTGACTTGCCCAAACTGTCTCGGTTGTCAAGGAAAAACTGAGACATGCTGCTTGTGGGCTTTCAGCATCTGGCTCTATATAGTAATGGAGCACTATTGGTGCTCCATTACTAAATGGAGGCAAATTGCAAGATCATTACAGACAGTGACCCCTACACTACAGAAGAAATAAAGCAATACAATTTTTTTAAAATAGCTATGAACTAGGGACTGGCAGACAGCTGCTAGAAATTAAAATGGGAGAGACCATTGGAAGGTGAAAATGTTAGGGAGCTGTTTTGTAGGGATCATGGAGTGGGAGGTTAAGGGGGTATCCTACAATGCAGAAAATAAAAAAATGAATACAAAAAAAAAAACCTAAAACTTCATACTAGCAGACTGTCTGCCAGTACCTAAGATGGTGGTGAGGAGTGTGGATGGGGGGGGAGTTGTTTGCGAAGGATCAGGGAAGTGGGATGTGTCTGTTTGGAGGGTAATCCGGGTATTAAAATATTATTACCCTTACCAGTTAACTAATTAACCCCTTCACTGCCAGGAATTTTAGAAGTGTGGTGCAATATGATTGTATTTGGTGGTGAAATGATACCGAAATGGGCCTAGATCAACACCTTGGGTTGTCTGCCAATATATATATATATATATATATATATATAAATGAATATAAAGCACTCTCACAATCCAACTTCTATCACTCTGTACCATGGTGCAAAGTTATATGCATATAGGACCTGTAAATAAATGCACTCTCTGGATTTGGAAAAAACACTCTTTTACTTAGTTATGTTTCGGGGTGTTCACCTCTTCCTCAGACCAGGTCTGAGGAAGGGGAGAACAACCTGAAACGTCACTAAGTAAAAGAGTGTTTATATATATATATATATATATATATATATATATACACACACACATACAGTATATATATAATCTATATATATATATATATATATATATACACATACAGTATATATATAATCTATATATATATATATATATATATATATATATATATACACACACACACATACAGTATATATATATATACACACACACACATACAGTATATATATATATATACACACACACATACAGTATATATATAATCTATATATATATATATATATATATATACACATACAGTATATATATAATCTATATATATATATATATATATATATATATATACACACACACACATACAGTATATATATATATATACACACACACATACAGTATATATATAATCTATATATATATATATATATATATATACACATACAGTATATATATAATCTATATATATATATATATATATATATATATATATATATATACACACACACACATACAGTATATATATATATACACACACACACATACAGTATATATATATATATACACACACACATACAGTATATATATAATCTATATATATATATATATATATATACACATACAGTATATATATAATCTATATATATATATATATATATATATATATATATACACACACACACATACAGTATATATATATATATACACACACACATACAGTATATATATAATCTATATATATATATAGTTATGAACTATTAAAAAAAAAAAAACAAGGCTCTATATCTGTTTAAATGGAGTGATAGCAAAAATGCTAAAAATTCTTCTGTATTTTGGGCAAGTTTTTTCTGAAATTCACGGTAGCAAAGGGGTTAAACCTATTTATATGCAGCATAAAATAGCGCAGGATAAAAAACTGAATATTAATTGTCATAAGGGCACAAATTGCAGTCTATGGGGAAAGAAGAAAATAATAAATGATGGGCGGAGGGGCATGTGTGCATTCTCTTGTATTGCATACCTTCCAACCATCCTGCATCCTGCCTGGTTGGGAGGTATAGCCCACTTCCACATGAAGTCTGAGTTTTAACAGACTGACTGAGACACACCTTACCCACCTAGACACGCCCACAAACTTCCTGTAATCCCCGCCCATCTGCACATTACTCTGCTTTTCCTGTGCACAGCCCCACCCACAAAATACTGGTTGGCCACTTCTTAGCTCTTTACCTCATAAATCTCGTAAATTATCCATCAGATGTTGGGAGGTATGGGGTTGGTTAAGATACCTTTAAAAATCACATTTAATGGATATCTATACCCTACCTGAAACATGTTGTGTATGACTGAGCCAGAATTTTTGCAAAACTGTACCTAAAATACAAGAAAATGTGCATGTATGCAGTAAATGCAATAGATATTTCAACTTTCTGTGTTAATGCTTTAAGAGAATTTCTTTTTTTTAAAAGAATGCTGTGTTTTTCTGGGTTTGATCTGTCCCAAACTTCACTTACTTAAATTACTTATTTGGCATGTAGTAAATTTGTTGAAGGGATGGATGTTCATATATTTTACTTTGCTTTCACTTGATCATTTTAAATTGGTCCCCTTGGCTTTGGAGTACCATACCATTTGCTTGTAAACTAGTTTATGGAACAGTTATTTATAGAATGTCAAAACACCGGCAATATTTTGTTTAATTTATTTACCAAAAATTTACACTCTCAATAAACATGCAATTTACATACACTCTATTGGAATGAACAAGACACTCTCGGGATCATTATAATTTCCTCATTTTATAAGCTTGTACAATATAATATCTATTAAAGCAAAACATGACACTGCAGCAAACAATGTTATGCTCAAGGTGTCTACCATGGAGAGTATATATATGCATTTATGTATTTAATCCTGATTTTATTTTTTTTTTACATTTCTTCAATTTTATGTATATTCAAATACATAACATTAAAAAAGTAAAAGTGACACAATAAATAAGTAAATAGTTTAAACAAGCATTGCATAAAATAAAACAATAAGGGCTAGATTACAAGTGAGGCGTAAACTGTTTTGCGCAAGTGAAATTGTGTTTTGGCGACCCTTTTTAATTGCGCTGATATAAAAAGTTGAGCGAAATCGCAATTGTGCTAGCACAATCGACATTAACGCTTCAATCCTGTCCACAATCTCTGAGCTGTGGTTAACTGTTTTCTGAAACAAAAAAGTGTTACAAAACACATAAAAAATACATTGCAAAGTACAGTTACACTCATATTAACACTGTCTAATAAAAACATATTAAAAAAACTATTGCACAAAAAAGTTATAAGGGCTCAAAGATATGAGATCTCGGGTGTTCATCTTCTATGGGGAATGCAAAAATTTTATTATATTTATTGTGGTGCCGATCGTTGGTGGTGTGGTAGGGTAAGGAGGGAGGCGGGTGGGCGGCCCATCGCTGGAGGGGGCGGGACTGCTATGCTACAGAAACAAAAATCCTTCAGAGCAGCAGGGAAAGGGAAGGAGGGAGGAGGGAGAGGGGAAATCATTCAGTGGAGGTAGAATTAGAGGGTAGGAAAGAGATCTGGGAGGGGGAGGGGGTAAATTAGATGGGGACAGCTATACTTCAGAAAAAAATTGTTTTGTTTTTTAATTAAAATTGCCAAGTTTTGGAAAACTGGGTTGAGCAGATGGGGTGACCAGTGGGTCAGTGGGTGTTCCGATCAGCCAATAGAATGCAAAGTCAATCTGATTGGCTGATTGGATCAGCCAATCGGATTGAACTTCAATCTGATTGGCTGATTGAATCAGCCAATCAGATTTTTCCTACCTTAATTCCGATTGGCTGATAGAATCCTATCAGCCAATCGGAATTCAAGGGACTCCATCTTGGATGACGTCACTTAAAGGTACCGTCATTTAGTCGTCGGATCAAGAAAGAAGAGGATGCTCCGCGTCGGATGTCTTCAGGATGCTGCCGCTCCGGATGGATGAAGATAGAAGATGCCGCCTGGATGAAGACTTCTGATGGATGGAAGACCTCTTCTTGCCCTGCTTGGATGAAGACTTCTGCCGGTCTGGATGTCCTCTTCTGCCCCATCGGATGAAGACTTCGGCCCGGCTGGGTGAACACTACTCAAGGTAGGGAGATCTTCAGGGGGGTAGTGTTAGGTTTATTTAAGGGAGGTTTGGGTTAGAGTAGGGGTATGTGGGTGGTGGGTTGTAATGTTGGGGGGTGGTATTGTGGTTTTTTTTACAGGCAAAAGAGCTGTTTTCTTTGGGGCATGCCCCGCAAAAGGCCCTTTTAAGGGCTGGTAAGGTAATAGAGCTGTTAACTTTTGTAATTTAGTATAGGGTAGGGCATTTTTTTATTTTGGGGGGCTTTGTTATTTTATTAGGGGGCTTAGATTAGGTGTAATTAGTTTAAAATTCTTGTAATATTTTTTTATTTTTTGTAATTTAGTGTATGTTTTTTTGTACTTTAGTTTAGTTTATTTAATTGTATTTAATTGTAGGTACTTGTAGTTAATTTATTTAATTTATTTAATGATAGTGTAGTGTTAGGTTTAATTGTAACTTAGGTTAGGATTTATTTTACAGGTCATTTTGTAATTATTTTAACTAGGTAGCTATTAAATAGTAAATAACTATTTAATAACTATTGTACCTAGTTAAAATAAATACAAAGTTGCCTGTAAAATAAATATAAATCCTAAAATAGCTACAATGTAACTATTAGTTATATTGTAGCTATATTAAGGTTTATTTTACAGGTAAGTATTTAGTTTTAAATAGGATTAATGTATTTAATTAATTTAATGATAGTGTAGTGTTAGGTGTAATTGTAACTTAGGTTAGGATTTATTTTACAGGTAAATTTGTATTTATTTTAGCTAGGTAGTTATTAAATAGTTATTAACTATTTAATAGCTATTGTACCTAGTTAAAATAAATACAAAGTTGCCTGTAAAATAAATATAAATCCTAAAATAGCTACAATGTAACTATTAGTTATATTGTAGCTATATTAGGGTTTATTTTACAGGTAAGTATTTAGTTTTAAATAGGATTAATTTATTTAATTATAGTAAATTTATTTCATTTTATTTAAATTATATTTAAGTTAGGGGGGTGTTAGGGTTAGACTTAGGGGTTAATAACTTTATTATAGTAGCGGCAACGTTGGGGGTAGGAGATTAGGGGTTAATAATTGTAGGTAGGTGGCGGCGATGTTAGGGAGGGCAGATTAGGGGTTAATAAAATTTATTATAGTGTTTGCGAGGCAGGAGTGCAGCGGTTTAGGGGTTAATACATTTATTATAGTGGCGGCGATGTCCGGTTGGCAGATTAGGGGTTAATACTTGTAGTTAGGTTGCGGCGACGTTGGGGGGGCAGATTAGGGGTTAATTAAATTTATTATAGTAACAAAATTTCAAAAATCCCAGCCACTGAGTCTTAGAATCAAAAAGTTTTTATTCTTCAACAAAGGATATGATCAAATTGATCTTTCACAAAAAGCAATCATGACTATCAAGGAAACATAAGGTGTAAATTCACTCAGATCCACACATACCCCATCCACCAAACACATTCGTATCTAACCCTCAGCATAAATATTGAGAGAAAAAACATCAAAGCAAAAAAACATCAGGAAAATAAATGTATTGTCACTCCCAGGGCGTCCCCAGGGAGTGAATTTTACGACACCACCCACTAAGGACTTCAAAAGATTAAGAACCATTAAGAGTGTCCACTCAATTTTTTAACTCTGTAATGTTATGTGAACCCAGAATGTCTCGTACTGTTGTGGAAACTCCTAAAACAAGAATGTCTCGTACGTTACAAAACTTCCAACTGTAACAATATATATCTGTTTGAAACCATCAGCAATTATCTTCTTGCCACTATATGAAGGTGGTCACAGGAAACATAACATGTTATAGTATTTGTAATCCATCATAGTGAATACTGGTAACGATTATAATGACAAATCTTGTAATTGTAAAAGTATTGTGGTTTAAATGTCCCTTTTACCTGACGTGCTTCTGGCCATATACTGTGTTGCGGGGAGCTGCAAACGTACTCTCGGCCCAAACACACACCCTCTTCACACTTCACTCACGGTATTGTGCACTATCCCTTCCTCGTAATGTCTTTTATTGCAGAGGATGTATCACATTCCACATTTTCCTTTTTACCAAAACTGCGAGTATCTCATACCCTCGTGGCAGTTCGTGGCCTTTAATGTGTTGTAAATAAAGCAGATGCTTGAACAGCAGTGTTACCTCCTTCAGCATATGTGTGTATATGTCGGTAGTGCCGTGAGACTCTCTGTCTTCAGTGTGGTTCTATGGGCCCCCAGTGTGAGGATCTAGTCTCACCTCGCAATTTCTGTGGCTCAGGTAGCACGATATCCAGGTAGCTGTGGTGGCGTCTCCTCGTTCCGACGCGCGTTTCGGGACTCCGCCCCTTTCTCAAGGAATTTACAGGTAATGGGGTGGAGGTGTGACTTAAATAGAATCAATTGTAATCTCATTGGCTAATCGCATACACACCCCCACTCTAACGTCACATTCTACACTCGTGTTTGTGAAAACATAGCTTAGTTAGAAAACGAATGAATCTAAGACCCACGAATGGCTGGTGATCACTGCCGAGCAAGCACTAAATAGTCTCCACATTATCAACACAACAATAATATGTCAATACACGACACCTTCAAGACCAAAACGCTGTACTTTATCTATTCGGGGAGTTATAAATATATAGGCATTCTCTGCAATTTTCAATTATAGCTCTGTATCTGCCATCAACCATCGTAACTTCAACGAAACGTTCCCTCTCATCAATATTCCGCGCACAGCATGTTAATCAGTATAGGCTAATATTTCATATTGGATGTGATTGTGCAATACCGGGGGTCCCTCTATGGGATACCCTAGTTGCATGATAAATTATGAAGACTATATGCAATCGGCTCAGGCAAAGCATGTCTCAAAGGCCCTCTTTCTTACCCTATTCTATGCTGGTTCTCGCAATTGTGAATTCTATAACAAATGAGTCATACAAAAGAAACTACTTTAATTATTGTGGATCAGAACCATGTACATTCTTGAATCTTTATGTACAAAAAATCACAATTATTTAATCGGCTCAGACAAAACATGTCCCAAGGGTCTCAAAGGACCTCTCTCTTACCCTATTCTATGCTAGTTCTCGCAATTCTAATTTCTATATTTCTATAACAAATGAGTCATACAGAAGAAACTACCCTTATGTGATCAATGCTACTTTAACGTATTTGTAGGATAGATGGTTAATTCTATCCAAAGGGAACTGGATATCATATATCCTATTTAAATATCGCAGGGCTATCACGTACATTAGTCCTGCGACATTATTGGATCTGAATGTCCAAAAGTCGCAATTATTTAAACCCTTATCGTGGATCAGAACCATGTGCATTATTGGATCTTCATGTCCAAAAAATCGCAATTCTTTAAACCTTTCCCTACCTCTCTTCAGTTTTTCATCTTTTAGAGAAGGACACATTCTAAGAAAGCAATTCGCCAATTAAGAACTGTTGAAAAGCTCAGATGAAATTTCCCCAGGAAATGTCTCTATTAAGACCTTTGGGGACCATGGTATCCAATTTTTTAATCCATAGTGCCTCCTTACGGAATAGTATTTTCTGTCTGTCACCTACTCTCCGTAAGGGGGAGACCCCATCAATCACTTGAAACCTTAATTGGCTCTTGTTGTGTGCCAATCGGGTGAAATGATGGGCCACAGGTGCATCCTCGTCATCCTTACCTATGGCTGCTTTGTGCTGACGTATCCTATCACGGACAGTCTGTGTGGTCTCTCCTACATATGCTAGGCCACATGGGCACTTAATAACATATATAACATATTTAGAATTGCAGGAGAACCTACCATTGATCGGAATCCTTTTGCCTGATAGGGGGTGGGTAATGTGATCCCCTTGTAACATAGAATGACAAAGAGCACAGTTCATACAGGAAAAGGAGCCTTTCCTATTAATTGTAGTTGGTTTTCTCATGGAACCCCAATCAGCCCGTATCAGTTCATCTTTCAGGTTTTTATTTCTCCGAAAAGAGAATAGTGGAGTCTCTTTGAAGATCTTACCCACCTGTATATCCTCTCTTAATAAGTGCCAATGTTGTAAGATTATCCTTTTAAAGACCTTACTATGTGATCCAAAGTGACTCACAAAGGGCACCGAAAATTTTTTTGCTTCACGAGTAGTCTTACTCAATAGGCTAGCCCTGTCAATGTTCAGTACTTTATTCATGTTTTCTTCCAGAATTTGCACTGGATACCCTCTGTCTAAAAATTTTTTAGACATTTCATCCAATCTCTGTAGGCAAATTACTGGATCATCCACAATCCTTTTAGTCCGCAGTAGTTGGCCTAATGGGAGGTTCTTAATCAAAGAAGGGGGATGGAAACTTTCATACCGTAAGGTATTATTCCGATCCGTTTCTTTAGAGAATAAGTCACTTCTGAGTTTCTGATCTATAATCGATATCATGGTGTCTAAAAAGCTTACTTTGGACTTACTTGCTTCCATAGTAAACTTAAGGGATTCATGTGCCGAATTAAGTTTTGATACAAATTGTATCAGGCCATCATCACTACCAGTCCAAACAAAGAAGACGTCATCTATGTAACGGTACCAGCCTAACACAGATTTCTTATAGTCTTCATCCTTGTAGACCACATCTTCCTCAAACTTCCCTACAAATAAGTTCGCATAAGTAGGTGCTACGTTTGAGCCCATAGCTGTTCCTTGTTTTTGGACATAGAACGTATCTTCAAATAGAAAAAAGTTTTCATATAAAATGATCTTTAAGAGATCTTTGATAAGTCTTCTTTCATTCGGGGAATACAAGTTGTCCTTCTCTAAGAAATAGAATACTCCCTCTATTCCTAATTCATGAGGAATCGAAGTATAAAGACTGGCTATGTCCATTGTAACCAGTTGGCTATTCATAGGAACCACCAATGAAGATATCTTGCACAAAAAGTCAGTCGTGTCATGTAAATACGAACTTAAATAACCTAATAAAGGTCTAATGAGTTGATCCAAGAATACTGCTAACGGTTGAAACATTGAATCTGTACCCGCGACAATAGGTCGACCGGGAGGGTCAATGAGTCTTTTATGTATCTTGGGTAATACATAAAATACCGGTATAATCGGATGTTCTTTAATCAGGAATTTAGCCTGTTTCTTAGTAATGATATCAGAGGCTAAAGATTCCTCAATTATCTTGCTTATTTTGCTCTTTACCCTCGGTGTGGGGTCAGCCGTCAATTTGGCATAATTCTCTGTATCCTGTAATTGGCGGAGGACCTCCTCCTTATATTTGTTCTTATGCATGATAACCAGGGCACCGCCCTTGTCAGCTGGCTTCAGGATCAAATCCTCATTTTTCTGAATGGATATCAGTGCTAATTTCTCTTGTTTAGAGATATTGGACTTCATTTTTGTACGGAAATTTCTTTTAAATTTTTCAAAATCTTTTTTAATTAGAGTGATATATGCTTCAACTGAAGCATTCGTATGGGGAGGATTGAAAGTACTCTTGGGTCTAATATTTCGTGCATGAAATTGAAAGGGACTGGTAGGCTCAATAGTGTTGACGTCTTCTTTATTCGCAAAAAAACTCTTTAATCTCAAATTCCTAAAAAAACGATGAAGATCACATTCTAGTTCAAAAAAATCTGGGGTTGTAGTAGGGACAAAGGATAATCCCTTTTGTAATACCCCTTTGATTGCCTCACCGATCTCAATCCCTGATGTATTAACTACTAGACTCTCTGCTCCCTCCGATTCTGTCGGGTTGAGATCTGGTATGTTGTGTCTCCGGTGTTTCCCCCCCCCCCTCCTCTTCCTCTTCTTCGATTTCTTGTTCCACGTCCTCTTAAGGGAAAAGGGATTGAGGAGTCACTGAAATCACTATCAGATGAGGACTCTCCTGGGAAATTATACACTTGTGTCCCTCTTCTGAATCTTCTAAAGGGTGTAAAGTCTGGATTACGCCATCTATAGACTTTATTATTTTGGTAATCAGTGAGATCTCTCTGAAATTTCTTATATTTCTGTCAGGGTTGGCTCCTGTACCTTTAAACCAAACTTATTTATTCCTACTCCTCCCCCTTCCACCTGCCGATTAATGTTTAGTCTACCTGAATCTCATGTGAGAGGAAGCATGCTCTGAACGTCCTGGCTATTTCTACAAAAGATATCTAAAGAACTGACTTATTCTCATACTATTAAGGACCTAAGGTTTTACCCTTTCAAGATCTGTTCACAGTTTAAAGCAAAGCCGACTCGGCTCTAAATCCAAAGTTATACGCACTCTAACTGCAAACTCAAACCATTTCCACTTGTGGGTTAGATTCCATACAAAAGACTCACCGCTACCATAGTCCCACTTCATTTGGATTACAATTGTTATTCACGGGTCATACCCGCTCTCGATAAACACCGTGCTTGTTTTAGCACCGTTCTGCCTGCCAGCAATTCCTGCACTGTGACTGGACTACAGCAACACACCTCCCGGTCTGTACACGCTTACTACCACATAGACCCGGTCGAGGCACATCCACGCTGACTGCCTCTCAGCTAATCCTGCACTGTGATTGGAGGAAGATCACACAGGTACAAGACTCGCGCAGCTGCTGCTGCACGGACACCTCTCCCATTCACAAGGCATACAAGGTACGCTCACACTACAAAGTTGAACTGTTTGCTTGTGACTACTGGTCGATATAAGATATATGTATTAATAACAAGGTTAAGCATTGATAAGAATTCCTAAAGACTGTACCACTTATTAAGGATTATTTGGCAAACACTGATATAAGGGAATTAAACAGACATTCATTCAGTAATACAGGAAGTTTCCAGATTACTCTTGTAACAAAGAAATACATATCACTTCTAAAGTTTGATATCAACTTCTTATAGAGCTAGTCTGCAGTTGAGATCCTTCAAAGTTATACTAGGGATTACCGCACCCTGACATATTAATCGGCCCTAACCATGGATCCAGCAGACCTACCTACGGTTGTGTATAACCTGTCACAGAGGGTTGAACAACTCTCCCAAGGCTTAAGGGAACTTCAGTTGCAAAACGATAGCCTCAGAGCTACAGTTAGGGATAACACCCCTGAACCTCAGGTCTGTCTACCTGAACGCTTTACAGGAGACAGGAAGCTTTTCAGACAGTTCAAGAACGCCTGTTATTTATTGTTCCAGATGAAGCCTAGGACATATAACACTGAAAGAATTAAGGTTATGACAGTTATCTCTTTCCTCACGGGAGAGCCCAGGGTATGGGCGGATACCTTTCTAGAGAATGAAGACCCTATCTTGGGATCACTCACTGAATTTTTCTCTGAAATGAGCTCCTTATATGAAGACACCCAAAAACAACTGACAGCAGAGGCAAAGATGCGCTCCCTCAGACAAGGTAGACGTCCTGTTGAGGAGTATCTTTCGGAGTTTAAGCTCTATACAAAAGATTCAGAGTGGAATGAGATCGCTCTCCGCAACCAATACCGAATAGGACTATCTGACAGTCTTAAGGACGAATTAGCCCGAATCGAACTTCCAAGATCCCTAGAAAATCTCATGGCACTCAGTGTCCAGATAGACAGGAGACTTCGCGAAAGAAGATCCGAACGCCAACAGGCAGAGGGAACCCAAAAGTACTACCCAGCACCCCAAACCAAGGATACTACCACTCCTATGGAGATTGGGTTTACCAAAGGACCACTCACGGTCGAAGAGAGACACAGAAGACAACAGAAGAATCTCTGTATGTACTGTGCAGCTCCAACCCATCTTGTAAAAGAATGCCCACTACTACAGCGTCAGAAAAGAAGTAAGCCAAAAAATGTATATCATTGCTTGACTAACAAAATCTTGAACGCTGCTTACTGTACCATGTCTCTCTCTTTACAGTGGGATCAGCAAGTGCTACAAGCTGAAGCAATCGTTGATTCAGGAGCTTACTCTAATTTCCTTGACCTAACACTTGTAAAAAAGAATAAAATTCCACTAATTCTGAAAGCAAAACCCGTTTCCATTCGTGTTATTGATGGCACCTATGTTACCTCTGGTCCTGTAACTCACCACACTATCCCTCTTAAGGTTACTACTGGAGAAGGTCATATTGAACACATCACCTTTGATGTCATTCCTTCTCCTCTTTATCCAGTAGTCTTGGGTCTCTCATGGTTGCAAAAACACCATCCCACCATTTCTTGGCAAACTCTACATGTTGATCTAAATTCTACATATTGCCTCAATACTTGTTACCCTCACCAACAACTTCTCCACACTTCACAAGGGGTTTTACCCCAAGAATACGCTGAGTATATGGATGTGTTCAATAAAAAACAAGCTGAACACTTACCTCCCCACCGTATATACGATTGCCCTATAGACCTACTACCCGGTTCTGATATACCCTATGGTCACATTTACCCTCTGTCCCAGCCTGAATTAGAACATCTCAAGGAATACCTCGAGGAGAACCTCAAAAAGGGGTTCATCAGACCATCTACCTCTCCTGCTGGAGCAGGCATATTCTTCGTGAGGAATAAGGATAAGTCCCTACGCCCTATAATCGACTATAGGGAATTGAACAAACGGACCAAGAAGAATAGATATCCCCTTCCGCTTATACCCGAATTAGTCGAGCGGTTAAGCAAGGCAACTGTCTATACGAAACTGGACCTCAGGGGTGCCTACAATCTTGTACGAATCAGGGAGGGCGATGAGTGGCTCACCGCATTTTGGACCCGTTATGGGCTTTATGAGTATATGGTGATGCCGTTTGGGCTCTGTAACGCCCCGGCCACGTTCCAGTATTTCATTAATGACATCTTCAGGGACTTATTGGACGTGTGCCTTGTCATTTATCTGGACGACATCCTGATATACTCCGACAACCTGCAAGACCACAAGAAGCATGTACGCTGGGTCCTAGAACGCCTAAGAACACATCAATTATATGCCAAGCTTGAAAAATGCACCTTCCATACCTATGAGATTACCTTCCTCGGCTACAAGATATCCTCATCTGGAGTACAAATGGAGGAAGGAAAAATTGAAGCTATACAGAAGTGGCCCACACCCACTTCTAAAAAGGATGTTCAAAGGTTTCTAGGATTCGCCAACTTCTATAGAAAATTCATCAAAGGGTTCTCCAATATCGCCAGACCACTCAGTGCCCTTACAGGCTCTCAGTCACATTTCCGTTGGAACGCAGAAGCACAATCAGCTTTTGATAGTCTCAAGACATCATTCACAACAGCTCCTATTCTCCAATTCCCAGACACTGGGTTACAATTCATCCTTGAGGTGGATGCCTCAGATTATGCTCTGGGTGCCATACTGTCCCAACGGAAATCTCCCTCTGATCCGATACATCCTGTCGCTTTCTATTCAAGACTGATGACTCCTCCTGAACGTAATTATCCCATTGGGGAGAAAGAGCTTCTTGTTATAAAGGCCTCTTTAGAACACTGGAGACACCTACTTGAGGGAGCTTCGTTTCCAATTCTCATATATACGGATCACCGTAATCTCGAATATCTCCAATCAAGCAAAGCCCTCTCGGCACGTCAAGTCCGTTGGAGTCTGTTCTTCACAAGATTCCAATTTCATATCACATACAGACCAGGTGCAAAAAACGGTAAGGCAGACTCCCTGTCCAGACAGTTCCCTCGTCCAAGCCAATCTTCACCGGTACAACCCATACTCTCGCCCCAAACATTCATTGGTGTAGTTAAAGATTCCACCCAAACCTTGAAGACACTTCAAAGGAATGATACGACTCTCCCAAATCATAACCAACAAGTGGATTCCAGGGGTATAGCTCATGTACAAGGAAGGATTTATATACCCCCGGCATTAAGGGATGACATACTCCACGATCATCATGATTCTCCTCTAGCGGGACATCCTGGGATCAATAAAACAACTGATCTAGTCAAGAGAAACTATTGGTGGCCTAACATTCAACAATCTGTTGACCAATTTGTCAAGAGTTGTCGTGTATGTGCTCTGTCGAAATCCGAAAAGGCTAAACCTTATGGTATGTTAAACCCTCTTCCTATCCCAGACAGACCCTGGCATACTGTAGGGATGGACTTCATAGTTGATTTACCTGCATCCAATCAATCAACTACGATCATGGTGGTTGTGGACATCTTAACTAAAATGGCACACTTCATACCCTACAAGAAATTACCTACCGCTGCAGAAACCTCCAATTTATTCCTCTCACATATAGTCCGCATACATGGTTTGCCGTCCGTTATTGTATCCGATAGAGGTTCACAGTTTACCTCTAAATTCTGGAGGCAATTGTGTAAAGTTCTCAAAATTGATCATCGCTACAGTACGGCATTCCATCCCCAAACTAATGGTCAGACGGAACGCGTCAACCAGTGGATTGAACAATACATTAGGTGTTATTGTTCCCACCAACAGGATCAGTGGCTGTATAACTTACCTATGGCAGAGTTTGCCTACAATAACACACTCAACAGCTCTACTAAGATAACTCCGTTCTTCGCCAACTATGGGTATCATCCAACCTTTCATCTCCACCCTCATCTCAACACTACATCACCTGTAATAGATGACACGACTAATACGCTTCTTGAAGTGTTCACCTTCCTAAAGGAGAATGTTAGGGCAGCCCAGCAGAGACAAAAACATTACTTTGATAAGAAGAGACGTCCTGCCCCCAGATATCAAGAAGGTGATATGGTTTGGCTGTCAACTCGGCATATGAAGCTGAGAACTCCTAGTCGGAAGTTTTCTCATCTCTTTATTGGACCTTATAAAATCATCAAGATCGTTAATGTAAATGCTGTGACCCTTGAACTACCAACTGAAATTCCTGTTCATCCCACATTTCACGTTTCCTTGTTGAAACCTTATGTACCTACTCGTCAACAGGTTGCTTCCTCAGACTCCCCACCTGTGATACAAGAGGAAACAGTTTACGAAGTGTCTGACATTCTCGACTCAAGAATTTCCCGTGGAGTGTTACAGTACCTCATTCGTTGGAAAGGATACTCCCAAGATGAGGACTCTTGGGAGCCCTCCTCCAACATCAATGCCTCTCGTTTGGTTAGACGTTTCCACATGCTTCATCCAGATAAACCTGCTCTCTCTGCTACGGTGCAGCACCTTTGACGGGGGGACCTGTCAGGGTTGGCTCCTGTACCTTTAAACCAAACTTATTTATTCCTACTCCTCCCCCTTCCACCTGCCGATTAATGTTTAGTCTACCTGAATCTCATGTGAGAGGAAGCATGCTCTGAACGTCCTGGCTATTTCTACAAAAGATATCTAAAGAACTGACTTATTCTCATACTATTAAGGACCTAAGGTTTTACCCTTTCAAGATCTGTTCACAGTTTAAAGCAAAGCCGACTCGGCTCTAAATCCAAAGTTATACGCACTCTAACTGCAAACTCAAACCATTTCCACTTGTGGGTTAGATTCCATACAAAAGACTCACCGCTACCATAGTCCCACTTCATTTGGATTACAATTGTTATTCACGGGTCATACCCGCTCTCGATAAACACCGTGCTTGTTTTAGCACCGTTCTGCCTGCCAGCAATTCCTGCACTGTGACTGGACTACAGCAACACACCTCCCGGTCTGTACACGCTTACTACCACATAGACCCGGTCGAGGCACATCCACGCTGACTGCCTCTCAGCTAATCCTGCACTGTGATTGGAGGAAGATCACACAGGTACAAGACTCGCGCAGCTGCTGCTGCACGGACACCTCTCCCATTCACAAGGCATACAAGGTACGCTCACACTACAAAGTTGAACTGTTTGCTTGTGACTACTGGTCGATATAAGATATATGTATTAATAACAAGGTTAAGCATTGATAAGAATTCCTAAAGACTGTACCACTTATTAAGGATTATTTGGCAAACACTGATATAAGGGAATTAAACAGACATTCATTCAGTAATACAGGAAGTTTCCAGATTACTCTTGTAACAAAGAAATACATATCACTTCTAAAGTTTGATATCAACTTCTTATAGAGCTAGTCTGCAGTTGAGATCCTTCAAAGTTATACTAGGGATTACCGCACCCTGACAATTTCTTACTTTCTAAACCCTTTTTAAAGACAGAAAGGTCACTGTCCAGCTTGGATTTAAAATTGCTGAAGTCTGTTTCAGACTTTAACTCCTTAAGAGATAGTTCCACCTTATCTATCTCTTGCTGCATCTTAGGTAGTTCCTTCTGTATATACTCTATTGTCAGAATCAAGATGTCATAGGAGCATTTATTTAAAATGCCCTCAAATTTGTCACAGTATTCTGAATTTTCCCTAAATAATGTGGGATGGAGATGACTCCTGAGACCCCTTGGGATACGCTTCTGTCTAAAATACTCAGCTAAAGTAACTGAATGTAACTCGTATACAATCTTCTGCTTAATCATCTGTTCTAAACTCGGCGGTTCCTTAACATCAGGCTCATTATTCAAAAAATCTCTATTGCCAACGCATAAAGTAGCTATTCGTGAGGCATCCAAATCTGAGTAAGCAAACATCTTAGTCCCTTCCATCGTACTCATCAAACGTGAGCCAAATTAATATATGCGATAAAGTGTGACCGCACCACCCTTTCTAGTTAGTGTGCTCAGGCACGGGATAAAGTCCGGTCAAAGACTGTATAATAATAACAAAATTTCAAAAATCCCAGCCACTGAGTCTTAGAATCAAAAAGTTTTTATTCTTCAACAAAGGATATGATCAAATTGATCTTTCACAAAAAGCAATCATGACTATCAAGGAAACATAAGGTGTAAATTCACTCAGATCCACACATACCCCATCCACCAAACACATTCGTATCTAACCCTCAGCATAAATATTGAGAGAAAAAACATCAAAGCAAAAAAACATCAGGAAAATAAATGTATTACACCTTATGTTTCCTTGATAGTCATGATTGCTTTTTGTGAAAGATCAATTTGATCATATCCTTTGTTGAAGAATAAAAACTTTTTGATTCTAAGACTCAGTGGCTGGGATTTTTGAAATTTTGTTATTATTATACAGTCTTTGACCGGACTTTATCCCGTGCCTGAGCACACTAACTAGAAAGGGTGGTGCGGTCACACTTTATCGCAAATTTATTATAGTGTTTGCGAGGCGGGAGTGCGGCGGTTTAGGGGTTAATACATTTATTATAGTGGCCGCGATGTCCGGTCGGCAGATTAGGGGTTAATACTTGTAGTTAGGTTGCGGTGACATTGGGGGGGGGCAGATTAGGGGTTAATAACTATATTATCATAGGTAGTTTATGGGTGTTAGTGTACTTTGTAGCCAGATTTTGCTGAATTCCAATCGATCCAAACCGAAATTCGAAAAATCCGAATCGAACTGAACCGAATTTTTTCACCATGTACATGGTCTAATCTGAACTATTATCTGTTTGCACAATTATTAGAGGATCACTTGCTATTTCTGATTATATGTACTGTACTGTATACATAAATGTGTAAGGCTTTCTCCTGTTATTGATATATAGTCCTTAGCACTTTTTATTTTTTTAATTGTATTTTTTTATATTTTTAATTAATTGTAATATGTACCAGATTTAACCTCTATGGATATGGATATTTTCCCCTAACCTTATAGCTGGTTATTTACCATTGCATATAGATATTCAAGATATTAGGCGCATGTGTCTATATTTGTTTTTCTTCTCTGGTTTACAAGTAATGTGCAGAAGATAGAAGGGCTTCAGTTGTCCCTTATTTATCATAAGAAAAAGTTTGATAGTGTAATACTGATAGAGTAAGTAAAAGTGAACCACAATCAATCATTTTTTTTTATAAGGTGATTAGTAAAATAAGGAGTAATACGTAAGAAAAAAAGGGCAGTGGTTGGGTGTTTGAAAAAATCCCTTCTTGGGTGTAGGGGGAAAAGAAAGAAAGGTGGAAGTCTGGAAAGGGTTAATTAATTGGAACAGTTTTAATGTAGAACCACATGTTCAAGACGAGGTGAAGATAAGAATGTCTTATATTTCTGCAAGCTTAGCCTACTTTGGGCAAGATTACAAGTAATGCTCAATGGACTTTGCGCTAGCGCAGTGGAGTTTTCGTGATCCATTTTTCTTCCGCTGATATTACAAGTTGGGAGAAATTGCCATTGCGCTACCACAATAGTCCTTTCCGCATCAATCCATACCGTGATCTAAGAGCTCTCTTAAAGTGTTTTACGAAACTAAAAAGTTTCACAAAACACAACAAAAATACATTACAAAGTACACTTTTAACACCTAAACTGCCACCCTCACACATGGCAAACAATCTAAATAACTTATTTACCCCTAAACTGCCATCCTCACACATCGCAAGCTATCTAAATAAATGATCAACCCCTAAACAGCCATCACCCCAATACGCACAGCAATACACTAAACCCCCAATCTAACACCCCCTAACTTAACCCCAATTAAAATAGCCATACATTAAATTGAAACTATCTACCTTAAAAAAATTAAAATCTTACCTGTAAAATAAAATTTAATCCTAAAATTACCCTAAAAAATCTAACATTACAATAAATAAAAACCTATTACCAAAAACAAAAAACCTAGCCTTCACAAAAAATAAAAAGCATATCATTTAAACACAAAAAAACCCTAATATTATAAAAAATAACAAAAGTTACCCTTACAAAAAATAACCTTAGAAATTATCAAAAAGAAAATAAACATTTCCATTCTAATACCGCCCACAAAAAAACACCCCAAAAACAAAAAAAAACTATTCTACAAATAAACTAACATATAGCCCTTAAAAAGACATTTTGTAGGGCATTGCCCTAAAGCTATCAGCTCTTTTGCATTAAATAAAACAATTAACCCCTAACATTACAACCCCCTACCCTCCAACCCCCCAAAATAAATTTTAAAAAAAATTAAAAAATCTAAACTACCCATTGCCCCAAAAATTTTATTTGGATGGATATTGCCCTTAAAAAGGCATTCATCTCTTATTCTGCCCATAAAAAAAATTAAAAATACATAATCTTAAAAAAAACACACAAAAAGAAAAAAAACTTTAACCGCAAAATTTGTACTCACCAATGATGATGGGCGGTGCTCCAGTTTCATCCCAGCAGTGCTCCATCTTCATCCATCGTGGATCCATCTTCTTCCCGGCAGAGATCCATCTTCTATCTTCATCCTGGTGGCGGCAGCGAGGTCATCTGCGATTTTGGCGGCGACGTTGGTCCTCATATTCCTTACAGCAACATAGAGCCATCTTCTGCCCAGCTACACAGAGCTCCCACTTTATGCGGTCTCCAGCTGGACACTGAAGATTGAATGCAATGTACCCCTTTTATATAGGGGTACCCTTGCATTCCTATTGGATGATTTGTTTCTTCAGTATGGTTTTTTTCAACTTTTGTTTCTCCAGTGATTTCTATCAGAGAACACATGAACAAGCACGCCAAAACTCTGCTAGCAATGTTTGCGATTCAAACTTTTGTCACAAAATTTTAGATTAGATGCTACAATATAATACTAGGAACCAAAGAAAAACAAACTGGCACTACACTGTAAAAATAGGTGAGATAGGAATTATAAAATTCCGGAGGTTAAGGAGTTTATCCTAACATTGTTGGAATTTGTTTTAACACACAATTTTTTCGTCTTTGACGACAAATTCTATCTACAAACTTGTGGTACGGCCATGGGCACTTGCTGTGCCCCAACATACGTCAATATATATCTGGGCTGGTGGGAGGAAACGGTGGTATTCCATGAGAACCACCAACATCTTACCCAATTTATATCCCACTGGTCCAGATATATAGATGACATATTTTTTGTATGGAATGGCCCGGAAGACCTCCTGACAGAATTCATAAGGATTCTCAATGTTAATCCTTTTGGATTGTATTTGACCTCAACTGTAGAAAAATCTAAAGTGGAATTTTTAGATCTGTACATCCAAAAGTCTGAGAATGCAATTATAACGAATGCATATAGAAAACCCACATCAACAAACAACATCCTACATGCTAGTAGCTATCATCACCCGAATACTATTAGGGGATTACCTATGGGGGAGTATATACGTTTGAGACGCAATTGTAGCACCATTGAGAATTTCAAAGAGTCAGCAAGAGATCTGAGACAGAGACTGCTTGAATGTGGGTATTCGAGGGAATTCACTGCCTAAGGCATATAATAATGCTTTACGCAAAGACCGTAAGGAGTTATTAACTCCCAAATCTAAGACAAATGACACCCCCCTGAGGTTTATTACCACCTACTCACCAGTAAGTAATGAGATCACAAACATTTTACAAACACATTGGCATGTCCTTACTCAAGACACCCTATTAAAACCATTGTTACCCAATAGGCCCTTAATAACATATAGGAGAGCTAAGAATCTTCGTGACAAGTTGGTGAACAGTCACTATGATAGAAATGCTAAAAGAAATCCTATTTACAAAGGGTCTTATGCGTGCGGGCACTGCAAAGTGTGCCAACATATGGTAAAAAAACAATCTATAGTGGATAGATTTGGTAAAACGTGGCCTATTAAAGAACACATCAATTGTCAGAGTACCAACGTGATTTACTGTTTATCTTGCAGTTGCAACTTATTCTACGTTGGTATGACTACACGCTGCCTTGGCACACGTATGACCGAACATCTAAGTAATATAAGGACAGCCCAGAGAGATGTAGAAAAGAAAAAACAAATCACTAGTGTGGCTAAACACTTCCTGCAATCTCATAATGGGAATACCAATGTAATGCGATGTTGGGGTCTTGAAAAACTGAAACCAGGTATAAGAGGGGGTGAGACTGAACAAAGACTCCTTAAAATGGAAACCAAATGGGTCTTTAATCTGAACATGGTCTTACCAAATGGTATGAATAAATTCAACAATTACTGGGTGTATATCTAAAATAACCAATAGCATCTATAGGTCATTTTTAATATTTATAATCATCAGATTGATCATCTCTGTTCTAGGATAAGCATGTGATATTACACATGACTATCGGTTCAGTTTTTTGTAATTCACAACTGATGATTTCCTGATACTATTCCAGAAAATTAGCCACATCTTATATGGCATGATATATGTAGTAATACGAAAGGTTAAACTACTAATAGTTATTACCCTTGAGGATTCTGCTGGTTGTATACAGTCTCTTAGAATCCATGGCTTATTCACATACAGCTGCTATGAAGAGTATCATAGATTAGGGGTGGAACATATCTTCATGATGTTATATAGATATACAACATACTAGATATATGGAACCCTATCAACTGTCCTAGTTTGGAAGCAAACAAGCAGCTTCCACCTGGTCGTGGTTGGGGTGTCTGGTAGTTTTATAATAACTTCTATTTTACATCCTGTTATTGTTTTTCCCACGTCTAAAATTAATTTTGACCTAAATAATTTCCATCATTTATGATACACTGATGGTGTTCTACTGATGTGCTTTATATGGAGTTAACTTTGTAACAGCTAATAGAGATCCTATGATATATCCACTGTTCATATAGGACTTTATGTCTTCAATCCTAGGGGTAATGTATTTACATCTTCCCTTTGCTTGTAAGAGAATTAACAATACTTAATTTATATGGGTATAGTCCAATATATGAATTTTGCGGCACACATAGGTGGGCATAGGATGATATGTTTGAGTGTATAGTTATGGATTGCTGGTATTTATCATATACGAATACATACCTCTGTATGGATATTACATCTCTAAACACAGAGTATTTTAAGCCTGCAAACTACATAACAAACTACCTCGGTTATATAATATTATTAGCGCTTCTTATGTCTCCATAAATCTGTATATAATAAGAAATCATCAGTTTGACAAATTACTTATTTGATGGATTAATCTATGGGTGCATATGGGTTTTTTGTTTTTGAGGCTTAAGTAGCTATATTATGCATAATTCACAGAGTCCGATATCGCACCAATGACAAAGCGTGCGGTATTGCTCCAATCAGATGGAGACTTTCCTATGGACGCGAATTACGCATGATAATCCACCAATGTCAAGGCGTGCGGCACTACTCCAATCGGAAGGATATTTTCCTATGGGCGTGAACCAAGCCCGTAACCGATTGGAGGATACGAAGGTGGAGTCTGGGAAAGGTCCCGGATTGGCTACTAACCGGTGTTCTGGAGAGATATTAAGCTCCTAACATCGGAGCCTCGGCTTACTATTTTAGGCATTGAATGTGAAACATTGATAAAGGCTTTCTAATAGCCGAAACGCGTTTGTACAGCACGTTCTTTACCGGCTCATCCTATCACTCCAGCCACCTGATGCCGACGCTTCCAGTTATCGGCCTGGAAACAGAGGAGTGTTAGGAGGGCCCTCTTTGCTTTTAATATTGTTAAATAGGTGGTTGTGGGTAGTATAATTTATCCACTAGGGATGTTTATCCTGGTTTTAACTTATGACTAATAAAGTATGAATGGTTTTACTTTATATCTCCTATTAGAGTGAGAGTGAGTGCTATAGTAACCCCTTACCTTCCTGTCCTTTTGTTCGAATGCTACAATATAATTCAGACATAGATTTTTAGGTCTGTTGTGTTTTGGGAAACAAAATCCAGAGGGGAGTGATGCTTTCTCCAACTATTTTCATCCGCTATATAGAGTCACCCCCTAAGGAGATGTGTGAGAGTCTTGCACTCCAATTATCGACACAGGCGTGAAAGTTTTATTATAATTATATGGAGGTCATGAGAAATATATACCCGATGTGTTTGAGCTATTGGATCAACCAGGTAAACTTGTATTGTAAGAGTTGGAGGTTTTTAGGGGTGTTTAAAGCATAATCCTCAGTTTTAGAAATATTCAATTTATAGTAACTAACATCTGCAAATTTATCTAACAGATGAAAGAGAAATGGTAAGGAGAGAATAGAATCTGCAAACATAGTCAGGTCATCAGCAAATAATGCATTTCTTAGAGCTGTTCCATGCAGGGACACCCCTGTAATGAAGGGATGGGAATGGATAGCTATAGGCAGTTGTTTCATCATAAGCGCAAATAAGAGAGGTGACAAAGGGCATCCTTGTAGGGTGCCATTGGTAATGGGAAATGGTTTAGAACAAAAGCCAAGTCCTCTTCCTAAGGCAGAAGCAGTGGAGTTTTGCACCACAATAATAGTTAAAAAAGAGTCTAATAAGCCAAATTTCTCCAAAACAGAAAATATGTAAGTCCAAATCACCCGTTCAAAGGCTTTCTTAGCAGGGTGACACAGGGACCATTTTATTTCTTAGTTTCTTGGAAAATATTTAGGAGTTGAGGGGTGTTATAGGGGCCTTTCCGGTCCACTATTAAATCTACTTGATCTGTGTTCACTAATGTTGGTAGGATACGGTTTAGGCGAGTGGCTGTAATCTTCACATACATTTTCCCATCTAGATTCTATAATGATATAGGGCAATAGCTGGCACACTCAGAGGGATGCTCCCCTGGTTTAGGAATTGTGATGATTGATGCTTGTAAAAATTCTTTGGGAAAGGAACCGGTTTTCGAGAACACCCTAAGGAGCAGTGGAATTAATATTGAGTGGAAGTTTTGATAAAATAGATCAGTAAATCCATCTGGGTCAGGCAATTTGAAGGCTTTCAAATATTTAATGGCATTTCTTAGCTTATTAACATAAATGAAGATTGAGATAAATAATTTTATTTTTGTTAACTGAAGGTAAATTTATGTAAGACAAAAGCTCATTATTAGATTTTGGATTTGGTGGGGGAACTGTAGAGGTGGTGAAGAGGTTATACAACTCTTATTATAGTAGATTTCCTTAAGCTGTCAAAGTTGGTAAACTGCTGCCTCCAGAGTCTTGAGCTTTTGTTTGACCGTTTCAAGTTCAGAAAGGAGTTATTCGGAGAGAGAACATTTATGCTCAATAAATAATACACTTTAATTTTTCTTTCAATTGAGCCAGGGTCAACCCTCTATGTGTCTTTTAGATTTTTAATAAAAGAACCTCTCCCATATGCCATAAATGTACCCCATACGGTGAAATCATCAACCTGACCATTATGATTGGTTTGCAAGAAGGTGCTCATATCTTCAATATTGGAGGAGATTATTTCAGGAGATGATAGGAGATCAGGTGCAAGATGTCATGGTGGTATTGGGCCAATAACATGAGGAGTTTGAAGCAAGAAATGAACAGGGTCATGGTCAGACCATGTACACTGGAAAATCCAGGTTTTGTGTATCTTGTCAAGCAGTTATGGACCACAAAAGATGAAGTCAATGCAGGAGTAAGAGCAGTTTACAGGAGAATAATAAGTTTAATCTCACATGAAGCTATTCATTGCATGCCAAACATCTAAAAGATTGAGCTGCATCATCAAAATTTGGTATTTATTAGCAAGATCGATAGTCACCTTATCTGGTTTGCACACTTTCACATTTTTCTTGTCTACAGTTGGATCCCACACAAAATTGAAATAACCAGCAAGCAAGAGGTGGGACTGGTTCAAGGCTTCTAAGTGGTGTAAAATGTACATGCCTTACTATGCGCTTTATTGGGCCCTTAATATGAGGCTAGAGTATAAACCACTTTTGTCTAGTTTGCATATTAAAATGATATAGCGTCCCTGAGGGTCTGCTTCTACCTGCAATTTTTCATATAGGATATCTTTATAAATAAAAATGGCAACTACTCTTAATTTTTGTTGATAGTAAGCTATTTCAATATTGTGTTACAGTTTTGTTTCAAGTGGTTGAGGAACACCTGAAGTCAAGTTTGTCTTTTGTAAGAAGGCAATATTAGCTTGTGATTTGTAAAAGGAATGTTTACACATGCTCCATTTGTTAGGGGAGTTCAATTCCCTAACATTCACCTAGATTACGAGTTTTGTGCTAAACAGGGTGCGAAACGAACGCAACAAAAGTTTTACTTCACCCTTCATAGCGCTGCCATTACAAGTTTCTGAAAAGCCTCCTTGTGCGTGCGATAAAGTGGCGATAAGCTTCATACTGCACAAAATCCGAGGGCTGCTTTGATGTGCTCGTGCACGCTTTCCCCCATAGACATCAATGGGGAGAGAGTGTTAGAAAAAAAACTAACACCTGAAATGTGGAATGGTGATCGCTGTAACGCAACGTCATTGATGTCTATGGGGAAAAAAAAGTTAAGTTTAAACCTAACATCCTAACATAAACCCAAGTTTAAAAACGCCTATTTCGCTGCCCCCGACATCACCGACACCTAAATAAAGTTATTAACCACTAATATGCCGCTTCCTACATTGCCACCACTAAGAAAAGTTATTAACCCCTAATCTGCCGCCCCCGACACCACTAATAAAAGTTATTAACCCCTCTTCCACTGCTCCCCGACATCACCACCACTATAATAAAGTTATTAACCCCTATTCCGCCGCTCCCCAACATCGCCATCACTAAATAAAGTTATTAACCCCTAAACTGCCAGCTCCCCCATATCGCAAAACACTAAATTAAAATATTAACCTCTAACACCCCCTCAACTTTAAAAAAAAAAAAAAAATTACAATATAACTCTATTTAAATAAATAAAAACTTATGAGGGGGCGGAGCAAGCTCTGCATCTGAGCGGTCGCATATGACAACAGCTCCGGACCTGTGCCGGCAATTTATCCATCTCTGACTGTTCAGTGCAGCTTAATTTACTACTATGATATGGCATATGTTCTAGGGAGGCATAAAAAACACTCTTAACTCCGGAAGCAGTTTCACTAAAGGAGACCGCCATCAACTATTCCAGCGATACCCACATGGCATCCTAGCTGTACTTTGAAGTCTGCTTGATATGAGATATGGAGAAGTAGTTACTTAACAAATTAAAGAAACCCAGAGATCCCTGCAGAAAGGTACTCACCTCACAAGCAGTGTAAAACAAAGACACTGCACCATCCCATCACAGCCTAACTAGAACACAGTTTTCAGATAGTGGCCAGCCCACGACAGAATAGTGTAAGATGCAGCCAAGTTGCAGGCCTCACATCATGCTACCAGATGCCTAAGGATTTACCTCCAAAATGATCTCGATTGGACTTTAGAAAATATCTGCCTACTATCACAATCTATAGCGGTCAATCTACTCTATAGATTACACACAGTATTAAAACTTCAGATTCAACCGGGGTAATAAGCAAGAAGTACTTATCATTAAATAATAAACACAGACGTATATAACTTTTGCAGCCACTTTCCCTGCAACATGGAGAGGCAGATTTCCAGCATGCTTCGCAATCTACTAATATCCCTAGACAGCCATCATCACGCTGTTATCGGGTAGCTGAGAACAGCTATTTTGTCATCTCTAGCATGTAAGGCTGAGGACACTCCCGGTAACCCAGACATGATGAAGAAGAGAAGTGATGCGTCTCAAGATACAGATGAGTAAACGACAGCCTTACTCCTACTAACTTGAAGCAGGCCCCAATGGTGTCACGAGTAAAGGCCTCGTATCACTGGCTCAATTTTATTTACAGTGCCAAAAGCTTAACTTTGACTTTATTCAAACTGGCTCTTACACATGACTCACAGCTGTTGGCAAGATCCTACTATACCAAGAGAGGAGTCGGATAGCTGATCAGTTCCTATTTTAGCCCTTATGACACCAACATGTGGCGGACAGACTTAATTCATATGAGTAAATAGTTCAGTTTGATGTTATTGTTGTATACTATGATATATGATGGAAGTTAGCTCCTCAGGCTTCCCTTAGCATTCCGAAGGTCATTCTTAACAAAGCCACCTAGCATATTTAAGATGCAAGAATTTCTCAAGCAAATATTTATCTATTTATAGTATACTTGGATACTCCACTTAAAATTTTGTTATTATGTCTGTTTATATTGTATTGTGAACCTTTTTGTATAGCATAGATACTAAAGCCATTGATAATATGTTGCACGTTTGTTTATATAGGTGAAGAGAAGCCAATATTGTGTTGAGGCATGATACTCTCTGATTTCTCCTCTTCCATAATAGGAATATACCATTTAGCCCATATTATGAAGCCAGACCTGAGAGGATAGGATTAATACATATAGGCCCGCAGATGTTAATGTTAAGTTATTTTACTCCAGTACTTGTCAGCAGAAGTACTTTCTCAACATTCCATTTTTAATAGACTATGGAAAGATCTGTGACATTTGGCAAGGTTCTGCATCATTGATTTACTCCCATTATTATGCTTGTGTCTTATGATCAAGATCTTTTATTAAGTGATATATATCTTTGCTTTCTCTTCATGGCCCTGGTTGTCTCACACTAGTTGGGAGATACATATACAGTCTTACCTAAAGAAAGCTAAGTTTATTGTGCTACTTAGTATACTCTCATTTATAGTACAAACTGTTCATCTCCTAGATATTTTGATTAGTATAGATCAGACCCTAATTATTAATTTGCTTGGTTACATTACTACACTTTGCGCTATTCATGTGCTGTCTGCGGCCGGGACGGCATTTTATACTCTCATTAACTCTTGTAACCTTAAATTATTCTATACATATTAACATAATCTGCCTCTAGTTCCTAGGAGACAATATGCCTATAAAGTTACTCACCTACATCCTACTGACCCAGCTTAGTTGCACTCATTCTCATATTGATCCCATATGGAGGCCTTGATGCATTATATATGGTTCATTAAGTTTATTTTACATACAACTTCCTACCCTCCCCCCTCCTCCCTCTCCAGCATTTTTAAATATTACATAACTTTCACTTACAATTGTTAAGCCCAGTTGATTTTCTGGGTAAATACACTAGCGGCTCATGTCCGCTGAATTTGATGGGTCATTTCCTAGTGGCATTCTTAACTTTTGACTGTCTCTTTCATAATGACCATAAGCACATTAGGAAAAGAAATAGATGATAGAAGTATAAAACATATTTTATTTATGAGTTTCTTTACAACATTTCAGACGATCGAGACTTAGAGAGTTTAGTGTGCTAATGATAAGAATGTGAACCTCCCCCTTTATGTATGTAGATTTAAGCTCACAATTTTATAACACAATATATCATACTATTAGACAGCAAAACATAATCCAGATGTTTCATCATATTATCAGTTTAAAATTAAAAAATATAAGGTAGTAACAAACATCCCAACTTTCCCTGAAGTTCAGGGAGTCTCCCTGATTGTAATAGCGCCTCCCTGATGCCAGCAAATGGAATACAATCTCCCTGAAACTCCAAGTACCATGATCCAATGTGGCCCAAATCCGGAAAAGTGTTTCTTTAAGAACGCCTTTAGTTGCTGGGACATTATAGAACCCTCAAAGCATGCATCAGTAACCAAAAAGCCCCCACTGATTTTAATAAAATAAAACACAAATACTAGCTTATTTACTGCACGTAATTATTCGTATTCTAAAATATTTAAGCATTCAGCAAGCGTACAATCACTGGAAAATAGTTTTTTTTGTATGTGGTTGTGCAATAAAGCTACTTTTTTAATGTGACTTTAGTGGGAAGCTACTTTAATGATAAGTCTCTATCTTATTTAGGGTTTCAAGGTGTCCAATATATAACTGGGAGGGGGGGTGGCAGTAGCAGGTGAAGCCACCTCCCTGAAATGATTTTTTGCAGGTTGGGATGTCTGTAGTAATATACTCTTTGTATTGTTCTTGAATTAAGTATATTTAAAATCTTGTACTAGACGAGTAGATTGAGAATATATCCGTACACGAAACAGGATTTACTGTAACATTTTACTACTGATGTTTCCATAAAGTCAAAACCTGTTTTGTACTGCATAATATTTACCTTAATAAAAACTATCGGCTATATTACGAGTCTTGCGTTAGCCTTAAAAAGCAACGTTGAGAGGTCCCAACGCTGCTTTTTAATGCCCGCTGGTATTACGAGTCTTGAAATGACAGGCTCACCGCTCACTTTTATGGTCAGACTCGAAAATACTGCAAATCCACTTACGTCAATTGAGTATCCTATATTTTCAATGGGATTTGCCTAACACCGGTATTACGAGTCTTCCAAAAAGTGAGCGGTACAGCCTCTCCTGAAAAGACTAATACCGCATTTAAAAGTCAGTAGTTAAGAGTTTTATGGGCTAACGCCGTAGCATAAAACTCTTAACTAAAGTGCTAAAAAGTACACTAACACCCATAAACTACCTATTAACCCCTAAACTGAGGGCCCCCCACATCGCAAACAATAACAAATATTTTTTAACCCCTAATCTGCAGATCCGGACATCACCACCACTATAAAAAATATATTAACCCCTAAACCGCCGCCCTTCCGCATTGCAAACACTAGTTAAATTTTATTAACCCCTAATCTGCCATCCCTAACATCGCCCACACCTACCTACATTTATTAACCCCTAATCTGCCGCCCCCAACGTCGCCGCAACTATATTATATGTATTAACCCCTAAATCAAAGTCTAACACTAACAACCCCTAACTTAAATATAATTTAAATAAATATAAATAAAACTACTACAATTCACTAAATTATTCCTATTTAAAACTAAATACTTACCTATTAAATAAACCATAAGATAGCTACAATATAACTAATTGTACACATTGCAGCTAGTTTAGGGTTTATTTTTATTTTACAGGCAACTTTGTATTTATTTTAACTAGGTACAATAGTTATTAAATAGTTATTAACTATTTAATAGCTACCTAGTTAAAATAAAGACAAATTTACCTGTAAAATAAATCGTAAATTGTAAAGTTACAATTACACCTAGCACTACACTATAATTAAATTAATTACCTAAACTAACCACAATTACAACTTAAAAAAAATTATCTAAAGTACGAAAAAAAAACCCCACTAAATTGCAGAAAATAATAAAATAATTACAAGTTTTTTAAACTAATTACGCCTAATCTAATATCCCTAATAAAATAAAAAAGCCCCCCCAAAGTAATAAAAACCCGTAATACCAGCGTTGTCTGTAGGTGAGCGGTGAGGGAAAACTGCTTGTTAGCACCGCAACCCTGTTAACGCAAAACTCGTAATCTAGGTGCCTGTGTTAAAAAAAAAAAACTTACCTGTGAAATAAATATAAGCCTAACATTAAAACTTTAAAAATTAACCTTACATAACTAATCTAATGAAATAATAAAAAATACTAATTAAAATATCTAAATTACAAATTTAAAAAACCTAACACTACGAAAAATAAAAAAAATCTAAATTATGACTAAAAAAATAAACAAATTCTACAAAAAATTTAAATAATCTAAGTTTACCAAAAAAAATAATCACTAAATCACGAAAAATAAAAAACACTAAGAAGCCCCCCAAAATAAAAAACATAATTTATGTAAGAACTTACCTGATAAATTCATTTCTTTCATATTAGCAAGAGTCCATGAGCTAGTGACGTATGGGATATACATTCCTACCAGGAGGGGCAAAGTTTCCCAAACCTCAAAATGCCTATAAATACACCCCTCACCACACCCACAATTCAGTTTAACGAATAGCCAAGAAGTGGGGTGATAAAAAAGTGCGAAAGCATATAAAATAAGGAATTGGAATAATTGTGCTTTATACAAAAATCATAACCACCCCAAAAAAAGGGCGGGCCTCATGGACTCTTGCTAATATGAAAGAAATGAATTTATCAGGTAAGTTCTTACATAAATTATGTTTTCTTTCATTTAATTAGCAAGAGTCCATGAGCTAGTGACGTATGGGATAATGATTACCCAAGATGTGGATCTTTCCACGCAAGAGTCACTAGAGAGGGAGGGATAAAATAAAGACAGCCAATTCCTGCTGAAAATAATCCACACCCAAAATAAAGTTTAATGAAAAACATAAGCAGAAGATTCAAACTGAAACCGCTGCCTGAAGTACTTTTCTACCAAAAACTGCTTCAGAAGAAGAAAATACATCAAAATGGTAGAATTTAGTAAAAGTATGCAAAGAGGACCAAGTTGCTGCTTTGCAAATCTGATCAATCGAAGCTTCATTCCTAAACGCCCAGGAAGTAGAAACTGACCTAGTAGAATGAGCTGTAATCCTTTGAGGCGGAGTTTTACCCGACTCAACATAGGCAAGATGAATTAAAGATTTCAACCAAGATGCCAAAGAAATGGCAGAAGCTTTCTGGCCTTTTCTAGAACCGGAAAAGATAACAAATAAACTAGAAGTCTTTCGGAAAGACTTAGTAGCTTCAACATAATATTTCAAAGCTCTAACAACATCCAAAGAATGCAATGATTTCTCCTTAGAATTCTTAGGATTAGGACATAATGAAGGAACCACAAACAGAAAAGATTTTTTGCGCCAAAAAAGTCCGCGCCAAGAATGGCGCAATAAAATGAAGCATTTTCAGCCCCCGCGAGCCTAACAGCCCACAGGGAAAAAAAGTCAAATTTTTAAGGTAAGAAAAAATGATTGATTTAAATGCATTATCCCAAATATGAAACTGACTGTCTGAAAATAAGGAATGTTGAACATCCTGAGTCAAGGCAAATAAATGTTTGAATACATATATTTAGAACTTTATAAATAAAGTGCCCAACCATAGCTTAGAGTGTCACAGAAAATAAGATTTACTTACCCCAGGACACTCATCTACATGTTTGTAGAAAGCCAAACCAGTACTGAAACGAAAATCAGCAGAGGTAATGGTATATAAATAAGAGTATATCGTCGATCTGAAAAGGGAGGTAAGAGAAGAATCTCTACGACCGATAACAGAGAACCTATGAAATAGACCCCGTAGAAGGAGATCACTGCATTCAAATAGGCAATACTCTCCTCACATCCCTCTGACATTCACTGCACGCTGAGAGGAAAACCGGGCTACAACTTGCTGCGGAGCGCATATCAACGTAGAATCTAGCACAAACTTACTTCACCACCTCAATAGGAGGCAAAGTTTGTAAAACTGAATTGTGAGTGTTGTGAGGGGTGTATTTATAGGCATTTTGAGGTTTGGGAAACTTTGCCCCTCCTGGTAGGAATGTATATCCCATATGTCACTAGCTCATGGACTCTTGCTAATTACATGAAAGAAACACCCCTTAGCAGGACCGGGCTGGGAAATCAGACCAGCCCTGGATATTTATATGGCCTGGCCTGGCCCAGCCCCAGCCGTGCCCCCCGCTCAGCCGCGCCCCATTCAGCTCAGCCTCGCCCCCCTCTGGCCCAATCTCCCCGGCAATATAAGGACATCCTCATGCAGTGGCAGTGCACTTTATTCTCACAGCCCTCAGACAATGTTATGGTGTTACCTGTTGCACACACTGAGCAGCTCCCACTCCCAGCACATAAAAAACGCACACACATCTCTCATCACCTCATGTAGTGGCTATCCTCTCCGTTTTAAAAGCCCAGCCTCTGCTGCAATATTCAGTGCTATGTTGGGAGAGGAGTTATTCTCCCAATAGAGCTTTATTGTGATAGCTGCAGTGCAGACTGACACTGACAGTCTGTGTTACTCTGAATAACTCCTCTGTTGAACATAGCTAGCCCTGGACATTGCAGGAGAGTTAGACTTTCAAAATAGAGAGGAAAGCCAGAACAGAGTAAAGCATAGACAATTTAGTCATACTGGTAAATGTCGCACCAGATGGCAGGTCATTCCTTCTCTCAGCAGCTCTTGTCCTCCTCAGCAGCTTGTTTGGCTCGCTGCTCCTGCTACACACTTCCTGTCTGCAAGCTCGGCATGTAGATCAATGCGCAATGTGATGCAGTCAGTGAGGAGGGGAGTCACCCTGTGTAATGTTGCTTGCCTTGCTTAATGGAGCGGAGCAGCCACATCTGCAGCTGAGCTGCCGCTCTGCTCCTTCACCGGCAGCTGGCTGCTCACACTGTGGCTGTGCTGAGTGCTGTGCACAGTGCTCTCTCTGTGCAGCTGCCGGCCCACCGGGATGTTTCCCGGTATCCCGGTGGCCCAATCCGGTCCTGCCCCTTAGCCTACAATAAACTACCAATAGCCCTTAAAAGGGCATTTAGTAGGGCATTGCCCTAAAGAAATCAACTCTTTTACCTGTAAAAAAAATACAAAGTCCACCCCAACAGTAACAACATTTTTGTTACACAAAATCCATAACTACTGCTTTCAGATGGAGGAATGGATCATATTGGTATAGGCTGTAACGCAAGCATTTTATCCTCACCACACAAACTGTAATTCCGGCGCTATGGAAATCTCACGCAAAAACTTAAATTTTTTTGAGTGTGGGATTGACGTTGCATTACAGGCTAAAATGGTTGCCGTATAGCTATACCGACATGACTCATAATATGCTGAACATTACTCTGAAATTGATATTTTTTCAGCGTTAAAAGCTGCAACGCAAAACTTGTAATCTAGGTGATTATGAGATACACACGTATAGGTCATAATTATTTTTTGTGGAGAAAAACACACCCAATATGCAAAGTACCACAAAAATGATGGAAAAAAGTGAATTGAAAATGTGGTATAGAAAAAAAAAGGTACTCCATATAGTAGGAAAAACAGATGAAAAGGAGTTAATGGGTTAATATATAGGTAATAACCCAATGGTATATACTAAGTGAACAAAGTTGTAGGCATATAAATGGATAATAATCACTAATCGGATAGGGATCCAAACAAAAGTCAATACTAACTAAAAAACTAGGGGACTACAATATCAGTCAGGAACATTAAGCATAAAAATGTATGCAGACGTGATGACATTAATATTAAGAGCATAACAATAATATAATGGATAATTATATGCAATGGTAGCAAAGAAATTGAGCATAAAAGGAATGAAGAGGATAATTATGAGGCACTTGCATTAGGGTTATCAAAACCCTTATGGAAAGAAAAAAATTAAATAACACTAATACATTAAATGATCATACTTCACTTATAGTAAGATCGACTGAACCTTAAAAATGTAAAAATTAAATAAAATGTAGCCAATAATGCAGTGAACACAGCAGTAATACATTAGATGATCATATGGCACTCATAGTAAGATTGTCTGAACCATAAAAAAGGGATATATATATATATATATATATATATATATATATATATATGATAACAATGTAATGAGCACAATAGTAAGTAAACAAAATAGGAAACACACAATAAATGAATAACAGTATTAGTAAGAACTTTAGATAACTCGCCTGAAACCTTGAAAAACGTCAACATTGGTGATAATTATGATCATTTGCACCAAAAAGATTCTACATTAGTGCTGGAGAGGCACAGGGTGATCTGGTCAAGATAAAGGTTACAATAATAGGAAAAGAGTTTAAGGCACTTGCTGGGAAGAGGTTCCAAGAGGGAGCGGTGGGATGCAAGGTGGAATTTGATGGGCCAGGGGTAGATATATGGGCGTTTTACAGCTTCAGTAGATTTGTTCCATGGAAAACATTGGATATCACAGGGGTCTGATTGTCTTTGGTAATTGGAAGTTTAGTAGTAAACCACCATCTATATTTAATGTTGTTGGCCCTCAATGCTTGAGTTATTGCTATGAAACAATAAAGAAGAAAGTGGCAGCCCTCTGGTGACTTGTAACTAATAAAACGTAAACTTTTATTTCAGCTTCTAAAAACACAGCAAAAGGACACATGGAAAGGAGGGCCGATCCTTACACGTTTCGTGCCCTGCAGCACTTAATCATAGGATACAATCTCTCTGATCTCTATATTTAATGTTATGGGCCCTCAATGCTTGTGTTATTGATAAAAGTCCACCTCTGCTGAAGAGTCCTAAAGGAAAGGTCAGAAAAATTTAAATTCTTGCAAATTTCTCTGGGAGGTTGATGAACTGTAAAGCAGCTTTCATCACTCTTTCTTTGTATGTGTAAAAATGAAGTTTCATTATCACATGTCTGTTTTTATTAGCTGAAAAATGTTGAGGATGATGAGCCCTTTAAGCTCTATCAATAAGATATAGGAGCAAGATAATGGAGTAGCTCAGTGAGGTAGACAATTAGGCCCCAGTAAGAACTAACTCAGTGATCCCTCCGATGCATAGGTTATTGAGGTGTGAGCAATCTTCCATGTCTGCAATTTTATCATTGACTGCAGCGATCTGATCTGCTAAATGTTGGTTACTAGATTTGCCTGATCAACAGCAATGCCATCCTGCTTTCTTTCAACAGTATCTAATCTTTCATTGGTAGCTTGTATTTTATTACAAAGGTACGTGAGTGATTCAGTAAACTGAGTTTTCAGTGAAGAGTAGTGAGCCACTAGTAGGGTTTTAAGGGAGTCCAAAATAAATGTTGGAATGACTTTGGATAGGGCCAATTCTTTTAGGTCTTTGAAGGCTAGTGCAACCAGATCTTAAGTTGAGGCCAAAGAATCGCATTAGTCTACCTCCTCAAGCTGAGCAGTAGTAGGCAAGTGCGCAGGGTGAAAGTAATCCACCATGGTAGCACTAAGCTGCTATTAGAATATAACAATTTAAAAACATTGGCATGAATTTTTTTTAAAAGAATATATCCTTTTTCAAATTACAAATTTTCATATCAATAGTTATAAAATAGATGAGTAATAAAGTAAACAATAAAGTAAAGATTGTTGATTTCATAACGTTATGAAATATTAACTTTAGTGGTGACTCAGTTGTTTTGTTTTAAATTTTCTCATCCCCTATTACATTTTGTGTTTTCTGAAAAGACCCCTATTTCAGGATAGATTTTGGATGGAGACTAAACTTTGCTAGACAAAGGTTTTTTTGTGCGCATATTATGAGTTGAAAGTAAAAGGTATACATGCAAGGCAAACCGAACATATGCTAACCAAATATCTTGACCATTTTCACTTATTCTCCCCATAGAAGTCAATGGAGAGCGTAGAAGATAAACCGAACACCTATCGCTCATGTGCTAATCGACAGCAGTTATTCATATTTCACATTAAAATATTCTTCACTTACAGAAAATGTACTTTTTATTGTAAATACATATTTACTATTCCTACGTATCTATTCGTATAGATATATAGACATAGATATCTATTTTACATTAACAGCATCATAAATATATACTTAATGTTAAAATTACATTATTTTATATTTGGAACACGTATCAGGGTTCGCGATTGAGGTCTAACGCGGTCGGGTTATCGCACATGAAGAATTGCTCATTTCAATGCTCGTTCTTGAAATATTAAATATTAAAAAAATATTTATAATTATTAAAACTGATTAAAAATTCTAAATAATCTATAGATAATCTATATATTTTTTACACACAAAAAGCCGCACAAAAAACAATATCGCTCGTATACAACAGTTAGAACTCCATTCATAATCTAGCCCTTCATTTGGAAAAAACTCACAAAAGGATAACTTTTGCTGAATAATATACTAATAATAATCCAAATGTAATTATGTTTATATTAGAGACTAATCATTTAGCCATTAGACCATATTTTTTAGAGGGTATTAATATAATTATAAAGGAGAACTGCTGTTGGTAGAAGGTCAAATAGAAAATACTTTTGCAATTCTGGTTAGTACATTTTAAAGTACTTTAGATTGTCTAGGGTTCACAAAGGAGGTTTACATTTTGAAATAGCTGATACAAGCAATTCATTATTTATGCCGATACTACATAAAACAATCACTTAAATGTGTATTTTAAAATATCAGACAGGTGATAAAGTGTATTTTTCATTTTATTGTTATTATCAGAGTTTTGTATAGGTGAAGAATACTAATTTATTGCATTCTGTTAAGGGTAAATGATAATGTTATAATGCAATAAATATATTTATTATTGCTTGGAAAATAGATTTTGTTAAACTGATATTAGTAAAATGATTTTCATTGCAATTGTAGACCCTAAAAGCCTGAATAAACATTCCCACGTGAAAATAAATTTAATCATGTAAAAAGATGATAGATTAAAGATAATCACATTTAACATGTAATCTTCAAAAACCGTATGAAACATACAACATTTAACAGAATCTCCACGTAGCTATAAAAAATAGAATGTCATTATAACACAGAGCCAATATATAGGCATCAGTCATAAAAATACACGAAGAGCTTAATATTACTCAAAAAATGTTATGTCAGCTTACATATATTGAGTTGACTTCCTACAATATTTGTTATTGTGAGCCCATTTATAAATCAAATGTATAGTTATATATTATTGTCCTTCTTGTTTAATTTATTTATTTACTTTGGTCACAATATATATTTTCTCATTAGACATTATTTATTTATATAAAACTTTAAAAAAAAACTAAATTGGCTGTGTATATATGGCTTCCTGTATAAAAATTTAGTCCATTTCATAGCACTTATACTTCATTTTTAATGTTGATTTTCGCCTTTCATATCACTGTGTTTTAGGAAAAATACATTTTTTATTTTGCTACATTCTTTAGCTGCTACAAGATCAGGTAATATTAAAGTGGTAATATGAGTTTGTTATTGCAAGGTTGCTCCATATTGTAACTCAGACTACAACTAGAACCATTGTAAATATGAGGCATGTCCTCCAGTCACTAATCTTGTACCCTTTAATACTTTTTATTCATATACATTCACAAGTATATACAGAAACACTACAAAGGGTTAAAGTAAGCTTCTTGAAGTTTTTGGGCTAGTATTGACCACAACTTCTATATACCAAGTAGTTGCATTATTTAGTGTGTGTGTGTGTATATATATATATATATATATATTTTTTTTATGACAACTTTGTCATGACTGAGTTGCAGGGACACAATAGGGGCAAAAAAAATAAGTTGTTGCTCAACTTCAAATGACAAAAAATATATTATAATAATAAAATCAAGCAACTTAACTGCAACATAAACACACGTATATATATATATATATATATATATATATATATGCTCTCATATATATATACACACATACACATATTTAGAATTATATGTATACATAATAGTCCTTCCCAGACTTGTCATATACCATATCCTTATTATCCCTTATAAAACATTTTATTAACATTTATATAAAATAATTTAATCAGAAAGTGTATATATGACTGTGATATTTTATTTAAATGTATTTATGTTGTGTTCGATGCAACTTTTTTAACCCTTACACTTTACTCTAGGTCTTCAGGTGTGCTAATCTGTTGAGCGCAAATTTTGTTTGCGCCTGAGAGCAATCGTTTACTTTCAACTTGTAATATGCATGCTAGTTAGTGCGGATGCGATATTGCTTACTGCGTTCGGCGCCATCAATAGCGCACCACTTGTAATCTAACCCAAAATATACTAAGCATAACCAAAGTGCTGGCACAAAATTGTGGAAACAATAAAGCCCAATTAAAAAAAACACACTCACACAACCACAAAACAAAAAAATGACAGAAAGTTCAAAAACTGTAATCACTTTAATGTTGTCCTGTGGGCAAGTAATTATGGGGAAGTAATTGCTCAAAAACACATTTCCCCAACTCATAGTTGATAAGAATGCATAAATGGCACAGCACTATACAGTTAACATATATACCAACAAGTCCCTGCTAGGCCTCATAACATATCAGTCATAGCATAAAAAGATACAGCCACTGCAAATATATAGGGAGACTTCAATTAGGGCATCCCCTAACTCCCTAGTCTCATAAGCTTGTCCACCAAACAGCTGTTTTACCAGGGGTGTTACAGATAAGCACTAACAATACTACTGCAAACTGGTGAACGACTGCAAACACAAAAGCACACCCATCCATACAGCTGCATGGAGATTTTTCCAAGTACAGACAACTAGATAAACTAATTGTATAAGGAATACAATAGAGTTTGAAGCAAAGAATTCCACAAAGTTAGTATCAATATAACTCCAAGAAAGAATTATTTAGGGTGAACACTCTTGTTTTTAAAAGTTCCATATCATTCATTCTTTAAATCTTTATTAATTATACTAGGAACAAACATTCACACACAGTAGCAGAAGAATATTAAAAACACTTAAACCAAGTTATTGAGTAATTATTAGCTGATTCAAATATTCAATCAGTACTGGTATACATGGGCCCACTGATATAATAGTATAGAGTAAGCTAAGCTCTCAACATTGCTCTTATCCAATCACAGAAGTATTTGCAAGAGGTGTGTGTCAAAGCATTGCATGGATTGGATGCTCGTATAAAAATATAAATAAAGCACTAGTTCATGGGTTGCTTGCGACAGTATCGATCATATTCCTTATTACCAAGCATAAATGATGGAAATGATAAGTTATTAAATTAATTAATAATGCAATGCTTTGATGCAATGCTTTGACACACACCTCTTACAAATAATTCTTTGATTGGATAAGAGAAATGTTGAGACACGCCTCACAGCAGTAGTTCCCGAGTCATGCACAAGAGTATTGACTGAAATGATTGACAGTTATACTCTCCAATCGGAAACATATTATTCTCCACATATGCTAACTTAAGATGTTAGTGCACACATCGGTGTTCTGTTTGCTTGCGTGAAGGAGGGATTTCAAAATTACAACCACATAGATCAGTACACTGTTGGTGAAATGTAAGGTTATTATTGACCATTGATTTATTCTGATTTAGAGATATCGGCACATGTTCATTTTAGGATCCAGAATTGAAATATCTCAAGTATTTACATTCGGCAAATACAAAATTGGAGGACATTATTGGAAGTAAGATAGGAACTAGTGTTCTGTGTACACTACAACATGATCATCCAATCTGTGCAGGGCAACCGTACACACCCCTTGACTGCAATTTCATGATTGGATCAGATCATTATTAGGATACGTCTCACAACACACGCCTCTCCATGACGTATATGAGTCTGATATTTTAGAACCGGTTGAAGTGATTGACAGGCATATTACCCAATCGGATGCATATGACTATGGAATGAGCTCCAATTGCATCTGGAAGGTGGCCAAAATAGCCGCATAAATAACGCTGAGTAGAAGCGGCCCGCACCCCCTCTGAGGAAGCGTTCTGTGAAACGCGCGTCAGGGTTCCAGCAGGAGCAGCCGTGTCTCTCCTGTCTGTCCTTTTTTAACCTGCTTAACAAAGTTTAAAACCAGATATTATGATTCAATAACTTTAGATACTAAATCATGGTGCCCATTGTACTAGCTGTTTAAAATTTAAAAGTAATTCAGCCCTCGGATTGTAAGGGCTTAGCTTACTCTATACTATTATATCAGTGGGCCCATGTATACCAGTACTGATTGAATATTTGAATCAGCTAATAATTACTCAATAACTTGGTTTAAGTGTTTTTAATATTCTTCTGCTACTGTGTGTGAATGTTTGTTCCTAGTATAATGAATAAAGATTTAAAGTATGAATGATATGGAACTTTTAAAAACAAGAGTGTTCACCCTAAATAATTCTTTCTTGGAGTTATATTGATACTAACTTTGTGGAATTCTTTGCTTCAAACTCTATTGTATTCCTTATACAATTAGTTTATCTAGTTGTCTGTGCTCTGTTTTCTAAGAATCCACATCAGGTGCTGGTTCTAGTAAATACAAAACATCAATGTAATACTTTAATTTAAAGTATACTGATTGTAAAATCTGTTATTTTCTAACTCCAACAATCCCCAACCCACAATATTCTAGAGATTTTTCCAAGTGTCATCCATCTTACAATGTGTTTTTGTGGAGTAATATCTAAAGGAAATGGGCTGTTGCTCGTATGTGAAGTGCTTCTCATTGTGAGTAATAGGTTTTGCAACTTTTGAGTAATGTTATATATTTGTATTTGGTAATGAATGTCTTTGTACAACTAGCATGTGTTTTTCTTTAGTAATTTTCATTGCAATTACCGGTTTACTTTGTTTTAATTTTTACCTTTTATTTTTCTGTACATTAACATTAAGATGTTTACTGTCATTATGTTGAATGTAAGTGATAGAATTATTGTCTATAAATCTCTTGAAGTTGATGGTATTTCATCTTCTTAAGGATTATGTATATGAACGTGTTACTGTTATCAGACGCATCATTATATATTTTTTTGTCTTGCTGCAAAGAGCACATTCTTAATGGTGCTTCTGCCTTAATTTGTAATGATGAATGTATCGAATGGAATTGTGAATTCATCAAATTAATTTTGCTCTACAATAATGTAACATTGCTATTAAGTATAGATCTCTTTGACATTAGTAAGATTACTTTTAACACATGACAAATTTATTAGAAAAAAATATGTTTCAAAAGAAATTCATTGGTATCCAAATAAAATAGTTGTCAGGCATTAGAAATACTACCATTGTTGTTAGCATTGTCACTATTGGTCTCTCAATAAATAATGATTGCTGGCTCATCAATTCTTTAGCTTCTATCCATGCCTTCACCATTAGTTTGCACAAAAATTAAATCTAGTACATTGCTGTGAAATTTATTTAAAAAAAAATTAATATTAGTTGAATCAAAACTAGCTGAATTAATATCACAGAATGTAGATAAGTCTTCTTCATTCAGGATTTATTAATTCTGTCCTTTGTGCTTCACATCTCTGTGTTGCAGATGGATTGTTGCCTAGTTTTAAAAAATAGAACAGAAATAAATAAATACATACAATGCATGAATTAATACAAACTGGAAGTGAAGCGCTTTACCAGGAATTATAAAGAGAACTTTCTTGAAGTTTATCGGTCTGATCCTGCCTAAAAGGTCAGTCCAGCGCCAAAGTTACAGGAAATCCTCCTCTTAAAAAGGAACATGGCAACCCCAGATGATCATTTCAGCCTTCTTTGTGCCTCGTTAGTGAGGTGCACCCATTTTCCCCTAAGCACATTGGGCAAGGAGTCCATGTCTGGTTTCACCTTTAGTAACTTGCTCAGGGTCATATAGCAAATACATACAGAAAAAGAAACACTTTACCAGGAATGAACAACAGCTCAGTAGGTTGTTCTATTGCGAGTTAAAGGGACAGTCAACTCAAAAAAGTTTATTGTTTAAAAAGATAGATAATCCCTTTATTATTTTATTCAGTTAATGCAGTGTCTACCACAAGTCATGGGGCGTGAGCAGAATGTTATCGACACGACTCACATGAACTAGCACTCCCCTGTTGTGAAAAGCTAATAAAAAAGCATTCGATAAGAGGCTGTTTTTAGTGACTTAGAAACAGGCAGAAATTTAGAGGTTTAAAGGTTATAATGTATATTAAAGGGACACTAAACCCAAATGTTTTCTTTCATGATTCAGACAGAGCATGCAACTTTAAGCAACTTTCTAATTTAATCCTATTATCAATTTGTCTTGTTCTCTTGCTATCTTTATTTAAAAAGCAGTAATGTGATAGATAGGAGCCGGCCCATTTTTAGTTGAGAACCTGGGTTATGCTTGCTTATTGGTGGGTAAATGTAAGCCTCCAATAAGCAAGTGCTATCCATGGTGCTGAACCTAAAATGGGATGACTGCTAAGATTTACATTCCTGCTTTTAACATAAAAATAGCAAGATAACTAAGAAAAAAAATTATAATAGGAGTAAATTAGAAAGTTGCTTAAAATTTCATGCTGTATCTAAATTATGAAAGAAAAAGTTGGGTTCAGTATCCCTATAATATAACAATGTTGGTTGTGCAAATTATTATTATCAGGTATTTGTAGAGCACCAACAGATTCCGCAGCCTTGAAGCTGGGGAATGGGCAGTATCTATCTTTTTAAACAATAACAATTTTGGTGTTGTCTGTCCCTTTAACACCTAGGAGCAGCCTCTTTTTGCCCAAAGGTATCAGTCTGATCCCGCCTAGCAAGGCCAGTCCAGACCCAAAATACACAAGGAATATGGCAACCACATGAATTAATATATTTTAAAATTAACATTGCTATCCATTTTCTTTCATATTTTCTTTATGTTTTCTGATGGAGAAAATGCTGGCAGACCGTCACCTGTTTTATTTCTCTCTTTATTATTTATTTAACTAATCATTATGTCTTTTGTAAATTTAGGGCCAGATTACGTGCAGCCCATTAACAGTTACATGCAAGCAAAAAGGGGTTTATTCCGGCTGTTTGTGCGTGTGGGGTTTACCGCTTGTATTACAAGTTTAAAGTAAGCACGAACGGGAGCACAATTGTGATTTACGCTAGAATGATAACCGCGTCCTCAGAGCTCTGATTAAATGTTTTGTGAAATAAAAAAAAGTAGCACTTAACAAATCAAAAATACATTACAAAGAACAGTTACACTCATAATATCACTATATAATAAAAAAATATTTTAAAATATTGCACAAAAAATGTAAAGGGCTCAAAGATAGGAGGGCTTTCACATATAGATACATGCATATACATGTCTAAATATGTGTATGTATGATATATATAAATATGTATATATATATATATATATATATATATACATTATATATATATATATATATATATATATTATATATATATATATATATATATATATATATATATATATACTAGTCCTAAAGCCCATGCACATGGGCCATTTTTTGTAGTACAGCGGTTCCACCCCTTGCTCTCTCTCTTCCCCCTCTCTTTTGCGCTCTCTCCCCCTCTCTTTTGCTCTCTTTCTCTCTCCCCCTTTCTTTTGCTCTCTCTCTCTCCCCCTCTCTTTTGCTCTCTCCTCCTCTCTTTTGCTCTCTCCCCCCTCTTTTGCTCTCTCTCCCCCCTCTTTTGCTTTCTCTCCCCCACCTATTTTGCTCTCTGTCCCCCCTCTTTTGCTCTCTCTCCCCTCTCTTTTTTGCTCTCTCTTCCCCCTCTCCTTTGCCCTCTCTCCCCCTCTCCTTTGCTCTCTCTCTTTTGCTCTCTTTCTCTCTCCCCTTTTCTTTTGCTCTCTCTCTCCCCCTCTCTTTTGCTCTCTCCCCTCTCTTTTGCTCTCTCCCCCCTCTTTTGCGCTCTCTCCCCCCTCTTTTGCTTTCTCACCCCACCTATTTTGCTCTCTCTCCCCCCTCTTTTGCTCTCTCTCCCCTCTCTTTTTTGCCATCTCTCCCCCTCTCTTTTGCTCTCTCTCCCCCCTCTCTTTTGATCTCCCCTCTCTCCTTTGTTCTCTCTCCCCCCCTCTTCTTTGCTCTCTCTCCCCCCTCCTTTGCTCTCTCTCCCACCTCTCCTTTGCTTTCTCTTCCCCTCTCCTTTGCTCTCTCTCCCCCCTCTCTTTTGCTCTCCCTCCCCCCTTTCCTTTGCTCTCTCTCCCCCCTCTCATTTGCTCTCTCTCCCCCCTCTCCTTTGCTCTCTCTCCCCCTCTCCTTTGCCCTCTCTCCCCCCTCTATTTTGCTCTCTCCTCCCCTCCTTTGCTCTCTCTTGCCCCTCTACTTTGCTCTCTCTCCCCTCTCTCTTTTGCTCTCTCTCCTCCCTCTCTTTTGCTCTCTCTTCCCCCTCTCATTTGCTCTCTCCCCTTTCTTTTGCTTTCTCTCCCCTCTCTTTAACTCTCTTTCTCTCTCCCCTTTTCTTTTGCTCTCTCTCTCTCTCTCCCCCTCTCTTTTGCTCTCTCCCCCCTCTTTTGCTCTCTCTCCCCTCTCTTTTTTGCCCTCTCTCCTCCTCTCTTTTGCTCTCTCTCCCCCCTCTCTTTTGCTCTCCCCTCTCTTCTTTGCTCTCTCCCCCCTCCTTTGCTCTCTCTCGCACCACTCCTTTGCTCTCTCTCCCCCTCTCCTTTGCTCTCTCTCCCCCTCTCTTTTGCTCACCCTCCCCCCTTTCCTTTGCTCTCTCTCCCCCCTCTCCTTTGCTCTCTCTCCCCTCTCTCTTTTGCTCTCTCTCTCCTCTCTCTTTTGCTCTCTTTCCCCCCCTCTCTTTTGCTCTCTCTCCCCCTCTCATTTGCTCTCTCCCCTTTCTATTGCTTTCTCTCCCCTCTCTTTAACTTTCTCTCCCCCCTCTCTTTAGCTCTCTTTTCCCCCTTTCTTTCTCTCTCCCCCCTCTCTTTTGCTCTCTCTCCCATTCTTTTGCTTTCTCTCCCCTCTCTTTAACTCTCTCTCTACCCTCCTTTTTACTCTCTCTCCCCCTCTCTTTAGCTCTCTCTCCCCCCTCTAGTCTGCCCCCTCTCTTTTGCCCCTTCTTCCCCCTCTCTTTTGCCCCCTCTATCTCTCCCCACTCTTTGTCACTCTCAGGCCATGCCCACTCCCAGTAGGCCACTCCCACCCCGATCCGACCACGCCCCCATCACAGCACTCCCGGTGGCCATGTCCCCTCACAAACACATATACATGAATAAGCTTATATGTATTTACTGTAAATATTTCCCATTCCAATTTTCTGCACATAGAGTAATCTAATTGCAGTTGCCTGCCTGCCAGCGTGTGTGCCAGACCCACTTGCCCAGTGCCACACCACTCATATCTGGTGTATCACTAGTGTAAATTTAAAAAAAAAACAACTTTTTTTGACTGTGAAACATCAATCTGCTAGTGTAATCTGATTGCAGTTGCCTGCCTGCCAGCGTGTGTGCCAGACCCACTTGCCCAGTGCCACACCACTCATATCTGGTGTAACAATAGTGTAAATTTTTAAAAAAAAAAACTTGGGGGCGTGTCCAAGCCACAGCCATGTTTAGACGTGCCTCTTAGCAGCTCCGGTACAACTTTGAATAATTAGATATTTATCTTCAACTTTTATAATCATAACTTCAATATTTTTGCTATGTATCCACCGGAGAAGAAGCTATTTTCCCTGTGTTTTTCACACCTAAGTGGCTTCTAAACAACTAGATCACTGGCTGTGGCCTTCGTCACTATTTTACCATCTCTACCCCCCCCCCCCCCGGTCTCATAATTTAGCTGAGATGCACGGTTACAGTTAAGTACGGAGAAGTTTACATCTGGTAGAGGGGTGAGCAACATTATCTACTAAACCTGGGAAGCTGGTAAGATTATCCCACCCCATGATGGAGGCCGCAATAACAGCCGTTTTACAATCACTCTCACGCAAGATGGACAAACATCATACCTCCCTCAAGGCAGCATTGAGATCTGGGAGAGACACCGATGTCGAGGACGTGCATTGCAGCTCAGAGTACAGCTTACCTACTATGCAAGTGGAAATAGCGGTAGTCTACAACGGAGATCGCCCATGTTGCTCAGACGTGGCTACTGGTCCATCTGATGACACTGAAGAGACATGGGGCAATACATCTTCGGAGGTCACGCTTCCCACACGCCTATACTGCGACATCTCACACGGCGTTATTGAGCTGAAGCTAGACCCGCTGGAGATGCGGCCGGTCGAAAGGGGGTTACGGTTAGGCTCTCATCTGAAGCATACTATCACGGGCTGGCCGTGTCTTCCTATAGAATTACTGGCGAGTGGATCCTTAAAGCTCCAAGTGGACTTTCTGTTAACTGAAGGGCTTAAGCTGAGGAAATTTTTACATGTTAAGACTGAGTATATGTGGACTAGCTGCCCACGTTCCTGCCCTCACAAAGCGATTGGAATCGGATGAAACAACGTAGTCATTTATGGTGACACAGACTTACTCTCAGCCCAGGGTTTGAACTATCCTCAATTTCTTGTTATATGTATTTAATTCCCTAACAACTGTTTCACGGGTGGTGATGATATTCTTTGGTTTAATATGTTATTTTGAGCAGCTCTCCCTGTTTAGTGGCACCTGGTAGCCGAGTGAGACTTCCACCCCCTTAATGTTTAATGTTTATTAAATGTAAGGTCCCTTTTAGTGGTACACTTTTCTTTTAGGTAATCTGCATTTAACTATACTTCTTACATATCCAGACCGGTTAAGCTTTCAGTAGTAATCCAAATTACATGTGCGCACCAATTAGGAAGGGCAAATGGCCAGATGTTACAGAGCATGAGTTCAAGTGTGTTAGCATAAATGGATTGTATAAACCTTGAGATTAGTTTATTGCAGAGCACTGTCTTCTTTGTTTATATTAGGCAATTATTTCCCGCCCTCCATGTTTGTTCAGTTAACATAACACTATGAACTGTACATAAAACCTGGTTTGCGCACCATTGTATATTGCGGAATGCTGTCTTCCTTGTTTATATTAGGAAATTGTATATATCTAGTGGTTTACTTTATTTTAAGAACTTTGAGATGTTTACAATTACTTGAATAGACCTAGATTATTAATTAGTTATATGAAGCTATCTGCTTTTTAGTGACCACTGAATGGCCTCTTTTGTAGTTTATGACCACAAAGCTTTATACAACTTTAAGCCTGTCATTGCTATGGGATTCTCCTAGTTGCTCCTCCCTATGTATATTTATAAAGATAGAGATTATATTACATTATACTAGGTTTGACCATTCTTATTAATTTAGGCCTAGATTTAGAGTTGGGCGGTAGCCGTGAAAACCAGCGTTAGAGGCTCCTAACGCTGGTTTTTACCGCCCTCTGGTATTTGGAGTCAGTCAGGAAAGGGTCTAGCACTCACTTTCCAGCCGCGACTTTTCCATACCGCAGATCCCCTTACGTCATTTGCGTATCCTATCTTTTCAATGGGATCTTTCTAACGCCGGTATTTAGAGTCGTGGCTGAAGTGAGCGTTAGAAATCTAACGACAAAACTCCAGCCACAGAAAAAAGTCAGTAGTTAAGAGCTTTCTAGGCTAACGCCGGTTTATAAAGCTCTTAACTACTGTGCTCTAAAGTACACTAACACTCATAAACTACCTATGTACCCCTAAACCGAGGCCCCCCCACATCGCCACCACTCAATTAAATTTTTTTAACCCCTAATCTGCTGACCGCCACCTACGTTATACTTATGTACCCCTAATCTGCTGCCCCTAACGCCGCCGACCCCTATATTATATTTATTAACCCCTAACCTGCCCCCCACAACTTCGCCGCCAGCTACCTACAATAATTAACCCCTAATTTACCGCTCCGTAAACCGCCGCTACCTACACTATCTCTATGTACCCATAATCTGCTGCCCCTAATCTGCCCCCCTCAACGTCGCCTTCACCTGCCTACACTTATTAACCCCTAATCTGCCGAGTGGACCGCACCGCTACTATAATAAAGTTATTAACCCCTAATCAGCCTCACTCCCGCCTCAATAACCCTATAATAAATAGTATTAACCCCTAATCTGCCCTCCCTAACATCTCCGACACCTAACTTCAATTATTAACCCCTAATCTGCCGACCGAATCTCGCCGCTACTGTAATAAATGGATTAACCCCTAAAGCTAAGTCTAACCCTAACACTAACACCCCCCTAAGTTAAATATAATTTAAATCTAACAAAATAAATTAACTCTTATTAAATAAATTATTCCTATTTAAAGCTAAATACTTACCTGTAAAATAAACCCTAATATAGCTACAATATAAATTATAATTATATTATAGCTATTTTAGGATTCATATTTATTTTACAGGTAACTTTGTATTTATTTTAACCAGGTACAATAGCTATTAAATAGTTAAGAACTATTTAATAGCTAAAATAGTTAAAATAATTACAAAATTACCTGTAAAATAAATCCTAACCTAAGTTACAATTACAAACCTAACACTACACTATCAATAAATTAATTAAATACAATATCTACAAATAAATACAATTAAATAAACTAACTAAAGTACAAAAAATAAAAAATAAAAATATTTACAAACATTAGAAAAATATTACAACAATTTTAAACTAATTACACCTACTCTAAGCCCCCTAATAAAATAACAAAAAACCCCAAAATAAAAAAAATGCCCTACCCTATTCTAAATTTAAAAAGTTCAAAGCTCTTTTACCTTACCAGCCCTGAACAGGGCCCTTTGCGGGGCATGCCCCAAAGAATTCAGCTCTTTTGCCTGTAAAAAAAACACAATACCACCCCCCAACATTACAACCCACCACCCACATACCCCTAATCTAACCCAAACCCCCCTTAAATAAACCTAACACTAAGCCCTTGAAGATCTTCCTACCTTAGCTTCACCTCGCCGGGTATCACACCGATCCGTCCTGGCTCCGATGTCTTGATCCAAGCCCAAGCGGGGGGCTGAAGATGTCCATGATCCGGCTGAAGTCTTCATCCAAGCGGGAGCTGAAGAGGTCCATAATCCGGCTGAAGTCTTCTATCAAGCGGCATCTTCAATCTTCTTTCTTCCGGATCCATGTTCATCCCGCCGACGCGGAACATCCATCTTCACCGACGACTTCCCGACGAATGACGGTTCCTTTAAGGGATGTCATCCAAGATGGCGTCCCTCGAATTCCGATTGGCTGATAGGATTCTATCAGCCAATCGGAATTAAGGTAGGAAAATTCTGATTGGCTGATGGAATCAGCCAATCAGAATCAAGTTCAATCCGATTGGCTGATCCGATCAGCCAATCAGATTGAGCTTGCATTCTATTGGCTGATCGGAACAGCCAATAGAATGCGAGCTCAATCTGATTGGCTGATTGGATCAGCCAATCGGATTGAACTTGATTCTGATTGGCTGATTCCATCAGCCAATCAGAATTTTCCTACCTTAATTCTGATTGGCTGATAGAATCCTATCAGCCAATCGGAATTCAAGGGACGCCATCTTGGATGACGTCCCTTAAAGGAACCGTCATTCGTCGGGAAGTCGTCGGTGAAGATGGATGTTCCGCGTCGGCGGTATGAACATGGATCCGGAAGAAAGAAGATTGAAGATGCCGCTTGATAGAAGACTTCAGCCGGATCATGGACCTCTTCAGCTCCCGCTTGGATGAAGACTTCAGCCGGATCATAGACATCTTCAGCCCCCCGCTTGGGCTTGGATCAAGACATCGGGGGCAGGACGGATCAGTGTGATACCCGGCGAGGTGAAGATAAGGTAGGAAGATCTTCAGGGGCTTAGTGTTAGGTTTATTTAAGGGGCGTTTGGGTTAGATTAGGGGTATGTGGGTGGTGGGTTGTAATGTTGGGGGGGGTATTGTGGTTTTTTTACAGGCAAAAGAGCTGAATTCTTTGGGGCATGCCCCGCAAAGGGCCCTGTTCAGGGCTGGTAAGGTAAAAGAGCTTTGAACTTTTTTAATTTATAATAGGGTAGGGCATTTTTTTATTTTGGGGGTCTTTGTTATTTTATTAGGGGGCTTAGAGTATGTGTAATTAGTTTAAAATTGTTGTAATATTTTTCTAATGTTTGTAAATATTTTTTTATTTTTTGTAACTTAGTTCTTTTTTATTTTTTGTACTTTAGTTAGTTTATTTCATTGTATTTAGTTGTAGATATTGTATTTAATTAATTTATTGATAGTGTAGTGTTAGGTTTAATTGTAGATAATTGTAGGTATTTGTATGTAATTAATTTATTGATAGTGTAGTGTTAGGTTTAATTGTAGATAATTGTAGGTATTTTATTTAATTAATTTATTGATAGTGTAGTGTTAGGTTTAATTGTAACTTAGGTTAGGATTTATTTTACAGGTAATTTTGTAATTATTTTAACTATTTTAGCTATTAAATAGTTCTTAACTATTTAATAGCTATTGTACCTGGTTAAAATAAATACAAAGTTACCTGTAAAATAAATATAAATCCTAAAATAGCTATAATATAATTATTATTTATATTGTAGCTATATTAGGGTTTATTTTACAGGTAAGTATTTAGCTTTAAATAGGAATAATTTATTTAATAAGAGTTAATTTATTTCGTTAGATTTAAATTATATTTAATTTAGGGGGGTGTTAGGGTTAGACTTAGCTTTAGGGGTTAATCCATTTATTACAGTAGCGGCGAGATTCGTCGGCAGATTAGGGGTTAATAATTGAAGTTAGGTGTCGGCGATGTTAGGGAGGGAAGATTAGGGGTTAATACTATTTATTATAGGGTTATTGAGGCGGGAGTGAGGTGGATTAGGGGTTAATAACTTTATTATAGTAGCGGTGCGGTCCGCTCAGCAGATTAGGGGTTAATAAGTGTAGGCAGGTGGAGGCGACATTGAGGGGGGCAGATTAGGGGTTAATAAATATAATATAAGGGTCGGCGGTGTTAGGGGCAGCAGATTAGGGGTACATAGGGATAATGTAAGTAGCGGCGGTTTACGGAGCGGCAGATTAGGGGTTAAAAAAAATATGCATGTGTCAGCGATAGCGGGAGCGGCAGATTAGGGGTTAATAAGTGTAAGGCTAGGGGTGTTTAGACTCGGGGTACATGTTAGGGTGTTAGGTGCAGGCGTAGGAAGTGTTTCCCCATAGAAAACAATGGGGCTGCGTTAGGAGCTGAATGCGGCTTTTTTGCAGGTGCTAGGTTTTTTTTCAGCTCAAACAGCCCCATTATTTTCTATGGGGGAATCGTGCACGAGCACGTTTTTGAAGCTGGCCGCGTCCGTAAACACCGCTGGTATCGAGAGTTGAAGTTGCGGTAAATATGCTATACGCTCCTTTTTTGGAGCCTAACGCAGCCATTCTGTGAACTCTAAATACCAGCGGTATTTAAAAGGTGCGGCCAGAAAAAAGCATGCGTAGCAAACGCACCCCTTTGGCCGCAGAACTCTAAATCTAGGCGTTAGTTTCCTTTCATCCTTAGCGTTTAATTTGTCTCTCTCTTTCCTACCCCATAAGACTTTGCATAGCCTATAGATTCAGACTAGTATCTCAGGTTTGGTCGATTTTACTCCTGCCCCCAAACATTGAGGAATTATCCCCACCACTTTGTAATTTATAATAAGGTATCTCCCCCTTATCCTATTTTCCATAGCTTAGCATTGCTCATAGATCTCATCAGGCATCTTATACCATTTGGATCTAGCTCCTGCCTCCCAAATAGTCATTTTCACTTCCTCCTTGACCCCTCTACCTTCGCATAGCATTCCCTACTTACATATACCTCTCTGTTAGCAATCCCCAGATGCCACCCCTACTCTTAATAATGTACTCTAAGAGGTTCTGTTTACATTACTGGAATACCACTCACCCCTTTTTGAGCGGCTCTTGCCCGCTGCACCCCCTTACCTATTGCCCGGCTTACTAACTAGGCTCATCATTTATATGTTTGCATTTTATATGGAACTCTATATTATTTACTTAACACTAAAGTGACATTTTGGACTTCCACTAATTTTCTCATAAGTATTTTTCTGGTCATTAACTAGTAATATATCTGAGTTTTAGTTACCATAATATAGCTTATAATAAAAACTGAGGTCTTTCTTATTTTGACTCAACTTTGCATTGCACATTCACCAATCTGTGATTATTACTGTATGTCATTGGAGTTACTGCTTTTTGTGTTGTTACAAACACCTCTAACTGTTGGAATGTTGAGTTATATTGATTTCTGTATGTTTTTGAAAACTCAATTAAAGGTATTTAAAAAAAAATAAAAAAAAATTTTTGACTGTGAAACATCAGTCTGCTAGTGTAATCTAATTGCAGTTGCCTGTCTGCCAGCGTGTGTGCCAGACCCACTTGCCCAGTGCCACTACTCATATCTGGTGTAACAGTAGTGTAAATTTAAAAAAAAAAACTTTTTCGACTGTGAAACATCAGTCTGCTAGTGTAATCTAATTGCAGTTGCCTGCCTGCCTGCCTGCCTGCCTGCCAGCATGTGTGCCAGGCTCACAGCATATACTGTGCCCACTTGCCCAGTGCCCCCACTCATATCTGGTGTAACAGTAGTGTAAATTAAAAAAAAAACTTTTTTGACTGTGAAACATCAGTCTGCTTATGTAATCTAATTGCAGTTGCCTGCCTGCCAGCGTGTGTGCCAGGCCCACTTGCCCAGTGCCACCACTCATATCTGGTGTAACAGTAGTGTAAATTTAAAAAAAAAAACTTTTTCGACTGTGAAACATCAGTCTGCTAGTGTAATCTAATTGCAGTTGCCTGCCTGCCTGCCAGCATGTGTGCCAGGCTCACAGCGTATACTGTGCCCACTTGCCCAGTGCCCCCACTCATATCTGGTGTAACAGTAGTGTAAATTAAAAAAAAAACTTTTTGGACTGTGAAACATCAGTCTGCTAGTGTAATCTAATTGCAGTTGCCTGCCTGCCAGCGTGTGTGCCAGGCTCACAGCATATACTGTGCCCACTTGCCCAGTGCCCCCACTCATATCTGGTGTAACAGTAGTGTAAATTTAAAAAAAAAAACTTTTTTGACTGTGAAACATCAGTCTGCTTGTGTACTCTAATTGCAGTTGCCTGCCTGCCAGCGTGTGTGCCAGGCTCACTTGCCCAGTGCAACCACTCATATCTGGTGTAAAAGTAGTGTAAATTTAAAAAAAAAAAACTTTTTTGACTGTGAAACATCAGTCTGCTAGTGTAATCTAAATGCAGTTGCCTGCCTGCCAGCATGTGTGCCAGGCCCACTTGCCCAGTGCCCCCACTCATATCTGGTGTAACAGTAGTGTAAATTTAAAAAAATAACTTTTTTGACTGTGAAACATCAGTCTGCTAGTGTAATCTAATTGCAGTTGCCTGCCTGCCTGCCAGCGTGTGTGCCAGGCCCACTTGCCAACTAGTGCCACCACTCATATCTGTTGTAACAGTAGTGTAAATTTAAAAAAAAAACTTTTTTGACTGTGAAACATCAGTCTGCTATTGTAATCTAATAGCAGTTGCCTGCCTGCCTGCCAGCGTGTGTGCCAGGCTCACAGCATATACTGTGCCCACTTGCCCAGTGCCCCCACTCATATCTGGTGTAACAGTAGTGTAAATTAAAAAAAAAAAAACTTTTTTTTTTTGACTGTGAAACATCAGTCTGCTTGTGTAATCTAATTGCAGTTGCCTGCCTGCCAGCGTGTGTGCCAGGCTAACAGCGTATACTGTGCCCACTTGCCCAGTGCCACCACTCATATCTGGTGTAACAGTAGTGTAAATTTAAAAACAAAAAAAATTTTGGACTGTGAAACATCAGTCTGCTTTTTTGTGTCAGGCTCACAACGTATACTGTGCCCACTTGCCCAGTGCCACCACTCATATCTTGTTTAATAGTAGTGTAAGTGTACATTTAAAAACAAAAAAAACTTTTTGGACTGTGAAACATCAGTCTGCTTTTTTGTTTCATGCTCACAGCTTATACTGGGCCCATTTGCCTAGTGCCACCACTCATATCTTGTTTAATAGAAGTGTAAGTGTACATTTAAAAAAAAATGACAGGCAGAAGCAGGCCACCCCGCAGGTGCCGTCGTGGTCGTGGTGCTGTGATTCCCTTTGGCACTAGAATAATGCCCAGTGTTCAGAGGCCACGTCCCATGAACTCGAAAAGTTCTGAGGAGGACATAGTTGACTTTATAATACAAGACACCCAATCTTCTATAGCTTCCGCTCCGAACTTTGACGCACCATCCTCCTCCAGCTTATCTTCGGGCACCTCTCAAGTTACCACTCGCCCGCCTGCTGCCACCACCAACACTAGCACCACAGCCGCTTCACTTGATCTTTCAGGGGAGTTTTTTACACTTCAGTTGGAAGAAATGAGTGATGTGCAACCATCATTGACAGAGGATGTAGATAACAGTAATATGTCTCAGTCAGGCAGCATTACAGACATGGACGTACGGTGTGATGATGATGATGTTGTACCCGCTGCTGCTTCCTTTGTTGATTTGTCAGATACAAGTGAAGTGGTTGATGATGACGATGCATCTGTTGATGTCAAGTGGGTGCCCGCTAGAAAAGAAGAAGGGGGAAAGTTCAGATGGAGAGACAGAGAGGAGGAGGAGGAGACTAGTTGGAAGCAGGGGGAGGTCGTGGCAAGGAGCTAGTGGCACAGTCAGACAGCATGCATCGGCACCTGGGGTCAGCCAGACAGCACGCCAATCAACGCATGCTGTTGCCACCACCAGAATGCCGTCATCACAGAGCTCAGCAGTGTGGCTTTTTTTTTTGTGTATCTGCCTCTGACAACAGTGATGCCATTTGCAACCTGTGCCAAAAGAAACTGAGTCGTGGGAAGTCCAACACCCTCCTAGGTACAACTGCTTTGCGAAGGCACATGATCGCACATCACAAACTCCTATGGGATCAACACATAAAGAGAAGCAGCACACAAACTCAAAGCCGCCATCCTTCCTGGTCCAGCATCTTCAGCCACGTCAACCACTGCTGTCCTCTTTGCCCCCTCTCAACCATCCGCCACTCCGTCTCTCTTCCGGAGCAGTTCCTGCTCATCTACCCACAGTCAGGTGTCTGTCAAGGACATGTTTGAGCGTAAGAAGCCAATGTCACAAAGTCACCCCCTTGCCCGGCGTCTGACAGCTGGCTTGTCTGAACTCTTATCCCGCCGGCTTTTACCATACAAGCTGGTGGAGTCTGAGGCGTTCAAAAATTAGTAGCTTTTGGGACACCGCAGTGGAAGGTACCTGGCCGAAATTTCTTTGCACAAAAGTTAATCCCCAACCTGTACTCGATTGTGCGAAAGGAAGTAATGGCATGTCTGGCACACAGTGTTGGGGCAAGGGTCCATCTGACCACTGATAGCTGAACTGCAAAGCATGGTCAGGGCAGGTATATCACCTACACTGCGCATTGGGTAAACCTGCTGACCGCTGCCAAGCATGGAATGCGTGGCTCTGCAGAGGAGGAGTTGGTGACACCGCCACGACTGCCACCTCCTCTACTCCTCCTACTCCATCCTCTTCCATAACCTCCTCGGCTGAGTCCTCTTCTGCTGCTGTGTCTTGCTCCACATCAACGGCACCCCCCCCCACAGCTCTACAGGTTCTATTCCACATCCCGGATACGGCAGTGTCACACCGTCTTGGGGTTGACTTGCCTGAAAGCAGAGAGTCACACCGGACCAGCACTCCTGTCCGCCCTGAATGCACAGGTGGATCAGTGGCTGACTCCGCACCAACTGGAGATCGGCAAAGTGGTTTCTGACAACGGAAGTAATTTGGTGGCGGCATTGAAATTGGGCAAGTTGAAACATGTGCCGTGCATGGCACATGTGTGTAATCTGATCGTACAACGCTTTGTGCATAAGTACCCAGGCTTACAGGAGGTCCTGAAGCAGGCCAGGAAGGTGTGTGGCCATGTGAGGCGTTCCTACATGGCCATGGCGCACTTTTCCAATATCCAGCAGCGAAACAACATGCCAGTGAGGCGCTTGATTTGCGACAGCCCAACACGTTGGAATTCAACACTCCTAATGTTCGACCACCTGCTCCAACAAGAAAAACCCGTTAACGAGTATTTGTATGACCGGGGTGCTAGGACAGCCTCTGCGGAGCTGGGAAAAAAAACCTAGTCAGTCGCACCGAAGGCACCATCAGCGACATCATACCATTTGTTTTCTTCCTGGAGCATGCCCTGCGAAGAGTGCTGGATCAGGCTGTAGATGAGCGTGAAGAGGAAGAGTTGTGGTCATCATCACCACCAGAAACAGCCTTATCAGCATCGCTTGCTGGACCAGCGGCAAGACTGGAAGAGGATTGTGAGGAAGAGGAGTCAGAGGAGGAGGATGAAGACCAACCACAACAGGCATCCCAGGTTGCTCGTTGTCACCTATCTGGTACCCGTGGTGTTGTACGTGGCTGGGGGGAAGAAGATACCTTCAGTGAGATCACTGAGGACGAGGAACGGGACATGAGTAGCTCGGCATCCAACCTTGTGCAAATGCTGTCTTTCATGTTGTCGTGCCTGTTGAGTGACCCTCGTATAAAAAAGCTGAAGGAGAATGACCTGTACTGGGTGTCCACGCTACTAGACCCCCGGTATAAGCATTAAGTGCCTGAAATGTTACAGAATTACCGCAAGTCGGAAAGGATGCAGCAGTTCCAAAATAAATTAAAAAGTATGCTTTACACAGCGTATAAGGGTGATGTCACAGCACAACGGGAATCTAACAGGGGAAGAGGTGAAAGTAATCCTCCGACTCCCACAACCACGCTGGCAAGGACAGGATGCTTTACAGACGTGTTGTTGATGGAGGACATGCAGAGCTTTTTAACTCCTATGCATCGCCACAGCCCTTCGGGGTCCACCCTCAGAGAATGACTCAACCGACAGGTAGCAGACTACCTTGCCTTAACTGCAGATCTCGACACTCAGAGGAGCGATGAACCCCTTGACTACTGGGTGTGCAGGCTTGACCTGTGGCCTGAGCTATCCCAATTTGCAATAGAACTTCTGGCCTGCCCCGCTTCAAGTGTCCTGTCAGAAAGGACCTTCAGTGCAGCAGGAGGTATTGCCAATGAGAAGAGAAGTCGCCTAGGTCAAAAAAGTCTAGATTACCTCACCTTTATTAAGATGAATGAGGGATGGATCCCGAAGGGACTGACATTGGGTGATACATTCGAGTAAAAAAGGCCTGATGAGATGAGCTGCCTTGGGCTAAAAATGGTCCACACGGTGCTGTATTTTATCTTCGAATGCCGGGTGACTTGCGTGACTTATCCGACACCAACTAGGGTTCAAGCCGCAATGTTTTAGGGCACTTTCTGCCTGGGAAACAAACATCAATTTTTCTGGCTGCTGCTACAGCAGCGGCTGCAACAATACCTAATTTTTCAGGCATGTGTACATGCCTAATTTTTCTAGCCTCTGGGGCAGCACTGTGGCTTCAAAAACCAAACCAATAAAAAAGGCACATAACAAAGATTAAACTGGTAGGAATAGTACTACTTAATACACCACTCCTATCTGGTGGCACATTAGATTGCACGCGCAGTGCCCCAAATTTGAAGTAGGAGGACCGACCAAGCATCTTTTTCCATCTCCCGGTTCCTAAAATCCATTATAGGGGACGGAACAGGGATTAAACTGATAGGAATAGTACTACTTAACACACCTTATAATAACGCAGAGAGAGGCAACGCAAGGAGAGGAGTCTGAAGAAGAGGAGGAAGGTGGCTTTGAGGAGGTGGAAGACCAAACACAGCAGGCATCCCAGGGGGCTTGTTGTTACCTTTCGGGGACCCTTGGTGTTGTACGTGGCTGGGTGGAGGAAGAGACCTTCAATGACATCAGTGAGGACAAGGAACGGGACATGGCTAGCTTGGTATCCAACCTTGTGCAAATGGGGAGTTTGCAGGTGGTGCAAATGGACTGTTTGCGGTTGTTTGCGGTGCTTTAAAGGGACAGTCTAGGCCAAAATAAACTTTCATGATTCAGATAGAGCATGTAATTTTAAACAATTTTCCAATTTACTTTAATCACCAATTTTGCTTTGTTCTCTTGGTATTCTTAGTTGAAAGCTTAACCTAGGAGGTTCATATGCTAATTTCTTAGACCTTGAAGCCCACCTCTTTCAGATTGCATTTTAACACTTTTTCACCACTAGAGGGTGTTAGTTCACGTATTTCATATAGATAACACCGTGCTCGTGCACGAGAAGTTATCTGGGAGCAGGCACTGATTGGCTAGACTGCAAGTCTGTGAAAAGAACTGAAAAAAGGGGCAGTTTGCAGAGGCTTAGATACAAGATAATCACAGAGGTTAAAAGTATATTATTATAAATGTGTTAGTTATACAAAACTTGGAAATGGGTAATATAGGGATTATCCATCTTTTAAAACAATAAAAATTCTGGTGTAGACTGTCCCTTTAAACGGGGAGTTTGGTCTGTCACTGTGAAGCGGGCGTAACCCTTACACTACCTGATCGATACAACATCATACCTGATGTTTTAAAGCACGTTATTCCAAACAATTTAGGAATGTTAGGTGATTTATGCCCTTTGTGGCTTAAAACCAGACTCTGCATCAACTATGTAATTTTCCATGGGAGTTTTGCCATGGATCCCCCTCCGGCATGCCACAGTCCAGGTGTTAGTCCCCTTGAAACAACTTTTCCATCACTATTGTGGCCAGAAAGAGTCCCTGTGGGTTTAAAAATTTGCCTGCCCATTGAAGTCAATGGCGGTTTGCCCGTTCGCGAACTTTTGGGGAAGTTCGCGTTTGCTGTTCGCGAACCCAAAATTTTAGGTTCGCGAGATCACTATTATATATACAGTGAGGGGAAAAATTATTTGATCCCCTGATGATTTTGTATGTTTGCCCACTGACAAAGAAATGATCAGTCTATAATTTTAATCAGTTCAATGTGGAACAGCACTAGAGGACAGGAGTGCTCGTGAAGACAGGTGAACTGCCACTTCACCAAAATGAATATAGTAGAATGAAAATGTCCACAGCTCTCCAATGCTAGAAAGTTTCTTTATTAGGACAAAATAGCGACGTTTCGAGGCTAATGCCTCTTAATCATGCATAGGCTATTACAAACTTATCACACCTTATATAACTGTTGGTTTGGCGCCACAGGGCCCACAACCTGTTAAAAATAGTGACACCTGCTGGTGTTCTATTGTATTACATTAAAAAAGCATTTATACACAATTATATACACATGCTTATAGAAATTGAATGATTTACTGATGTAACAAGGCAAAGTTGTATCTTTTAAAGAAAATCACATGGTTAATATTAAACCATTTGGATAGTACCCTTATCCTAATGAAAAAGATTGATTCATGAGATGTAAGCAAGCAGGTTTATAGCAATAATGGATTTCTATTATGTACTGGTCCAATATTAAACAAAGATAAAAGTTTAATTCTTAATTTATCTTATGAAAATTATTTTATTAAATTATATTGGATAAGAGTATGTCTGATTTAATATTGCTGTTAATGAAACTATATTGAAACTATATTGAAACCCATAAAGTGTAACCTTTATTTAAACATGCTGTAGCATACTTAAAGGTAAACTGACAGATCTAGTTCTCTATTTAGGCCTCTAGGGGCCAATGTTTCTAGTTTATGAATCCACCATGATTCTTTCTGCTTTAATAAAGTTTCCCTATCTTGGCCACTTCTCTGGGGTTTTATCTGATCAATCACTTGCCATCTCATTTGACTGATATTGTGGCCTTTTTCTATGAAATGACTAGATACTGGGGCCTCTTTGTTTTTACAGCGTATATTTGAGCGATGTTGGCTCATCCTATCTTTTACTTTACGGGTGGTCTCTCCCAAATAAACCAGAGAACATGGACACTTAATCAAGTATACAACGTGTGTAGTATCACACGTATAGAAACCTCTGATATCATATCTTGTACCATTATGGGGATGATGAAAAAATTTGCCTTTAATTATAGAGCTACAGCTCATGCAATTTAAGCATGGATATGTGCCATAGTTTTTACTACCTATATGGGTTTGGATACTCCCTCTGCTTGGACCCACATCAGATTTTACCAAGTGATCTCTCAAATTTTTTACACGTCTGTGGGCCATTAGGGGAGGATTTTTGAAGATAGGTATTTTGTCATTACAGTCACTAAGTATATGCCAATGTTTTCTTATGCTTTTAGTAATTTCTTTACTATAGTGACTGTACTGAGAAACAAAGACCATCCTGTTCTCTTTTTGTTTAGTGGTGTTAATCTTATTTTGTGGCTTTAATACCTCATATTTCTTTTCTTCAATTAACCTAGCCGGATAGCCTCTTTCAATAAACTTATGTGCCATCTCATCTATACGTTGATTACATTTCTGTGTGTTACTCACTATTCTTTTTACACGAAGAAGCTGGCTCTTGGGTAGAGATTCTACCAGAGGTCTTGGGTGAAAGCTGTCAAATCTAAGTAAGGTGTTCTTATCAGTGTTTTTAGTATACAAATCAAACTCTAATATATTGGCAGCTTTTATAACCTTAGTATCTAAGAATGTTATACTTTCTTCACTATAAGTGATAGTCAACTCCAGACCTTGAACAGATGAATTTACCTCTCTTACAAATTTTTCCAGGGATCCAATGTCACCCCACCACACGCCAAAGACATCATCTATGTATCTCCACCAGATGGAGCCATATTCTTTAAAGATGGTATTCTCATAAATGATTTTCTCCTCTATCTCATTCATGAAAAGATTGGCGTATGATGGGGCCACATTGGATCCCATGGCTGTTCCTCTCAATTGTACATACCATTCATCTTCAAATAAAAAATAGTTCCAAAACAAAATTAATCTTAATAGTTCTTCAATGAATTTACCCTGTTTCCTAGTACATATATTGTTATTCAATAAATTTTTCATGACAATAGAAATACCTGTTTCATGTTTTATACATGTATATAAACTTTTTACATCCATAGTGAAGAGTATGTACTTACTAGAGGGGAATTCTAGGCTTTTGGCTTTTGCAAGAAAATGATTAGTATCCTTAATATATGAAGACATTTTGTTAACCTCTGGTTGCAAAATTTTATCTATGAATATAGAAATGTTAGAAAATACCGATTGCACACTGGAGACAATAGGCCTGCCAGGAGGCTTTTTTACATCCTTATGGACCTTGGGAACACAATAGAATATAGGGGTTCTAGGATTTTGTACAAAAAGATATTCCTTTAGCTTTTTATCTATGATATGATCATTATAAGCTTGTTCTAAAATGTGTGAAATCTCTTTTTGTAATAACTTAACAGGATTACTATTCAGTTTTTTATATGTTGTTTGGTCCTGTAATTGCCCCTTAATCTCTTCTATATAATATGTTCTATCCATTAGAACTAAGGCCCCGCCCTTGTCTGCCCCTTTAAAGATTAAATCTTTTTGGTTTTTTAAGGAGTTTAAAGCTTTTTGGTCATTGGATGTAAAATTAGTAGAGCATTTTTTCTTGTTATGTGTTTTTCTTAATCTTTGTATATCCTGTTCTACCAGCTTTATATATGTGTTAATGCTGTGTTCATTCACGTTTGGATTAAATGTGCTGTTCTTTTTAACAAGACCCATTTCAGAAAGAGACCATTTGCTGCAACTTTCTTTTTGAGATGCATTGTAATCACATGTATAATTTGCAAACCAATATTTAAGCTTAACACTCCTGAAAAATTTATAAAGATCCTTTTCCAACTCAAAAAAGTTAATACTAGTAGAGGGACAAAAGGAAAGGCCCTTATCTAACAGTCCTTCTTCAAGATCTGTCAACAAATGTCCAGATATATTAATGACAGTACTGTCTCTCTGCATTATGCAGTTTACTTGCGGTTTTGAGTTTTCTTCGATCCGTGATATCTCCTCGTTGTCATTCCGCTTTTCTTTGTGCCACTTGCTGTGCTTCCTGCCTCCTCTGCGCTGCTTTCTTCTCCACTTGCTTCTAAAGGGGAGGCCGATTGCTCGGAGGAGCTGTCCTGTGATGGCGTTCCTGACGTCGCTCTCTGATGACGTGGATTACGTGCGTGCGTGTTGCGTCTCCTTCTATTGGTTGGTTGGTTGCCATGACCACTTTGACGCCATTTGTACACAAAGCCTCTGCGGTAATCGTCCTCATCTCGAAGGAATTTAACCCTTTTGGTTTCCTTGATTTCGCTCTGTGCCGTCTTGATCTTCTCATCTATCTGTGTCTCTAATAGGGTGAGATCCTCCGGTGACATCATCTTTGACAGATCTTCACGACTTTGCTTGATTTTAGCATCTTGGACCTCCATCTCCTTTAGCAGAGACTCAACGGTAAGTACCATTAAGTCGTATGAGCATTTATTGAGAATTGCTTCAAAGGTGTTACAATATGCTTGATTTTCACGTAACAGAGTAGGGCAGGTGCTCATCCGTAGTCCCCTGGGTATTCTTTTGACGCGGTAATACTCCGCCAAAGTAGTGGTGTGTAGATCCCATTTCATTTGTCTCATTCTTAGTTGTTCATAATCCTTTCCCAAGTTTTCACTGGGAGCTGTTCTGAGAAAGTCTCTAGACCCCTTCACTAGGGTGGTTATCCTTGCTGCATCGATCTCTGAATATGCAAACACCTTGTTTCCATCAGTGCCCATGTTGTTGTCCTTATCCTTTTCCTTTTGCATATTTTATATGCTCCAATGTGCTCGTTCCTGGCAGAAAATGTATTGTTTAAACAGTTCAATGTGGAACAGCACTAGAGGACAGGAGTGCTCGTGAAGACAGGTGAACTGCCACTTCACCAAAATGAATATAGTAGAATGAAAATGTCCACAGCTCTCCAATGCTAGAAAGTTTCTTTATTAGGACAAAATAGCGACGTTTCGAGGCTAATGCCTCTATCATGCATAGGCTATTACAAACTTATCACACCTTATATACCTGTTGGTTTGGCGCCACAGGGCCCACAACCTGTTAAAAATAGTGACACCTGCTGGTGTTCTATTGTATTACATTAAAAAAGCATTTATACACAATTATATACACATGCTTATAGAAATTGAATGATTTACTGATGTAACAAGGCAAAGTTGTATCTTTTAAAGAAAATCACATGGTTAATATTAAACCATTTGGATAGTACCCTTATCCTAATGAAAAAGATTGATTCATGAGATGTAAGCAAGCAGGTTTATAGCAATAATGGATTTCTATTATGTACTGGTCCAATATTAAACAAAGATAAAAGTTTAATTCTTAATTTATCTTATGAAAATTATTTTATTAAATTATATAGGATAAGAGTATGTCTGATTTAATATTGCTGTTAATGAAACTATATTGAAACTGTATTGAAACCCATAAAGTGTAACCTTTATTTAAACATGCTGTAGCATACTTAAAGGTAAACTGACAGATCTAGTTCTCTATTTAGGCCTCTAGGGGCCAATGTTTCTAGTTGGTTTATTTGGGAGAGACCACCCGTAAAGTAAAAGATAGGATGAGCCAACATCGCTCAAATATACGCTGTAAAAACAAAGAGGCCCCAGTATCTAGTCATTTCATAGAAAAAGGCCACAATATCAGTCAAATGAGATGGCAAGTGATTGATCAGATTAAACCCCAGAGAAGTGGCCAAGATAGGGAAACTTTATTAAAGCAGAAAGAATCATGGTGGATTCATAAACTAGAAACATTGGCCCCTAGAGGCCTAAATAGAGAACTAGATCTGTCAGTTTACCTTTAAGTATGCTACAGCATGTTTAAATAAAGGTTACACTTTATGGGTTTCAATATAGTTTCAATATAGTTTCATTAACAGCAATATTAAATCAGACATACTCTTATCCTATATAATTTAATAAAATAATTTTCATAAGATAAATTAAGAATTAAACTTTTATCTTTGTTTAATATTGGACCAGTACATAATAGAAATCCATTATTGCTATAAACCTGCTTGCTTACATCTCATGAATCAATCTTTTTCATTAGGATAAGGGTACTATCCAAATGGTTTAATATTAACCATGTGATTTTCTTTAAAAGATACAACTTTGCCTTGTTACATCAGTAAATCATTCAATTTCTATAAGCATGTGTATATAATTGTGTATAAATGCTTTTTTAATGTAATACAATAGAACACCAGCAGGTGTCACTATTTTTAACAGGTTGTGGGCCCTGTGGCGCCAAACCAACAGGTATATAAGGTGTGATAAGTTTGTAATAGCCTATGCATGATTAAGAGGCATTAGCCTCGAAACGTCGCTATTTTGTCCTAATAAAGAAACTTTCTAGCATTGGAGAGCTGTGGACATTTTCATTCTACTATATTCATTTTGGTGAAGTGGCAGTTCACCTGTCTTCACGAGCACTCCTGTCCTCTAGTGCTGTTCCACATTGAACTGTTTAAACAATACATTTTCTGCCAGGAACGAGCACATTGGAGCATATAAAATATGCAAAAGGAAAAGGATAAGGACAACAACATGGGCACTGATGGAAACAAGGTGTTTGCATATTCAGAGATCGATGCAGCAAGGATAACCACCCTAGTGAAGGGGTCTAGAGACTTTCTCAGAACAGCTCCCAGTGAAAACTTGGGAAAGGATTATGAACAACTAAGAATGAGACAAATGAAATGGGATCTACACACCACTACTTTGGCGGAGTATTACCGCGTCAAAAGAATACCCAGGGGACTACGGATGAGCACCTGCCCTACTCTGTTACGTGAAAATCAAGCATATTGTAACACCTTTGAAGCAATTCTCAATAAATGCTCATACGACTTAATGGTACTTACCGTTGAGTCTCTGCTAAAGGAGATGGAGGTCCAAGATGCTAAAATCAAGCAAAGTCGTGAAGATCTGTCAAAGATGATGTCACCGGAGGATCTCACCCTATTAGAGACACAGATAGATGAGAAGATCAAGACAGCACAGAGCGAAATCAAGGAAACCAAAAGGGTTAAATTCCTTCGAGATGAGGACGATTACCGCAGAGGCTTTGTGTACAAATGGCGTCAAAGTGGTCATGGCAACCAACCAACCAATAGAAGGAGACGCAACACGCACGCACGTAATCCACGTCATCAGAGAGCGACGTCAGGAACGCCATCACAGGACAGCTCCTCCGAGCAATCGGCCTCCCCTTTAGAAGCAAGTGGAGAAGAAAGCAGCGCAGAGGAGGCAGGAAGCACAGCAAGTGGCACAAAGAAAAGCGGAATGACAACGAGGAGATATCACGGATCGAAGAAAACTCAAAACCGCAAGTAAACTGCATAATGCAGAGAGACAGTACTGTCATTAATATATCTGGACATTTGTTGACAGATCTTGAAGAAGGACTGTTAGATAAGGGCCTTTCCTTTTGTCCCTCTACTAGTATTAACTTTTTTGAGTTGGAAAAGGATCTTTATAAATTTTTCAGGAGTGTTAAGCTTAAATATTGGTTTGCAAATTATACATGTGATTACAATGCATCTCAAAAAGAAAGTTGCAGCAAATGGTCTCTTTCTGAAATGGGTCTTGTTAAAAAGAACAGCACATTTAATCCAAACGTGAATGAACACAGCATTAACACATATATAAAGCTGGTAGAACAGGATATACAAAGATTAAGAAAAACACATAACAAGAAAAAATGCTCTACTAATTTTACATCCAATGACCAAAAAGCTTTAAACTCCTTAAAAAACCAAAAAGATTTAATCTTTAAAGGGGCAGACAAGGGCGGGGCCTTAGTTCTAATGGATAGAACATATTATATAGAAGAGATTAAGGGGCAATTACAGGACCAAACAACATATAAAAAACTGAATAGTAATCCTGTTAAGTTATTACAAAAAGAGATTTCACACATTTTAGAACAAGCTTATAATGATCATATCATAGATAAAAAGCTAAAGGAATATCTTTTTGTACAAAATCCTAGAACCCCTATATTCTATTGTGTTCCCAAGGTCCATAAGGATGTAAAAAAGCCTCCTGGCAGGCCTATTGTCTCCAGTGTGCAATCGGTATTTTCTAACATTTCTATATTCATAGATAAAATTTTGCAACCAGAGGTTAACAAAATGTCTTCATATATTAAGGATACTAATCATTTTCTTGCAAAAGCCAAAAGCCTAGAATTCCCCTCTAGTAAGTACATACTCTTCACTATGGATGTAAAAAGTTTATATACATGTATAAAACATGAAACAGGTATTTCTATTGTCATGAAAAATTTATTGAATAACAATATATGTACTAGGAAACAGGGTAAATTCATTGAAGAACTATTAAGATTAATTTTGTTTTGGAACTATTTTTTATTTGAAGATGAATGGTATGTACAATTGAGAGGAACAGCCATGGGATCCAATGTGGCCCCATCATACGCCAATCTTTTCATGAATGAGATAGAGGAGAAAATCATTTATGAGAATACCATCTTTAAAGAATATGGCTCCATCTGGTGGAGATACATAGATGATGTCTTTGGCGTGTGGTGGGGTGACATTGGATCCCTGGAAAAATTTGTAAGAGAGGTAAATTCATCTGTTCAAGGTCTGGAGTTGACTATCACTTATAGTGAAGAAAGTATAACATTCTTAGATACTAAGGTTATAAAAGCTGCCAATATATTAGAGTTTGATTTGTATACTAAAAACACTGATAAGAACACCTTACTTAGATTTGACAGCTTTCACCCAAGACCTCTGGTAGAATCTCTACCCAAGAGCCAGCTTCTTCGTGTAAAAAGAATAGTGAGTAACACACAGAAATGTAATCAACGTATAGATGAGATGGCACATAAGTTTATTGAAAGAGGCTATCCGGCTAGGTTAATTGAAGAAAAGAAATATGAGGTATTAAAGCCACAAAATAAGATTAACACCACTAAACAAAAAGAGAACAGGATGGTCTTTGTTTCTCAGTACAGTCACTATAGTAATGAAATTACTAAAAGCATAAGAAAACATTGGCATATACTTAGTGACTGTAATGACAAAATACCTATCTTCAAAAATCCTCCCCTAATGGCCCACAGACGTGTAAAAAATTTGAGAGATCACTTGGTAAAATCTGATGTGGGTCCAAGCAGAGGGAGTATCCAAACCCATATAGGTAGTAAAAACTATGGCACATATCCATGCTTAAATTGCATGAGCTGTAGCTCTATAATTAAAGGCAAATTTTTTCATCATCCCCATAATGGTACAAGATATGATATCAGAGGTTTCTATACGTGTGATACTACACACGTTGTATACTTGATTAAGTGTCCATGTTCTCTGGTTTATTTGGGAGAGACCACCCGTAAAGTAAAAGATAGGATGAGCCAACATCGCTCAAATATACGCTGTAAAAACAAAGAGGCCCCAGTATCTAGTCATTTCATAGAAAAAGGCCACAATATCAGTCAAATGAGATGGCAAGTGATTGATCAGATAAAACCCCAGAGAAGTGGCCAAGATAGGGAAACTTTATTAAAGCAGAAAGAATCATGGTGGATTCATAAACTAGAAACATTGGCCCCTAGAGGCCTAAATAGAGAACTAGATCTGTCAGTTTACCTTTAAGTATGCTACAGCATGTTTAAATAAAGGTTACACTTTATGGGTTTCAATATAGTTTCAATATAGTTTCATTAACAGCAATATTAAATCAGACATACTCTTATCCAATATAATTTAATAAAATAATTTTCATAAGATAAATTAAGAATTAAACTTTTATCTTTGTTTAATATTGGACCAGTACATAATAGAAATCCATTATTGCTATAAACCTGCTTGCTTACATCTCATGAATCAATCTTTTTCATTAGGATAAGGGTACTATCCAAATGGTTTAATATTAACCATGTGATTTTCTTTAAAAGATACAACTTTGCCTTGTTACATCAGTAAATCATTCAATTTCTATAAGCATGTGTATATAATTGTGTATAAATGCTTTTTTAATGTAATACAATAGAACACCAGCAGGTGTCACTATTTTTAACAGGTTGTGGGCCCTGTGGCGCCAAACCAACAGGTATATAAGGTGTGATAAGTTTGTAATAGCCTATGCATGATTAAGAGGCATTAGCCTCGAAACGTCGCTATTTTGTCCTAATAAAGAAACTTTCTAGCATTGGAGAGCTGTGGACATTTTCATTCTTCTATAATTTTAATGGTAGGTTTATTTGAACAGTGAGACAGAATAACAACAAAAAATCCAGAAAAACGCATTTCAAAAAAGTTATGAATTGATTTTAATGAGTAAAATAAGTATTTGACCCCTTTGTAAAACATGACTTAGTACTTGGTGGCAAAAGCTTTGTTGGCAATCATAGAGGTCAGACGTTTTTTATAGTTGATACAATTTGTGGTTGCTCTCTGCTATAGCTGCTGTATTAAAATGCCTGCCTGTGCTTAACCCTTAACAAGCACAAATACTGTTGGAGAATTAATACACCTGATGCAATCCCCTGTACCATGTCTTCTCCTTCAGAAACAATCAAAATAGTCTTTTGGAGGCAGGTATTAACACTCAATAAGGCTTTTTGTGATATTAAGCGCTTTAAAATAGTGTTACATATAATACATTTTAAGTAGATGCTCCGGCATATGCAAAAGAAAAGTTCATGTAACCAGGTCTTCAACTATAAAACATTGCTTTTATTGGTAAAATGTAGATATAAAAAGTATAAATTCACAGACCTTTGTGATGTCGGTTAATAATGCATGTTCAAAACTGTTACCTTGACCCCCAATAAGCATCACCAGATGCGTTTTGCCATAGCTTTATCGATGGTGACTTCACTATTGATAAAGCTACCGCGAAACGTGTCTGGTTATGCTATTGGGGGTCAGAGATATAGACTGGTGGGCAAATGTACAAAATCAGCAGGGGATCAAATACTTTTTTACCTCACTTTATATATTTTACCAAAATATCATCAGATATAAATAGAAATATGTATTTATAAATAAATAGAACATGTTCTACTATGTGAAGAACATTGGAATGTGACATTCATATTTTTATGTTGGATTAGCACACTTGAGAATATGCAATTGAGTTTGCGCTCGAGTAGGGTGTTAGTTTTTTTCCAATTTTTTGCTTCATTGACTTCATTGGTATTATATTCGAAGTTCGGCTTTTTCCTTGCATCTTTCTTTCTTTTCTTTCAATTTGTAATATGAGTGCTACCAACGTGCCAAAAACTTACTTCTAGCGGAGTTAGCACTCAAACAGAAGCATTAAATACTGCTCCACTTGTAATCTGGCCCTTAATTGGTTCCATGTGCATGACGAGAAGGTTTGTCATGCAGATTTCCCTGTGAACACATGACAACCCTTTCACATCATGAAGAAGAGTTACCAATTGAATGTTGTTTTCACTAATCTACCTCACTACAGGCCAAAATCTTTGGTGGTGTAGTGGGCAGCATTGCCGTGGCTCCATAGGAGTGACAGAGATGTTACCACAAACATGCATGGTGACATCATAGAGGGATGGAACCAGGAAGTGAAGGGTGGATGTTCAAATTCTTCAGCCACCAAGATCCCTCATTTGAAAGAGAATGATATTTGTGTGTTTCAGAATTTTAGAAATATATCCAGCACTGAGAGAGTTAGCGTGACTGAAAACCTTGCGTAGAGGGTAGTGGGTTAAAAAAAGGTTGCACTAAAAAAAATGAATGCATTAAAAATTACAGTTACACTCATATAGAACACTCTCTGATAAAAAAATATTCATAGAAATATTAAAAAGGAAAAGTTATAATAGTTAAAAGGTATATGACAAGGTGTTTGACTGCAAATGGATATATTTTATAGATACATATGTCTAAATATGTGTATGTAGGCATATATATATATATATATATATATATATATATATATATATATATATATATAATATATATATAAAATGTATATGTGTGTACATATGTATTTATGTGTTTTACTGACTTTTTTATTGTAAATATATATATATATATATATATATAAAATTTTATATTTATATATATATATATATATATATATATATATATATACACATACCTGTATATACACACAAGCAAAAAGGTATTGGAACACATCCATTTTCAAAAGCACAACATATTTTTTGAACTGCTGCAAAAAATTGCCTGCACACAACATCAAGAGACAGCTATTCTTTTTAAATAAAATTGGGATCTTTGTCACACAATATGGCCATATTTTGCTTAGCCAGTCACCACTTACAAGGTGCCCCAATATAGACTGGTCCTAACACTACAGTCCTTTCCCACAGAGGGCTGAATCATTCCTGCTTTTACTGTTCATAATAGAATGAGACTCCTTGGCTTAATGTTCACAACTCTATTACACTGTCATAAGCACACCTGAGGTTGGGTGGGGTGCTTTAACTAATGGGAGATGGTCAGTCTCCCTGATTACGTTTTAATACAAATACAAAATTTGGCCATATTGTGTGACTAAGATCCCAATTTTATTTAAAAAGAATAGCTGTCTCTTGATGTTGTTTGCAGGCAATTTTTTGCAGTAGTTCAAAAAATATGTTGTGCTTTTGAAAATGGATGTGCGCCAATATCTTTTTGTTTGTGTAATTACTGGGTCATATTGGCAGCATTCCCAAAGATGTGTATATAAACTTTTTGTAAGGTGTGCTAAACCAAATTTTGTATTTGTATTAAAACATAATCAGGGAGACTGACCATCTCCCATTGGTTAAAGCACCTAAAGATTCCTAAATATATATAGGTATAGATATTTATTTTACATTTACATTATCAAATATCTATAAATAAATATATATTTAATAATAAAAATTACATTTTTTTTTTATATGGGAAGAACATAGGAATGTAAAATATGCGTACTGTGCTTAGGGTTTCGTGCTTTAGGTCTAACGTGGTGTCGGTTTAGCGCACAAGAAAAATTACTAATCGTAAAGGGACAGTCTACACAAGAATTTGTATTGTTTAAAAAGACAGATAATCCTTTTATTACCCCTTCCCTAGTTTTGCTTAATCAACACAGTTATATAAATACACTCTGCAAACTGCCCCCTTATTTCAGTTCTTTTGACCGACATCCATTTTAGCCAATCAGAGCTGGCTCACTGGAACTCCAAGTGTGTGAGCACAGTGTTATCTATATGACACACATGAACTAACAACCTCTAGTGGTGAAAAATTGTCAAAATGCCCTGAGAGAAGAGGCAGCCTTCAAGTTCTTAGAAATTAGCATATGAACCTCCTAGGTTTAGCTTTCAACTAAGAATACCAAGAGAACAAAGCAAAATTGGTGAAAAAGTAAATTGTAAAGTTGTTTAAAATTACATTCTCTATCTGAATCATGAAAGTTTATATTGGACTAGACTGTCCCTTTAAAGCTCATTCATGAAATATTAAAAAATATTAATAATAATTATTTAAAATTATTAAACATAATGTAAAGATTCTAAATAATCCATAAGTGTGTGTGTGTGTATATATATATATATATATATATATATATAAAGTTTTTTTATTATTATATTTTATAGCATGTATAATATTCTTTAATAATAATTCATACTTTTTAATATATTTTTATATTTCAAGAACGTGATTTAAGATTAGTAATTTTTAATGTGCGCTAACCTGACACCACGTTAGACCTATAGCGCATATTATCTTTACATAGAAGAAATGTTTTAATATATATTTATATTTACAATAAAAATAACATTTGTCTGCATGTGAGGAGCATCGGAATGTGAAATATTCATATTTACTGTCAAGATAGCGTGTGTAAGCAATAGGTGTTAGCTTTTTTTTCTGCGGTTACCATTGAAGTCTATAAGGGGGCAAACGTTAACACATGATATTCAAAGTCCTTTGATTAGCACACATCGGGTTTCACTAGCATGCAAACTGTTTACTTTCAACTTGTAATAAGCGTGCTACCCGATGCATGCAAAAAGCTTACTTACAAAGTTTACACTCTAGTAAAATCGCTAAATAGGGCACAACTTGTAATCTAGCTCTAATACTTTGATTATTATAAAATGATAAAACACTTATTGTATCAAAATATTTCTTAAAAATGACATTCTTCAAAAGTGATATTAGAATGCTGAATAATCTCCATGCAATTTCATTGTATTATGTAGTAGGATTTTTAAACAGTACAATTTTCAATAAATTTGTATGCACATCACAATGCTTGCATCACATTATGTGCCAAATGTACATAGCAAACACTTTTTTTCACACTTTTTTTTTGTCCTGATTCACAGCATTGTGGAAATTGTAATTTTACTAAAAACCCTGGAAAATGTGATTTCTCAAGACATTGCAGCATGCAAGAAGTAAAGAAAAAATATACAATATTTAAACTATTTATTATTATTATCGGTTATTTGTAGAGCGCCAACAGATTCCACTGCGCTATTTGTTACATTGGATGAAAATATATTGAGATTTTGGAAAATAATTACATGTTATTTTGAATTTGGGAAGTTAATTGAATAATGATAATGTTATTGCTTATCAAATGTCTAAATTGAAAAAGGTATCTTTCAATTTTTTTTAATTTTACAGATAAATAAATATGGTAATTATAAGCATGGAATTACTAGACAATAAAAGAATGAGAAATATTTAAAGGTATGCATTAAAAGGGTAAGAACAATGTGAATAATACAAATATATAAAGCATAGAAAGTATCATTCAGGAGCATTAAGACAGTTTCCAGAGTATTTACGTAGATCACTAATATACAGAGCATGAAAAAATCTTGATACTTCCAAATGATCTTGCATATCAGAGATTCTGTTTAACTAAAGATATGGTTTATAGTATTTATTGATTCATTTATAATGATTTGGAGCTAAAGCAAAAATAAACCATTACATTTTTGGAATTTCTACACGAGCTGTTGCTCTTTTTTTTGGACAGGCTCCTTCCACCTCGGGTTTGAAGTATTGCAAAGTGCATTTTTTAAGATTTTACCACATGTAATGAATGCAATTTAAATGAACTGCCAAAAATCAGCCAGAAATATATGTAAATAAAATAGGTTGGATTTACTTAAATTGTGTGTGATCAGTCAAATATATTATCTGCATACCCAGGGACTGTACATGACTCTTGCATTATATTACTCTAAAACAGTTTAAATGTTTGAATCATATAAATACTGGAACATTTGAAAATATATAGCTATTTGGAAAGCATACATAAATTAATATTTATATTTCTTATTTTTTAATAACAAATAGGATTACTTCAATTATAATTTTGGTCTCAGGGGAAGGTGGATATCCTTGCTTGTGTTGGCTAATGATATCTTTAGATAATCCTAAAACATCACTGATTAAATAAAATACAGCACATCCAAAAATGTGGTCAGTAATTGACTATGTGAATGATAAAAATATATAAAGCATAGAAAGTACTGTATTATTCAGGAGCATTAAGACAGTTTCCAGATTATATACGTAGATCACTAATATACAGAGCATGAAAAAACTCTTGATACTTCCAAATGATCTTGCATATCAGAGATTCTGTTTAACGAAAGATATGGTTTATAGTACCTATGGAACTTTAAACAGTCATTATAAATGGTTAGATAAATTATTATTATTATTATTATTATCAGGTATTTGTAGAGTGCCAACAGATTCTGCAGCGCTGTAAACATAGTCTGTGTACAGGATACCTTTCGTAGGGATCAAGTGGGTAGAGGGCTCTGCTGAGAGTTTCACTGTTGTAATCAGCTATTATGAAGCGATCTGTAAACAGCTGGGCCCATAGGCTTACATTCTACGGGGTTCAAGGGGAAAGCAATGAAGTTGGGAAAGGTTAGTGTTGGTTGTATGCATCCCTGAATAGTAGAGTTTTTAGGGAGTGCTTGAAGCTGTTAAAACTAGGGGAGAGTCTTATTGAGCGAGGCAAGGAATTCCACAAGATGGGGGCTAGTCTGGAGAAGTCCTGTATACGGGAATGTGAGGAAGTAACAAGAGAGGAGGAGAGGAGGAGATCCTGAGCTGATCGAAGGGGACGGGAGGGAGAGTATCTGGAGACAAGTTCTGAAATGTAGGGTAGAGCAGTGCAGTTGAGAGCTTTATATTTCAGGTTGAGGACTTTATGCTTAATCCTAGAGGCAAGAGGAAGAATCTAATAGAGCTTGAAAATATTCACCTACCAAAGCAGCATATATATTTACTGTTTGCAACATTTTAGCATTGCTATAGAAAATAACATACGGCTAGATTTAGAGTTTGGCGTTAGCCGTCAAAACCAGCGTTAGAGGCTCCTAACGCTGGTTTTTACCGCCCGCTGGTATTTAGAGTCAGTCAGGAAAGGGTCTAACGCTCACTTTGCAGCCACGACTTTTCCATACCGCAGATTCCCCTACGCCATTTGCGTATCCTATCTTTTCAATGGGATATTTCTAACGCCGGTATTTAGAGTCTTGGCTGAAGTGAGCGTTAGAAATCTAACGACAAAACTCCAGCCGCAGAAAAAAGTCAGGAGTTAAGAGTTTTCTGGGCTAACGCCGGTTCATAAAGCTCTTAACTACTGTGCTCTAAAGTACACTAAAACCCATAAACTACCTATGTACCCCTAAACCGAGGTCCCCCCACATCGCCGCCACTCTATTAAAATTTTTTAACCCCTAATCTGCTGACCGCACACCGTTGCCACCTACGTTATCCCTATGTACCCCTAATCTGCTGCCCCTAACACCGCCGACCCCTATATTATATTTATTAACCCCTAATCTGCTGCCCCTAACGTCGCCGCCACCTACCTACAATTATTAACCCCTAATCTGCCGACTGGACCTCACCGCTACTATAATAAAGTTATTAACCCCTAATCCGCCTCACTCCCGCCTCCCTAACCCTATAATAAATAGTATTAACACCTAATCTGCCCTCCCTAACATCACAGACACCTAACTTCAAGTATTAACCCCTAATCTGCCGACCGGACCTCACCGCTTCTCTAATAAATGTATTAACACCTAAAGCTAAGTCTAACCTTAACACTAACACCCCCCTAAGTTAAATATAATTTAAATCTAACGAAATAAATTAACTCTTATTAAATAACTTATTCCTATTTAAAGCTAAATACTTACCTGTAAAATAAACCCTAATATAGCTACAATATAAATTATAATTATATTGTAGCTATTTTAGGATTAATATTTATTTTACAGGCAACTTTGTAATTATTTAACCAGGTACAATAGCTATTAAATAGTTAATAACTATTTAATAGCTACCTAGTTAAAATAATTACAAAATTACCTGTAAAATAAATCCTAACCTAAGTTACAATTAAACCTAACACTACACTATCAATAAATTAATTAAATAAAATACCTACAATTATCTACAATTAAACCTAACACTACACTATCAATAAATTAATTAAATACAATACCTATAAATAAATACAATTAAATAAACTAACTAAAGTACAAAAAATAAAAAAGAACTAAAATAAAATAAAAAAATATTTACAAACATTAGAAAAATATTACAACAATTTTAAACTAATTACACCTACTCTAAGCCCCCTAATAAAATAACAAAGACCCCCAAAATAAAAAAATGCCCTACCCTATTCTAAATTAAAAAAGTTCAAAGCTCTTTTACCTTACCAGCCCTTAAAAGGGCCTTTTGTGGGGCATGCCCCAAAGAAAACTGCTCTTTTGCCTGTAAAAGAAAAATACAACCCCCCCAACATTAAAACCCACCACCCACATACCCCTAATCTAACCCAAACCCCCCTTAAAAAAACCTAACACTACCCCCCTGAAGATCATCCTACCTTGAGTTGTCTTCACTCAGCCAAGCCACCGATGGATCTGAAGAGGAGATCCGAAGCAGCAGAAGTGATCCTCCAAGGGGCGCTGAAGAAATCTTCCATCCGATGAAGTGATCCTCCAAGCGGCGCTGAAGAAGTCTTCCATCCGGGCGATGTCATCTTCCAAGCGGGGTCTTCAATCTTCTTTCTTCAGGATCCATCTTGCAGACCTCCGACACGGAACATCCTGCTGGCCCAACGGACTACAGACGAATGAAGGCTCCTTTAAAGGACGTCATCCAAGATGGCGTCCCTCGAATTCCGATTGGCTGATAGGTTTCTATCAGCCAATCGGAATTAAGGTAAGAAAATTCTGATTGGCTGATAGAATCAGCCAATCAGATTCAAGTTCAATCCGATTGGCTGATCAGCCAATCGGAATTCGAGGGACGCCATCTTGGATGACGTCCCTTAAAGGAACCGTCATTCGTCGGGAAGTCGTCGGTGAAGATGGATGTTCCGCGTCGGCGGGATGAACTACATGGATCCGGAAGAAAGAAGATTGAAGATGCCGCTTGATAGAAGACTTCAGTCGGATCATGGACCTCTTCAGCTCCCGCTTGGATGAAGACTTCAGCCGGATCATGGACATCTTCAGCCCCCCGCTTGGGCTTGGATCAAGATATCGGAGGCTCTTCTGGATCGATCGGTGAACCCGGCGTGGTAAAGACAAGGTAGGGAGATCTTCAGGGGCTTAGTGTTAGGTTTATTTAAGGGGGGTTTGGGTTAGATTAGGGGTATGTGGGTGGTGGGTTGTAATGTTGGGGGGGTATTGTATGTTTTTTTTTACAGGCAAAAGAGCTGAATTCTTTGGGGCATGCCCCGCAAAGGGCCCTTTTCAGGGCTGGTAAGGTAAAAGAGCTTTTCTATTTTAATTTTAGAATAGGGTAGGGCATTTTTTTATTTTGGGGGTCTTTGTTATTTTATTAGGGGGCTTAGAGTAGGTGTAATTAGTTTAAAATTGTTGTAATATTTTTCTAATGTTTGTAAAAAAAAAAATATTTTTTTGTAACTTAGTTCTTTTTTATTTTTTGTACTTTAGTTAGTTAATTTCATTGTATTTATTTGTAGGTATTGTATTTAATTAATTTATTGATAGTGTAGTGTTAAGTTTAATTGTAGATAATTGTAGGTATTTTATTTAATTTATTTATTGATAGTGTAGTGTTAGGTTTAATTGTAACTTAGGTTAGGATTTATTTTACAGGTAATTTTGTAATTATTTTAACTAGGTAACTATTAAATAGTTATTAACTATTTAATAGCTATTGTACCTGGTTAAAATAATTACAAAGTTGCCTGTAAAATAAATATTAATCCTAAAATAGCTACAATATAATTATAATTTATATTGTAGCTATATTAGGGTTTATTTTACAGGTAAGTATTTAGCTTTAAATAGGAATAATTTATTTAATAAGAGTTAATTTATTTCGTTAGATTTAAATTATATTTAATTTAGGGGGTGTTAGTGTTAGGGTTAGACTTAGCTTTAGGGGTTAATACATTTATTAGAGTAGTGGTGAGGTCCGGTCGGCAGATTAGGGGTTAATTATTGTAGGTAGGTGGAGGCGACGTTGGGGGCGGCAGATTAGGGGTTAATAAATATAATATAGGGGTCGGCGGTGTTAGGGGCAGCAGAATAGGGGTACATAGGGATAACGTAGGTTGCGGCGGTGTATGGAGCGGCAGATTAGGGGTTAATAATAATATGCAGGGGTCAGCGATAGCGGGGGCGGCAGATTAGGGGTTAATAAGTGTAAGGTTAGGGGTGTTTAGACTCGGGGTACATGTTAGGGTGTTAGGTGCAGACTTAGGAAGTGTTTCCCCATAGGAAACAATGGGGCTGCGTTAGGAGCTTAACGCTGCTTTTTTGCAGGTGTTAGGTTTTTTTTTCAGCTCAAACAGCCCCATTGTTTCCTATGGGGGAATCGTGCACGAGCACGTTTTTGAAGCTGGCCGCGTCCGTAAGCACCACTGGTATCGAGAGTTGCAGTGGCGGTAAATTATGCTCTACGCTCCTTTTTTGGAGCCTAACGCAGCCATTCTGTGAACTCTCAATACCAGCAGTATTTAAAAGGTGCGGGGGAAAAAAGCATGCGTTAGCTACGCGGGTCGTTACCGACAAAACTCTAAATCTAGCCGATAGAAATTAAGATTTCACAATGTAGCATGAAATGTAAATTGTTATATGAATTTAAAGTAGGCAAGAAGCAATAGTACTGTTCAAGATAAATTAATTAGGGTTTTTAAACCAATTTCAACAATATGTATATTGAAGATTTATTTTTATTTTTTAACTTGAAAATATGAAACAATCATTAAACATAATGTGCTCCATTTCTCAAGCTGTAGACACTGTTTTTGAACTTCCCTGCCACCTCTGCCACCTCAGAGGGGGCGGATTAAAATCACCCTGAACTGATCCAACTTGGGTGATTGACAGCCTTTTCTTTGGAAGGACTGGTCATGAGACAGCAAAGGGCAACGTTGCATGAGCACCTGCTTGTGCAATGATAAATGCAGGCAGAATTCTGTCACTCACTGCTGTCTGATTTGGACAGGTTCCCTAGTTGGGATCATTGTCAATCAGGAACTTAATAAATTTATAGTAGCTTCCCCAGAAATTTCTTCTTGTGGGTGGGGTCCCAATAGGAGGGCAAGACTGGGCATGTCACATGTGGACCATGTGTTTCATGGGTAGAATTATTACCTCCTAGACACCTTGCTTCTGCACAACTTAGGGATGTACAATTTAACCTTTTTGCCAGCTTTTTTATTTTAATATTTGGTAGGGGGTGGAGCAAGTAAGTCCTTTGGAAGGAGACATGTTGGGCTTTAATTCCCTATTGTCATAATAATGTAGTTGATGAAAAACATCAGTAAGAGACCCGAAGAATGCTGAATAAGCATTTGGGAGATATCTCAGTAATACTGCTTGAAAGCCAATTTTGAGACAATCTTTATCACATTGGAGATTCTAGTAGGTAATCTTCCTAGTAGGTAATTCAACTGTTGGAAAATGCAGATGGAGCCATAGCATAATATTTTTAAATATTGGGCAAAAGGTGACATAACATTTTATAATCTCATTATAAAGAACTTTTATGTAAAGGAATATGTTTGAGTCCATTATATTTTGGTTTTGCCAAAAGAAATATAACATGCAGTTACTATTTAAATAGAGTTGCATAACAATGAGCAAGAGTTAATATTGGAGCCACTGGCTCATTAATATAGAGGGTGTCTTTAACAGTCTTTATAATATACTAAAGCAAACACAGGACACATTTTGTGTACTCAACATATTTCTGTATCTATGGTGTCAGCTTCTTCAATATTAGATGATACTGAAGGCCATCATAACTTTCTCTACATCTGTATCAGGCTCTAAATAACATATCAGAAGATGGCTGAACACTAAGCACATAAACCCCAATAAAGAGTTCAACACAACTGCAGAAGAAATGTCTTTCTCTTCAGGTTTCTTTAGGGCACAATTAATAAATGGACTGGCAACTTTAGCATTTAAGGTTATGGTGTCTCTCACTTGAACGATAACAAGACAATGGAAGTTCTAATTACATTTTCATGTTAACCCTACAAGCATGTGGAAAAAAAGAGAATGAAAGTAAATATTGTTCATTTACCCAGACTAAGAAATAAGAACCTTAAGGGTATCATACACGGTGGGGTAGATTTATTAAGCAGCGGATGCTGCAATCTACCTCTCGTAGTTTCCGGCTCGCCGGAAACAGAAGCTAAGAAGCAACTTCTCTGCCACCTCTGAGGTGGCGGACTGCAATCATCCCGATCAGATATGATCAGCATGATTGATACCCCCTGCTAGCAGCCGATTGGCCGCGAATGTGCATGGGGCGGCATTGCACAAGAATTTTCACTAGAAATGCTTGTGTAATCTTAAATGCGGACAGCGTATGCTGTCAGCATTTAGCGATGTCGGGTGGACATGATCCACTAAAGCAGATCATGTCTGTCCGACATTTAATAAATCTACCCCATTGCATCCGCATACCAAAGGAAGAATGTACAAATAGTAGGAATAATGGCAGGAAAAAAACAAGAATTAACTCACCCTCGGAGGAATAAGCTTCCGCCTGACTTGTTTTGAACAGAGAATAGTACCGCTATTTTTCTGAATAATACACATGAAATGATCTTGCACATTAGACAATAAAAAACAAACGTAAAAACAAAATGGAGCATGGGTAAAGACATATGGACAACGACATGTCACTGCACAAAATATTATGCATTTAATCAGTGTGAAGAATAGGTGCAACAAAATAGCATTACCAAGCTGCAATTAACACAAATGTTCATGAAAAAAGCTAGCACACATTAATAGTAATAAAACTAAAATGAATAAAAATGTATCACATATTAAAATGTGGGTCTTGACATGGGCATGTGAGTTTACACACTGTGGCCAAAATATGGGATTAGTTTACTGGAATCTGTTTTTTTCTTTTGTCCATACTCTCTCCTTAATTGTGGCTGCAGCCCATTGAGGTCAGTATTTGTGCACCTGCACTGGATTTATTGAATGTTTGTTTATTTGTTTTAATTTATTTTATTTTTTTTGCTTCAGAATCAAAACAAACACAGCTCAAAAACACTTCAGATTAGTTAAAGTGGCAAGCAAGAACATAAAAATGTAAACGGACAAACATTAATACAATGCACATGAGAGTTGTACCAGTAATTAAGGAATGAATATGTTGTCCCAAATTGCATATTATGAAACACTTCCCTGATGGTCAAAATAGGGGAAAACTTAGTCACATGGTAGAGCCTGAAGTGCTATGAATAGCCCTCACTCCTGTCTTGGGATCATAACATAAATAATTGTATCAGAAATGAATAATGAATATTAATCAGACCATGTTTTCTTTTCCTGTTCTCTTGATGATAAAATACACGTTTTCTTTCTGCATTTTCTGTTTTCAGATTATATATTTTCTTTTTTAGAATTCTAAGCATACTATGGCTTCTTTTACTTTTGGAGAGGTACCTTTTGGGAGTTTGCTAAACAGGTTCCAGAATTAATGTAAGCTCTTCATTTAAATTTGAAAGTAATTCTGCCTTATCTGCCTGCTGCTGAAATACTAGTTGATTTGAGCTGTTAATTTCCTCGGAGATTTCTGAAGCAGCTGGTGCTGAATGGAACTGCAGGGACAGATGGGGAGATGGACAAGTCATAAGAAAGGTAGACTATAGTAAGTGTCTTAAAATCTTCATTTGATGAGGTATAAAAAAATGTTTCCAAACTAGGTCATACTAAACAAAGTATTTGTTAATGTAATGAGTATTTCCATTATGTAAATTGAATTACCTGACTGACATAAATAGTCAAAGAAATATGGCTTTTGGTATATATTTTGCTGTTAATTATTGCTGATATGGTACTTAAACTAATAATAATATATACAGTATATACAAATAAATATGCATCTTACAAGTGTTAATGTGTTAGAGCATTGTATTAGTTCACTATTGTTTGCATAACTATGTGTTTGAATGTAAACGTGTAACTAATAAATCCCAAGTAAAAAAATACCAATGTGCAATGTGACATAAATATAAATAATCAAATAAGGTATTATAAGTGGAAAAACATATATATATCTACTGTATATGTATTGAGATATATTCAAAAGAGGATACAATGTCCAAAGTCTTTTGGAGCCTTTCCTTCTGATTCCACACTTAATCCACAGTTTCTCCTAATGAAAAAATAAAAGGGGAAAAAAGGTACAAAATAGTGCAATCTTGTTAAACTTCTTAATAGATTGTGGCAACTTCACAAGTTGTTACTCATGTGATTCAGAGCTTAATATGTAAAGCTCAAACGTATACAGCAGTGTTATGTTTGGTACATAACCAACCTTCAACTTTGTATCTGTTAAAACACTTTTATTAAAACATATAAAATGAACTCAACACTTCAGCACAACAATGGACAAACATAGGGCACAAGAAGGAGTTAACCACAATTCAAGGTCATATAAACCTAAAGTGAAAGGGTTCAAAACACCTTATTATTGCCCAATGTCCCGGTGTAAAGCCAGTGAGTTCCAGTGGGTTAATCTGACATGTAGCAGAATTGGCAACACTGTGTCACTTTAAGGGATGAAAGCTGTCCACGTCCTCTGTTGATCAGAATCCTCCAGCCTTTCTCACCTCCAAAACAAAAGCCTACAATAGTGTGGTAACTTCGACACAATTTGGAGGTGCGAATAAAAATAAGCATTTATTTTAAAATCATCAGCAGGACATCTTCAAAGGTTTATTTAAACAAAGCTCAACGCGTTTCAGCTATTATATATCCTTGTTTTAACACTGTTTTTAATCTGCTCTTGAAAAAGGCTATATAATAGCTGAAACATGTTGAGTTTTGTACCTGAAGACATCCTGCTGGTGATTTTAAAATAAATGCTTATTTTTATTTGAATCCTGTGAGTATGCTCTAATTTGCGCCTCCAAATTGTGTCGAAGTTACCACACTATTGTAGGCTAATGTTTTGGAGGTGAGAAAGGCTGGAGGATTCTGATCAATGGAGGACGAGGACAGCTTTCATCCCTTAAAGTGACACTTGCCCGCTAATTCTGCTACATATCTACTATAAACGGTTTGGGAGAACCGGGACTGGCAGCGATCATCTAAAGGGAAGTGTGCCAACACTGTTTGATACTTAACCTGTTATACCATAATCTGACATGTGTTTCGCATCCACTTTGTCAAGGACTATCATATTGCCAATGGCAATAGGCATATGTGCATAGCTACCAAACACCAGCTAGTTCCCTCTGTAGAGAATTGATGCTCTTGAGTCTACCTAGACATGAGGTTCAACAGAGGATATCATGAATGAATTAAATTTGATAACAGAAGTTAATTAAAGTCTCTTAAAAGTGCACGCTCTATCTGAATTATGAAAGTTTTTTTAGCTTTAATAAATAAGTAAACCTGATACAACCGAAACACACTAAAAAGCCAAATCTTCTAAATTTGTCTAGTTACTTCAAGTTTAAAGAAATTTTCTTGTGTCCAAATGAAAAATAAAAATTTACACAAGTTAAAACTTTATATTTTTTGTCTGAAAATGCTAAGTGAAAGCTGTTTAGATTGAAACAAATGCCTCAGTGTTGTTTTTTTACTTCTTAAAGGGACACTGAACCCAATTTTTTTCTTTTGTGATTCAGATAGAGCATGAGATTTTAAGCAATTTTCTAATTTACTCCTAATATCATTTTTTTTTTCATTCTCTTGGTATCTTTATTTGAAATGTAAGAATGAAAGTTTAGATGCCGGCCCATTTTTGGTGAACTACCTGGGTTGTTCTTGCTGATTGGTGGATAAATTAACCACCAATAAAAAAGTGCTGTCCAGAGTACTAAACCAAAAAAAAGCTTGGATGCCTTCTTTTTCAAATAAAGATAGCAAGAGAACAAAGAAAAAATGATAATAGGAGTAAATAAGAAAATTGCTTAAAATGTCATGCTCTATTTGGGTTCAGTGTCCTTTTAATAGTCTTCACTGGTTGATACTGGCAACTGCCTCTGCTTTTCTAGTGGAGCTGGATATTCCTCTAAGTATGACAAGAAATTATTACTTATGTTTCCTATACTGAATAAACCAACACCAATTAAAACACATTCTGAAATTTCCTCTTTTAGATTAAAGACAAAAGTTGATGATAACAAATACAGATTCATATACAAACCACACCAGCAACCTCACACCTTTGAAACATAAACTGTTCCTAGAATTGTCCCTCCACTCTGAGTTCTGTTATAACTGCTACAGATTAAAATCCAAATTATGGGGTCAATATAAATCCTTTAGAAAAGTGTATCTAATGATTTATACAAAATTCACCCTTAACGTCTATGGCCTCAACATATCAAGCAACAGAAGCTGCTTTGGAGTCCTTGCGGAGGCAGCATTAATGATGCAAGCCTCCTTTATGCTAGAGCAGGGGTCTGAGCTTCACAAGTATTCCCTTGTGCAATATTTAAATCAGGCAGAAGGTTACAGCATTCACTGCCTGCTCACCATGATCAAGGGCAGACAGGTTCCCTAGTTAGGAACCTTGCTGGTTGCTGCTTTGATAAATGAGGGCCTATGTGGATTTTTGTATATCAGTCATTTGATATGTTTTCTAAAGGATTTAGATAAACCTACTAGCTGAAATGTTTTATTACAGAATGATTTTGAGCACTACACCCAATGCTTTTCTAAATATTATTAAAATCTCTTTTAAAAATTGATTCACTAAGTATGTTTTATTTTCTCTCTCTTTTAAATAACACTCCATATATTTTCTTCCCCATTGCTTTAGTACATACTTGAGCTACAATTTATTTACGATTGTTACATCTAAAAAAAATGTTCTTGTTACCTTATATTCCCAATATTGATTGCACTACAGTAAACCCATAAAACTACTTGTGTTCAATTGACACAGGACCTATGAAAACAAATGGGAATTAAAGGAAACAATATCCCTGTCATGCCGCCCCACTCCTTCCTTCCATTGTGCCAATCTGTTGGTATGGCTGTTGCCATGGACATGGCAGTTGCTGTGAGCGTGCGGCGATGACATCATCGCTGCACGTCAATTCCCCTCTCATGCCGGTTGGATCCTCAGAGTCTCCTTAGCGCGAATCAGCGCCTATGCAAGTACCTGCATACCTTTTGCACACTGCCCAAGTATAGGACTTACTCTGTGTGCTCATGAGTGCTATTTATTACTGTTGCTTGATTACCTTAATGTTGCTGAACTTTGCATGTCTGACCACTCTACTGTTTAACCCCTGAACTGCTGGATACCCTGTTGCTGAACTTTGCCTACATGAACTTTGCCTACTTTTAACTACATAAATAAATTAACACATTTTTGCATTCTTTTTGTTTTTCTGACAAAACTGATAATTTGTTTTACAAATTAATCTGTAAACACATTTTTGCATTTCTTTAAATATAATAAAATATAAGTGTAAACTTTGTCTGAGTGATTACAGAGGGAACAATATTTATATATATATATATATATATATATATATATATATATATATACGTAGAAAAAAGGCACTCACTGGTTCAGAATAAAACTTAACATTTAATAAATTAAGTTAAAAATGCATGACGTTTCGGAGGCATTCCACTTCCTTTTTCAAATGCATGATACAGACATTTTGGAAGTACAAAAAGCAGTATAACATATACAATACCCCTCCACCTTAAATAACCCAGTGGCTTCTGATGGCGCCGAGCCGCAACCGCGGCCCGCATGATGCAGATCCGGACGTCATGTGACCGGAAGTTGCGTCATCTACGTGAACCACGTGGTGACGCCGGTTACCATGGTGACGACTGTTTGTTGTCTTACGGTAAGCATAGACAATGAGGAAGTACTAATCTAATGGAACACAGATACTTAAATCATTTGTTGTAAAAAAAGATCCTCTTGTCCATATTATAGAATACTTGCCCCTGTCACCTCCTATTGTCAACGGTGGTACTTGGTCTATCAGCATGGTTTTTAAGCTTGATACACCATGCTTATGTCTGGCGAAATGGCGTGCTACTGGCTGATCAGAGTCGCCACTTTTGATGGCTTCCCTGATTGCACAGCGATGATTAGCCATACGCTCCCGAAACGTAGTGACCGTTTTCCCTATATATACAAGGGAACAGGGGCAAATCAGCATGTAAATCACATGGGTACTCATGCATGAAAGTCTGTGATTGATTTTATAGCGCTTGTTTGTATGTGGGTGCTGGAAAGTGTCACCTTTCAGCATACTGTCGCACGTGACGCAATCGCCATATTTAAAGCAGCCTTTTTTGTTAGATTTTAGCCAAGTATTATTCTCATAACACCTAGTTGGGTCCGTTTTCACTAGCAAGTCCCGCAAATTTTTCGCTCTTCGATACACCATTCTAGGATGTTGTTGTTTCATGAATGGTAGAGACTTATCCGAATGCACTAGATCCCAATGTTTAGAAATTGCTCCAGCAACATTTTGGTGCATTGGATCAAATGTAGTAATAAAGTTGATTTTCTCCTCTGAGTTATTTGTTTCTTTTGTTCTGATCCCAGTTTCCTCAAAACGTTTTATGGCTCCTTCCTTGATGTCCATAACCATCTTTCTATCATATCCACATACGATCAATTTCTCTGACATCTCATTTAGTTGTGTTGTTCTATTATGTGCCTCAGTATTATTGCACAGAACCCGAGTGAGCTGAGAGGCTACTATCCCTTTCTTCTGGTGTGTGGGATGATAACTCCGTGCATCTAACAGGGAATTGCGGTCGGTAGGCTTGGTATAAAGGGACGTGCCAAACCTACAAAAAAAAATTTGACTTTATCAATGTCATACTCAAGTTTAAATTTGATTGGACTAGACAAACTATTTAAACCATGTACCCAAGATATCAGGGTTTCAGGGGTCCCACGCCAAATCAAAAAAACGTCATCAATATATCTCGTATAATACACCACCTCTACTATGTCCTGGGGCCGCATTAAAAAATGCTCATACCAGGACATGTAGAGGTTGGCGTACGTGGGAGCCATGTTTGATCCCATGGCAGTCCCCGAGATCTGCAAATAGAAGTCCCTTTCAAATTTAAAATAGTTCTTCTCTAAACAAATCTGTAAAAGGTCCAGCAGGAACTCAATAGGAGGTCCCTTATACAGATGAGATCCCACCACCATGGACCTGACAGCCTGCACACCCCCCACATGAGGGATGGAGGTGTACAGGCTGTCCACGTCCATGGTGACTAGGATGTCACCCACTTGTAGAGAATCAAAAGCCGTCAGAATTTTGATAAGACTAGGGGAATCCTGTAAGTAAGCGAATGTGTCCTTAACAACTGGTTGAAGGTGGTGATCAATATATTTGGCTATGTTAGAAAACAATGAACCCCTGGCAGACACAATAGGTCTGCCAGGAGGTTGGACAAGTGTTTTATGAACCTTAGGTAGCAGGTAGAGTACTGGGACTATGGGAAAGTCCACAGTTAAAAAATCATACTCTTTGTCACTCAAGACACATGCCTCCATTGCAGATCTCAGGGACTGATCAATTTGCTTCTTGAAAGCAATCGTGGGATTGCCCTTCAGACGTATGTAAACTTTATTATCAGCTAATTGGCGTTGAGCTTCCTGCCGGTAGACATGGTAATTCATGAGGACAATCCCTCCCCCTTTATCAGCAGGTCTTATGATAATTGACTTGTCATCACTCAAATCCCTAATGGCCTTAAACTCATCAGGGGATAAATTAGGGAAACCTGATGTATCCTGATCCATGTCAATGTCATGACAGATCATGCGTGTGTAGCCTTTAATAGTTGGGTGAGTAGTGGCCGGCTCAAAAGTAGATTTAGGTCTAAAAGTAGATTCATCACAGATAGTTGTCTCTTTGTTCTTAAAAAAATCTTATAATTTTAACTTCCTCTGTAAACTATGTACATCTACAATTTTGTCAAATTTGTCACATTTGGGGGTTGGTATAAATGAGAGGCCACGATTCAATACACTATGTTCAAACTCGGTAAGACAACGGTCACTGAGGTTAAACACAATGTCTATTTTTTCTTTAGATTTCGCTTTTTTGTTGTGTCCCCCCCCGTCTAATGTGGGATCTCTTGTGTCTTTTCCCACATTTGGCCCTAGTGGTGGTTTTGCGGCTGCTCTGGTCACTACCCCAGAAAAAGAAGCCATGTTTGACCCTGGTGCTTGTCTGTCCTGTTTATCTTCGTTTGTATCACCCTCAGATGAGTCCCCACCACTAGTGTCAATTGTGCCAAGTGTATTTCTAGTCCTATTGAATCTGCGCCTACCACGAAATGTATCCTGGTCCTTGCCGTACAGCCATCTGTACACACGTTTCTCTCTATAATCACTTTCAACAGATGTTAATTTTCTATTTTTAAAACTAACAAGATCACTTTTATATTTTTTAACTTGTGTTTCCAATTTAGTGACCCAATCCTGAGTTCCGTCGCTGGTCATGATCTCAAAGCTGCTTGATTTGATGGCATCAATCTCTATTTTCATCTTATTCTCTAATCTGGTTACTTCCTCTATGACCAATTATATGAGGTCATAGGAGCACTTATTTAAAATAGAGCACCACCTGCGACAAAACTCAGGATTGGATCGACCAATAGTAGGGATGTTTTTCATCCTAAAACCCCTAGGGATTTGTTTATTTCTATGATAGTTGGAGAGATAGACCGCATGTAAATGGAAGTCAGTTAGCCTCTTTCTCAAATTAAGTAATTTGTGATATACATTGATTGGGGTTTCACCCCTCAACTCACTCAGATCTGCTGCAACAAGAATTCTGCTCACGTCTTCATCTGTATAAACAAAGGTATCCGTATTCACTTCATCTCCATCAGGGACAGCTGGGGTAGTCTCCGGTAAGATTGCCATATCTGGGTAGTCCTCCATATTCATGTAAGATAAGGTAAAGAAAAAAATTAGAAGATAAAAACCTTTTTCGAGAAATCCGTTTTTTGTATAATCCAAGCAGTTGTAATTCAATAGTTCAAATCAATTCAGCAATATAGATATAGGTAGGGTGCACATTCAGGCAAATGTAGATAAATTAGAGTCAATGGGAAAGGCACTCCATATACAAGTATAGCAACTTCCAGGGTGCACTTAAAAAAATCATCAAATATATACGTAGAAAAAAGGCACTCACTGGTTCAGAATAAAACTTAACATTTAATAAATTAAGTTAAAAATGCATGACGTTTCAGAGGCATTCCACCTCCTTTTTCAAATGCATGATACAGACATTTTGGAAGTACAAAAAGCAGTATAACATATACAATACCCCTCCACCTTAAATAACCCAGTGGCTTCTGATGGCGCCGATCCGCAACTGCGGCTCGCATGATGCAGATCCGGACATCATGTGACCGGAAGTTGCGTCATCTACCTGAACCACCTGGTGACGCCGGTTACCATGGTGACGACTGTTTGTTGTCTTACGGTAAGCATAGACAATGAGGAAGTACTAATCTAATGGAACACAGATACTTAAATCATTTATTGTAAAAAAAGATCCTCTTGTCCATATTATAGAATACTGCAGTCAGCCATAAATCAGAATGCCAGTATACTAAAAACAATAAAGGCAATCGATCATGGGTGATCAATTGCAATTTAAAAACATGAATATGGTGGATATATAAATTCTTTTTAATTATACACAGAGAGCTTGTTTATATATTGGTATATATATATATATATATTATATGATAATATTAACAATAATCAATTATATGGGAGATGTGAGAGAACATCATCATCAAATAGCCCAAATCTTAGATAATATATATATATATATATATATATATATATATATATATATATATATATATATATATATATATATATATATATATATATATATATATATATATAACCAATTGATTGATGTATTCTTGGTATCTCCTGGAGTATGGCAAAAAATACCTGAGGACTTATAAACTAAAAATAATAATAACGATAAAAGTCATGTTTGAAAGTCAGTGATTGTGGATGTTATTTGAGAAAGAATGAACAGTTGTAATCCATGGAGAAAGGTTAGATCAGCTCCCAGTGTAAAATGGCGAGAAATCGAGCATAGTGTTTAGCCCCCTAGGTGTTACAGTGTCCAAAGTATAAATCCATCTTGTCTCCATTCTTAGAAGTCAATTGCCCCTGTCACCTCCCCTTATCAACTGTGGTACTTGGTCTATCAGCATGGTTTTTAAGCTTGATACACCATGCTTATGTCTGGCGAAATGGCGTGCTACTGGCTGATCAGAGTCGCCACTTTTGATGGCTTCCCTGATCGCACAGCGATGATTAGCCATACGCTCCCGAAACGTAGTGACCGTTTTCCCTATATATACAAGGGAACAGGGGCAAATCAGCATGTAAATCACATGGGTACTCATGCATGAAAGTCTGTGATTGATTTTATAGCGCTTGTTTGTATGTGGGTGCTGGAAAGTGTCACCTTTCAGCATACTGTCGCACGTGACGCAATCGCCACATTTAAAGCAGCCTTTTTTGTTAGATTTTAGCCAAGTATTATTCTCATAACACCTAGTTGGGTCCGTTTTCACTAGAAAGTCCCGCAAATTTTTCACTCTTCGATACACCATTCTAGGATGTTGTTGTTTCATGAATGGTAGAGACTTATCCGAATGCACTAGATCCCAATGTTTAGAAATTGCTCCAGCAACATTTTGGTGCATTGGATCAAATGTAGTAATAAAGTTGATTTTCTCCTCTGAGTTATTTGTTTCTTTTGTTCTGATCCCAGTTTCCTCAAAACGTTTTATGGCTCCTTCCTTGATGTCCATAACCATCTTTCTATCATATCCACGTACGATCAATTTCTCTGACATCTCATTTAGTTGTGTTGTTCTATTATGTGCCTCAGTATTATTGCACAGAACCCGAGTGAGCTTACCGACCGCAATTCCCTGTTAGATGCACGGAGTTATCATCCCACACACCAGAAGAAAGGGATAGTAGCTTCTCAGCTCACTCGGGTTCTGCGCAATAATACTGAGGCACATAATAGAACAACACAACTAAATGAGATGTCAGAGAAATTGATCGTACGTGGATATGATAGAAAGATGGTTATGGACATCAAGGAAGGAGCCATAAAACATTTTGAGAAAACTGGGATCAGAACAAAAGAAACAAATAACTCAGAGGAGAAAATCAACTTTATTACTACATTTGATCCAATGCACCAAAATGTTGCTGGAGCAATTTCTAAACATTGGGATCTAGTGCATTCGGATAAGTCTCTACCATTCATGAAACAACAACATCCTAGAATGGTGTATCGAAGAGCGAAAAATTTGCGGGACTTGCTAGTGAAAACGGACCCAACTAGGTGTTATGAGAATAATACTTGGCTAAAATCTAACAAAAAAGGCTGCTTTAAATATGGCGATTGCGTCACGTGCGACAGTATGCTGAAAGGTGACACTTTCCAGCACCCACATACAAACAAGCGCTATAAAATCAATCACAGACTTTCATGCATGAGTACCCATGTGATTTACATGCTGATTTGCCCCTGTTCCCTTGTATATATAGGGAAAACGGTCACTACGTTTCGGGAGCGTATGGCTAATCATCGCTGTGCGATCAGGGAAGCCATCAAAAGTGGCGACTCTGATCAGCCAGTAGCACGCCATTTCGCCAGACATAAGCATGGTGTATCAAGCTTAAAAACCATGCTGATAGACCAAGTACCACCGTTGACAATAGGAGGTGACAGGGGCAATCGACTTCTAAGAATGGAGACAAGATGGATTTATACTTTGGACACTATAACACCTAGGGGGCTAAACTCTATGCTCGATTTCTCGCCATTTTACACTGGGAGCTGATCTAACCTTTCTCCATGGATTACAACTGTTCATTCTTTCTCAAATAACATCCACAATCACTGACATTCAAACATAACTTTTATCGTTATTATTATTTTTAGTTTATAAGTCCTCAGGTATTTTTTGCCATACTCCAGGAGATACCAAGAATACATCAATCAATTGGTTTTATATATATATATATATATATATTATCTAAGATTTGGGCTATTTGATGATGATGTTCTCTCACATCTCCCATATAATTGATTATTGTTAATATTATAATATAATATATATATATACCAATATATAAACAAGCTCTCTGTGTATAATTAAAAAGAATTTATATATCCACCATATTCATGTTTTTAAATTGCAATTGATCACCCATGATCGATTGCCTTTATTGTTTTTAGTACACTGGCATTCTGATTTATGGCTGACTGCAGTATTCTATAATATGGACAAGAGGATCTTTTTTTACAACAAATGATTTAAGTATCTGTGTTCCATTAGATTAGTACTTCCTCATTGTCTATGCTTACCGTAAGACAACAAACAGTCGTCACCATGGTAACCGGCGTCACCTCGTGGTTCACGTAGATGATTCAACTTCCGGTCACATGACGTCCGGATCTGCATCATGCGGGCCGCCATCAGAAGCACTGGGTTATTTAAGGTGGAGGGGTATTGTATATGTTATACTGCTTTTTGTACTTCCAAAATGTCTGTATCATGCATTTGAAAAAGGAGGTGGAATGCCTCCGAAACGTCATGCATTTTTAACTTAATTTATTAAATGTTAAGTTTTATTCTGAACCAGTGAGTGCCTTTTTTCTACGTATATATTTGATGATTTTTTGAAGTGCACCCTGGAAGTTGCTATACTTGTATATGGAGTGCCTTTCCCATTGACTCTAATTTATATATATATATATTTTTATTTATTTTTTCATGGTGTGATTTTACTGATCTACAGTGTGATCTGGAGATCAGAAATGTCATACTACATCACAATATTATGAATTATTTCAACATATAAGATTGATTGTTAGGCCCAGATAATCTTTCTGCTAAATGATTGTTGTTGTTTTTTTATTATTTTTATTTTACTGTCTATATTTTTTAAGAGGCTTAGCAATCCAACTTTGCTTCAGTAGGCATTTGGAAGTGAGTGCATGGAAGGTGAAGGGGTCCTTGGGTATATGGGAAATTGCATAGGGAAAGACAAATAAGAAGGGTTGGGCAATGATTGTGGAGCAGTGTTGTGTGGGTACAGAGTGGCATTTATACTATGTGTTTAAACCCTATGCAAGGGTTAAACACATAGAGGCCCATTTATCAAGCTCCGTATGGAGCTTGTGGGCCCGTATTTCTGGCGAGTCTTCAGACTCGCCAGAAACAGCAGTTAGGATGCAGCGGTCTAAAGACCGCTGCTCCATAACCCTGTCCGCCTGCTCTGAGCAGGCGGACAGGAATCGCCACAATTCAACCCGATCGAGTACTATCAGGTTGATTGACACCCCCTGCTGGCAGCTGATTGGCCGTGAGTCTGCAGGGGGCGGCGTTGCACCAGCAGCTCTTGTGAGCTGCTGGTGCAATGCTGAATACGGAGAGCGTATTGCTCTCCACATTCAGCAAGGTCTTGTGGACCTAATCCGCACTGTCGGATCAGGTCTGCAAGACCTTTGATAAATAGGCCTCATAGCATTAAAGGGTAGCTAGTTGTAACATAACATGCAAATTTGACTAGAAAAATAAATTGGGGCCTGGTCAGTTAGAAGGTATTTCAGTGTACAGTTTGGTTATAGTTAATTATAGAGGGCAATGTTCATAGTTAGGATTATGGTTCAGTAACACTGATGCCTATATAAAATAGTTACCTGTGCAATTAGGACTGGGTCCCATTCTCCTTAGCACCTGGTCTTTGAAATCAGATAATATTATTTTTAATCTCTCCTGAAGCCTGAAAGAAACCTTGTCATTTCAAAGTCTGTATGCTTCTAATATTATTTAGTAACTTGATAATAGCAAACTAATACTAACAAATATCATCAAAGTGGCTTAGATACAGCTGCCAAAATAGAGACGGTGCAAAGCAAAATCTACAGTTACTGTATTTTTTCATAGTAACTCTTTTTGTACGTTGTATAGTATATAGCCCCTTGAGACCTAATTACATTTCCTACACTAGATCAACCATCAAAAAGGCAACAAAATAAGGTAATGCTAAACTGCCACAAAACATGTTATATTCACTATATTCATAAAGGGCTAGATTATATACAGAGGGAGAGCTAGCGCAGTGGAGGGGGTAAGTCGCGCAGCGATGGGAAGCAGATTGTAAATATATAATATGTATATGAATATATACATATCTATTTATTTATGTGTTTATATGTCTATCTATACATATTCCAGTCAAAAAAAGAGAGTCCGCTTAGGATAAAACTTCAAATTTATTTTGTCCAAACCTAAAAATATTTTAAAACAAAAACATATACAAGAAAAAGAAGGGGGACTATCACAGAAGGGAGAAGTATAAGCAACCGGATTACGTGTTTCGGCCGCAATGATTACGGCCAATTGCGGCCAAAACGCATAAGCCGGTAGCTTACAGTTCTCCCTTCTGTGATGCTCCCCCTTCTTTTTCTTGTATATGTTTTTGTTTAAAAAAAAAAATTTAAGTTTGGACGAAATAAATTTAAAGTTTTATCCTAAGCGGACCATCTTTTTTTGATTGGATTATCTTACCCCTTTAACGCAGAGGATCTCTGTGGTTCTACTAGAATACTTGTGGACCCGCCCCTCCCCTATGACGTATCCACACTCAGCTGCGATCAGTAGTGAGGTAACCAACATCAAAGGAAACCGAAAGTGCACTTGACATGCTGCATGGCGGCTAGCGTAGTTCGATGAAAGAAGCCTAGAAGTGAGTAAGAGGTATACTTTAAATCCTCTCCGTCTGGAGCAGCACCGTGAGTACTTGTTTTTGCTTTGAAATTTAAAGTTAATTATTGGTTGTCTGAAGAGTGGAGGACAACAGGGTTGAGTTGTTGGATGCCTATATTGCTGTCTTACAGCCCCAAGTGATTAATACCATATTAGCTCTTTTACTGATACCTAAGACCATTTGAACTTTCTTTGATTGTCCTATCTACACATATTAACACACACACATATATATATATATATATATATATATATATATATATATATATATATATATATATATATATATTGCAAAATAACAAGAGTATTGCATTGAGCAATGATACTTTTATTTTTTTTATTGGTCTAACTATAGATTTATAAGTTGACAAGCTTTCAGAATATATTCATATACATTTACAGGAAACACACAGTTCCCATAGACTGCAATGTAAAGGCACTTTTCAGTGCCTTTCTTTTTTTTAAAACACCCCAAACCTGCCAACTTAACCCCTAATAACTGCTTTTTGCAGTTTTTATTTATATTAAAAAAAAGCTTAACACCTTATATAAAGCAGCACTTCTAATAGACTGATATAACCTAAGTTTTAGAAGTAAAATGTCAGAAAGGGAAATTGAGTTTCTAGATCTAGTATTATTTATTGATGAAGGGGGAAAAAGTGGCAACCAAAATTTACAGAAAACCCACCGATAGAAACGGATATTTACATTCCAGCAGTGGTTATTTACCCGCATGGAAAAATAATATTCCTGGAGGACAATTTAGACGCATCCGTAGAAATTGCACTAATATTGAAGATTAAAGAAAAGAGGCGGATATTTTGTCCGAAAAATTTAAACAAAAGGGGTGCGAAAAAGAAATCCTTGAAAAAGCAAAAACTGAAGGATTGAATATCCCAAGAGCAAATCTTTTGTTAGAAAATAAAAAACAAACAGAGAATAATAAATATAAGTATAAAAAATATAGTACCAAATTTATTACTACCTACAATGAAGGATCAAAGGGAATCAAGTCTATTCTTAATAAACACTGGAATGTACTACAAGCTGGTCCTTTATTGGAAGACATTATAGACAAGCAACCCAATATAGTATACAAAAAGAATAGAGACTTGAAAAGCATCATAGCCCCTTCAAGACTAAAACAAATCCAAACAAATAAATCTAGCCAAGGATCCACTTGGTTAACATTAAAAAATGGTACTTAGAAGTGCTATAGAAAGGATTGTTGCATGTGTACTATGATTGACAAAACAACAGAGTATACAGTGAATTGGAATAGGTCAAAAAAGTTTAATATCAATTGTAGAACAACCTGCAATTCTACATATGTTGTTTATCAACTAACCTGTTTATGTGGATTAATTTAAATAGGACGTACAAAGAGACAAATAAAAAGAAGAATATATGAACATCTAAATAACATTAAGAATGGATTAGAGGGACATAGTGTATCCCAACACTGTAAATACAAACACAATTGCAACAGCAAGGGTATCACAGTTAAAGTGTTATAATCTATTGACAATAGCAATACTGACCATTTAGTGAAATTAAGACAAGCTGAAACAATGTGGATCCACACACTAGGTAGTATGTCCCCCAAAGGTTTGAACATAGACATAGATTTACAAGCTTTCATGTCATAACCTCTAAACTACCAGCTAGAAGAATTACAAATATAAGTAGCTACACACATTACACTCATAAATTAGAAACTCCAGAATGTCTAATAAATAATATATAATTTCCCCCAATAAATAATATAAAGTTCAACATATCAGGAAGATATTTTTAATGTATGATTTTTTAATGTATGAATTTTTAACTTATATAATTGGTAATAAATAACCTACGTTTATATGTATTTTAGTATATATGTTTTTATATGTATAATTTATTATGTACATTGTTATAATAGAATTTTAATGAACTGTTATTATATTTATATATTTAAATTTTTATATGGTAATTTTATCTATAAGATTGTTAAATATTGTTACATTTCATTTGTGCACACATGGTTGCGGATATATAAACAGGAAACATTTTTTAAAACATCCTTTTTGAATTAAATACAATGGGCTAGATTTTAAATAAAAAACTGCACTAGGCATTGTTGGAGCTTTAATGTGAGCGGGTCTCGGGTGTTATAAAAAAACTGCACTGAAAAATGACTCTACATTGCAGTCTATGAGAACTGTGTGTTCCCAGTAAATATATATGTATATGATTATATACATATATATTTATGTGTTAATATGTGTATATACACATATTAGTACATACACTTATATGTATATAGTCATATGCATGTATAATTACAAATTGCATACCATTGATGCGCTAATTACCCCCTGCACTGCGCAAGTTCTTATGCTGTGTGTCATGGAATGAGAACAAGGCTCTCATTTGAGCCTATGGGAGTGCGCTGTCATGATTGCAATGCTTCCCAGCAATGCCAATGTGAGCTTGCATTCACATTGCTTTCAACTTACATTACCAGTGCATTACAAGAAAGCAATATTTAGTGCTCCACTTGTAATGTGGCCCAATGTTTTTAATATCTATAAAACATGGAAATTTAATGCTGTCTGTATTTTATTTTAAAACCAATCAGTTGTATTTAATAAATCTTTTTTCCCTTTAGATTAATAATTCTGGTGAAATAAATCACGTTTGATTTAGTGCAACAGTAAAATAATTGCTAGGAGATTAAACATATTTGGTGCCAGAATACAACATTCTCAGTGAAGAGACTATAAAACGGAATTAATTATCAAAGTATATATTGTTGGAATTATTGTTATTTTTTTTATAAATAATAATTTGTTACCTATTTTTTTCTTACATATACTTTAATAAATTACCATAGATAATGGATGAAAATTGATAATACGAGAAATAAATAAAACCAGATTTGCCTAATTTAATTTAATGTTTTATGTATCTGATAATATATAGATACACTCTAATTGGCAAATTCTTATAAAAGTATGAAATCACTTTTAACTTTAAAAGGCCATTATAGTGAGAGAAAACAAAAATTACATTATCTCATTTGTTAGAGCATCTAATTTTATCAACACCAACCCTGCAAATTTATTCCCCCCCCCCCCGAAAAAATGGGGTTAAACACATAGGTAAGGTATTGCTCACGAGCCATCAAAAACAAAAGTTGCGTTATTTCACCCTCCATAGCGCTGCCATTACAAGTTTCTGAAAAGCCGCCTTGTGCGTGCGATATAGTGGCGATGAGCTCCATACTGCACAAAATCCAAAGGCTGCTTTGACGTGCTTGTGCACGCTTTCCCCTTAGACATCAATAGGGAGAGTGTGTTAGAAAAAAAAATAACACCTGAAGTGCGGAATGGCGATCGCCATAGCGCAACCATATTGATGTCTATGGTGGAAAAAAAATTAAGTTTAACACCCTAACATAAACCCAAAGTCTAAACACCCCTAATCCACTGCCCCTGACATCGCCAACACCGAAATAAATATATTAACCCCTAATCTGACACTCCCGATATCGCCACCACTATAATAAAGTTATTATCTCCTATTCTCCCGCACCCCCAACATCGCTGACACTATTATAAAGCTATTAACCCCTATTCTGCCGCTCCCCGACATCGCCACCACTAAATAAAGTTATTAACCCCAAAACCTCTGTCCTCCCACATAACCGCCACTAAATAAACCTATTAACGCCTAAACCACCAGCCCCCCACATCGCAAAAAATGAAATTAAACTATTAACTTCTAAACCTAACAACCCCCTAACTTTATATTAAAATTACAATATCCCTATCTTAAAATAAATAAAAACTTACCAGTGAAATTAAAAAAAAAACCTTAGTTTAAACTATAAATTAACCTAACATAACTATAATACTAAAATTAAAATAACTACAAAGAAATAAAGTAAATTACACATTAATAAAACCTAACACTACTAAAAAAAATTAAATCTAAAATTTCCAAAAAATAAAATATACTAGATTACAAAAAATAACTAACACTAAATTACGAAAAATAACAAACGAAATTATCCAAAATAAAAACAATTACACCTAATCTAATAGCCCTATAAAAATAAAAAGCCCCCCAAAATTAAAAAAACCCTAGCCTACAAAATTCTAACAATATCCCTTTAAAGGGCCTTTTGTAGGGCATTGCCCTAAAGAAATCAGCTCTTTTCCTTGTAAAAAAATACAAAGACCCCCCAACAGAAAAACCCACCACCCAACATAAAAAACCTAACTCTAATGAAAAACCTAAGCTACCCATTGCCCTGAAAAGGGCATTTGTATGGGCATTGCCCTGAAAAGGGCATTTAGTTCTTTTAAGAAAGCCCAAACCCTAATCTAAAAAAAAAAAACACCCCAAAAACGTTTAATAAAACCTAACACTAACCCCACGACGATCCACTTACAGATTTTGAAGTCCAGACATCCAGACGGCGAGAAGTCTTCATCCAGGCGGCATCTTCTATCTTCATCCAGGCGGAATCTTCTATCTTCATCCAGGCGGCATCTTCTATCTTCATCCCGGCGGCGTCTTCTATCTGCATCCCGGCGGCTCGGAGCAGGTCCATCCTTCAAGACATCTGGCGTGGAGCGTCCTCTTCATACGGTCGCCACCATACACTGAATCTTCAATGCAAGCGAGCCTTTTCAAATGATGTCCTTTGCATTCCTATTGGCTGATTTGATTTTTTTCTTTCAAATCAGCCAATAGGATGAGAGCTAATGAAATTCTATCAGCTTTTCAAATCAGCCAATTGAATTTAAGTAGATGCCATCCTATTGGCTGATTTGAACAGCCAATAGGATTTCAGTAGCTCTCATCCTATTGGCTGATTTGATTTTCAAAAATTTTAAAAAATCAATCAGGCAATAGGAATGCAAGGGATCCTATTTTGTAAAAGCTTCCCTGCATTGAAGATTCAGTGTACAGCAGTGACCGTATGAAGAGGATGCTCCATGCCAGATGTCTTGAAGGATGGACCTGCTCCACGCCGCCGGGCTGAACATAGAAGGCACCGCCGGGATGAAGATAGAAGGCGCTGCCGGGATGAAGATAGAAGACGCCGCCTGGATGAAGATAGAAGACGCCGCCTGGATGGATGAGGACCTCGATGTCTGGATGAAGACTTCTTGCCGCCTGGATGTCCGGACTTCAAAAACTGTAAGTGGATCGTCGGGGGTTAGTGTTAGATTTTTTAAAACTTTTTTTGGGTGGGTTTTTTGTTAAATTAGTTTGGGCTTTCTTAAAAGAGCTAAATGCCCTTTTCAGGGCAATGCCCATACAAATGCCCTTTTCAGGGCAATGGGTAGCTTAGGTTTTTGTTAGAGTTAGGTTTTTTATTTTGGGGGGTTGGTTGGGTGGTGGGTTTTACTGTTGGGGGATCTTTGTAATTTTTATTTCAGGGAAAAGAGCTGATTTCTTTAGGGCAATGTCCTAAAGAAGGCCCTTTTAAGGGCTATTGGTAGTTTATTGTAGGCTAGGGTTTCAAATCAGCCAATAGGATGAGAGCTACTGAAATTATATTGGCTATTCAAATCAGCCAATAGAATTTCAGTAGCTCTCATCCTATTGGCTGATTTGAACAGCCAATAGAATTTCAGTAGCTCTCATCCTATTGGCTGATTTGAATTTCAAAAATCAAATCAGCCAACAGGAATGCAAGGGATGCCATTTTGAAAAGGCTCCCTTGCAATGAAGATTCAGTGTACAGCAGCGACCATATGAAGAGGACGCTCTGCGCCGGATGTCTTAAAGGATGGACTTGCTCCACGCCGCCGGGATGAAATAGAAGATGCCGCCTGGATGAAGATAAAAGACGCCGCCTGGATGGATGAGGACCTCGCCGCCTGCATTAAGACTTCTTGCCGTCTGTATGTCCGGACTTCAAAAACTGTAAGTGGATCATTGGGGGTTAGTGTTAGATTTTTAAAAACTTTTTTTGGGTGTTTTTTGTTAGATTAGGGTTTGGGCGTTCTTAAAAGAGCTAAATGCCCTTTTCAGGGCAATGGGTAGCTTAGAGTTAGGATTTTTATTTTGGGGGTTGATTGGGTAGTGGGCTTTACTGTTGGGGGGTCTTTGTATTTTTTTACAGGGAAAAGAGCTGATGTCTTTAGGGCAATGCCCTACAAAAGGCCCTTTTAAGGGCTATTGGTAGTTTATTGTAGGCTAGGGTTTTTTTTTTTTTTTTTTTTGGGGGGGGGGTATTTTTATAGGGCTATTAGATTAGGTGTAATTGTATTTATTTTGGATAATTTTGTTTGTTATTTTTCATAATTTAGTGTTTGTTATATTTTGTAATTTAGAATTTTTTATTTTTTGTAATTTTAGATTTAATTTTTTATAGCAGTGTTAGGTTTTTTCAGTGCTTAATTTAGTTTATTTAATTTGTAGTTATTTTAATTTTAGTGTTATAGTTGTTAGGTTAATTTATAGTTTAAACTTCATTTTTTTTTATTTCACAGGTAAGTTTTTATTTATTTTAAGATAGGGATATTGTAATTTTAATTTTAAAGTTAGGGGGTTGCTAGGTTTAGGGGTTAATAGTTTTATTTAGTTTTTTGCAATGTGGGGGGCTGGCGGTTTAGGGGTTAATAGGTTTATTTAGTGGCGGTGATGTGGGAGGCCAGAGGTTTAGGGGTTGATAACTTTATTTAGTGGCGGCGATGTCTGGGAACGGCGGAATAGGGGTTAATACAGTAGCTTTATTATAGTGTGGGTGATGTTGGTGTGCGGGGGAATAGGGTTTAATAACTTTAGTATAGTGGCAGCGATGTCGGGGAGTGGCGGAATAGGGGTTAATACATTTTATTAGTGGCGGTGATGTTGGGAGCGGCAGATTAGGGGTTAATAAGTTTAATTTAGTGTTTGCGATGTCGGGGAGCGGCAGAATAGGGGTTAATACATTTTATTAGTGGCGACGATGTCGGGAGCAGCAGATTAGGGGTTAATAAGTTTAATTTAGTGTTTGCGATGCGGGAGGGCGGCGGAATAGGGGTTAATAGGTAGTTTATGGGTGTTAGTGTACTTTGTAACACTTAAGTTATGAGTTTTGAGTAACAGCTTTGTCGCGCAAAACTCATAACTACTGGTTTCAGATAGTCGAACGGATCGTGTCGGTATAGGCTGGAACACAAGCATTTTAGCCTCACCGCACAACCTGTAATACCAGCGCTATGGAAATTCCACGCAAAAACATCATATTTTGGAGTGCGAGATTGATGTTGCGTTACAGGCTAAAATGCTTGCGGTATAGCTATACCGACACGACTCGTAATGAATTGCAGCATTTTCATGTTAAAGCATTTGCTTTTTGGCCTCCTGCTTAAAGTGGGACAACGGATGTTTAATATCCTTTTAACCCCTCTCATTAGAGCTAAATGACTTCTGGCTCCTCACATATCTCTGTACCCACCCTAGTTTCTACTTTGTTAAAAAATGTCTTTCTTTATGTTTTTAATGTGTTTTCAATTTATATATTTTTTTTATCATCAGCCTCTGATTTCTTTCTCCTTGATCCACTCCCCACAGACACACTCTTATCTGCCCTATCTTTCCCTTTTTTCTTCCTTCCCACTGTTTTTTTTTTTTTTTTACAAAAATGTGTATGTTATTAAAATCCAGTATGTATGCTTTGTGCTTTACTTGTATTTTTACAAAAAGGGACTACAACAAATACATTTAAAAACAACTAAAAACATTTTATTCTGCCTATTACATATAGCCTTCCTGACCTTTTTGGGGGGGAATTTTAACAGTGCAGATTAATATATGGGAATGACCATGTTTCCATTTTTACTGATGGAGTTGTCTGCCCTTGGCTGGTTATTACTTCTTTTTATTAAAGTATGCAAAAAGCCTGCAAAGATCCCAATAATACGATAGAGGTCATTTAGGATTACAGGGCAGTAGCACTGACACCTATATAAAATAGATATGTGTCATTGTGGCTGAATCAGATCCTCCAGAGAAGCTGGTCATTACAATTAGAGAATATTATTTAGTAACACGCTAGAAGCAAGAACTCACTAAATGATAGCAATGTGGTAAGGTAGCCATATACTTGTCTGCTATTGGTTGGTTTTTACTTCTTTTCATTGTATGCAAAAAGGCTGCAAAAGTCCCATAAAGGTCCCTGCAGATCTATCAGTCTAACAATATTACCCTTGATGCAGATGTTTTTTGCATAAGCAGAAATATACTGATAAAATGGAAATATTATATGCATGGGCAAGTTTTCAAAGCTCTTCAAATACATTAAATGGCTTTAAAAAAAACAAAGAAAGAATCCAAGCATGCATACAATGTTTTTGTTTTGTTTTTTATTTATTTTTTATTTATTTTTTTATGTGTTTTTTAAAAAAGGATTTAAATAATTGAATTTGTTATGCTATGCATGTTAAAATGCATTTGTTTGCTTTATGATGTACTCTTGATAAATATTGAATCTGCCGCACAAATGCAAAACTGTATTTTATTGCACAAACAAACTTTTATTGTTCAGAAATACAAGGTTCAGAACATGGGATGATATTTCATAGCTTTCTTGTTTTCCAAATAAATGTTCAATCTTAACAGTAAATAAAAGCAGTTCATCTGTCAAACTTACAAATGTTTTTGGGCACTATTTTTATTCTATAAAGAACTCATGATTTTCCTTCAGCTTCTGGCCAAGAAAAAGTTTGAAATTTTAAGCATGAGGGATTGATTCAATTTCCTTACTTTTTAAAAAATGCTAGAAGCAGAATAACATCAATAAAGCAAAACAAAAAAAAAGCTTCTAAATTCAGATTTCTTTCAGCATTCTAAACTGGGGTTCCTCGAGCATTAGTGGAGTAAATAATTTATTTCAGGGGCACACAGACATTTTTTATATGTAGGACCAGTTAATAATGGTGTGATTGCCCAGGCATTATAGTCACACTTATGCTAAATATAAAACATCAACATAAAATTAGACTGTAAGCAAGTTTTTAGTTAAAAAAATATAAATATGAAATCAGTTACTATAAATGCATTTTATTATAACTGCATATAGGGCTCCATTTAAGATGTTGCTTCTTAACCCACTATGCCAACTGAATAGTGGCAGAGGGTAGCATTGCATACTTGGCCTTATGTTCGTATTGCTGCCTGCTAGCTACGATCAAAATTAGTGCAAAAAACACCAGAGGGCGCTAATAGGTCCTAATCTGACCATATACTTACTAAAACATGTAATAAAAGAAACATAATCCCATTAAAATTTATATGTACGTTATTGGAATGGAAGGTAGCACCTCATTAAGAAAAATATCTTACAATAAATGAGTCCACAATACGATAAATAAGACAAACTGTCCGTTAAATAAAAAGTATAGTTCAATGTTATCCCAGCCGACAACGATGGGATCCCAGTAATCAGGAAACAGTTTCCTTTCTTCCAAATGGGGCAGGTGGATCTGTATAAGTTGGAAACAAACAAAGGCGACCAATGTGTGTATCCACAGCAATAATGCCCAAACATGCAGCAATATTCTATACACAGGGTACTCACACTCTTGCCGAGCACACCGATGTGCTTGTAGAAACAGACTGGTTGTCAGAGCAAACCAGCTTGCTCTCTCCGGTAAACACTCTCCTCACAGCGGTCAGATAGTGACAGGCTCACTGGCTCTTACACAGCGGTATGGTAATGAGATACTCACTTCTTAAGGAATTGCAGACAATTCCACCCCTGTCTGTCTGTCCATTGTTAAATCTAGGCCATGCTACTCAAATTTACAAAATGTGGTACAAATACACATGCTTAACCCCTTAAGGACCGGGCATTTCATACAAAAACTTCCCCAAAAGACCAGAGCATTTTTAGCATTTTTGCCATCACTACATTTAAACAGAAATAGAGCCATTTTTATTTTTACATTAAAACTATATAATTTTTTTAGTTTACAATCCAAAGTATTGATCTAGACCCATTTTGGTATATTTCATGCCACCATTTCACCATCAAATGAGATCAAATAAAAAATTTTTTTTAACTTTTTTACAATTTTAGGTTTTGCACTGAAAATGGCACAAATGGTTGTAAATGATTCTCTGGGATCCCCTTTGTTCAGAAATAGCAGACATATATGGCTTTGGCATTGCTTTTTGGTAATTAGAAGGCCACTAAATGCACCTGCGCACCACACTTGTATTATGCCCAACAGTGAAGGGGCTAATTAGGGAGCTTGTAGGGTTACTTTTAGCTTTAGTGTAGAGATCAGCCTCCCACCTGACACATCCCACCCCATTAATCCTCCATGACTCCTGTCAAACAGCTCTCTTCCCTCCCCCCAAAGGTCACCCCCATCTTAAGTACTGACAGAAAGTCTGCCAGTATAAAAAAAAATGTGTTTGTTTTTTATATATATTTTCTGAAGGGAAGTATCCCCCTTACCTTCCAACCTCCCTGATCCCCCCCCCCCAAACAGCTCTCTAACCCTCCCCCTCTTACTATTTTTTGCCATCTTAGGTACTGGCAGCTGTCTGCCAGTACCCAGTTTGCTGCAAATTAGGCAAAAATAAAATTAAAATTAAAATACTCATTTTTTCTGTAGTGTAGCTGCCCACCCCTCAATACCCTACCCCCTCCCTCACAGAGTGGCCCTCTCTGCATCTGTAACTCTGCAAATATATTTCTGCACTGCCCCACTCATGGGGCATGCAGAAATAGTGCAATCCCACTATTTTTAGGTCCTTAAGGGCATAACGGCCAGCGTCATACAGGGTACGGCACTGGTCGTTAAGGGGTTAATTACCTGCTGTTGTAAATCTTATAAACCAATGATAAAATAAAACATCTCCATAGACTTTAAATAAGATACTTGTTACTACCAGTTTACAGTAGCAATGGACACTAGACCTAAAAGTATGGATTTTTTTTAATAACAATTTGCTAATGTCTGTTTTCTGATCAGTAGTGTGAGGGCCACAAAAAATCCCTAGAGAGCCCAGATGCAATAAATGGGCTCTTGTTTGGACAGCCTGTTTTTTTATATTTAGCTTTGAACTATATCTAAAATAATAGATTTATCTTCAATTGTTTGGTTACTCTATCAAGTGTGTAGAAAGTATTTATACATTGATCAGCCATGTTTGGGCCTAGGGTGGCAGCAGGCAATCACCTGTGATGTTATACCCCAAATTAGTATTCCTCATTACGCTACCTTAATCTTCCAAATGGAAAATGTTTAATTGAACTATTTTATCTTAACCATGTTTTAAGGTACATTATATTCAAAATGTTATATCTTCCATGGTAAAAATCAGCATTTAAATTGAATTTGAATAGAGCAATGTCATTTGTATTGAATTAGAATTCCCATTGGTTGATACAACTCTAGAAGTTGCTAGATAGATGAGCACAATCTACCTTTAATATTAAATCTCAACCATGGATGTAAATATGATTGGTTTTGTACATACTAATTATAGTGGTCATAAAGACTGATATCAAGTGTGTAGTCCCAATATGACCTAACAACAACTCATAGATATATATATACAAAATGTTGAATAAATTGAAACATATACAACATGATCTGGAAGTGGAGCATTTTTGTATACAATAATAAAACTGATATCCCAAGTATACCACACAAATCTGTGTGCTACTTTTAAAAAAGTTGAGTCCTTTTTTTTGCTCAATATCAAATATTGTTGTGCAGAAATGATCATATTGGTAAGTAAAATGTGTTTCCCATTGTTGAGTTTTCTAAAACTTAAACAAATGCAATTTACTATACAATAGTCTTTCAGCAGGTCCATCCTCCTTATATTGCAGGTGTTTGGATTGATACATTTCTACAGTGTGAAATGACTAACCATTTAATTGTGATAAATTAATCTTTCTAATGAGTTATCAATTTGAGCTTGGGCATTATGGGTATAGGGCCATGTGTTTACAATTTCATTCTATGCATTATACTGTACAAATAGATTATTATGCAATTTATTTAACCCCTTAAGGACAGAGGTTTTTCCAAGTTTCTGTTCTTAAATGACATTTGGCATTTTTGCTCAGTATTGGTTTCACGATAATCCTCCGCTCTCTAGTTAAATGCAGTCAAACATATTACACACTGTTGTTTTAAACAAAACGTATTTCTTATTATATCCTATATGGGTACATAAAATAACAATAAATAGGAATTAAATACTGAAAAAATAGGGTAAACAATAAATAAATAAATTCATGATGTTGTCCTGATTTTAGGAATGCCCCATATGTCTAGGTTTCCACTTAATTGATAGCAAATGTAGGCCAAATACTACAAAGATGGAATTATTTGTTTCACTCTAAAATTTTCTCTGCTTGAACAGTAAGATAAATACAAGTCACCCAATTCAAATATTGATGTATATACATATATACAAATATAAATACATAAATTACAAGTGGAGCACAATCAATGGCAAGTGGTGTATTATATAAAGCTCTGCCTCATGCAAACACTAATGCACAATATGGTATTACAGGTGTCTATAAATTTTAACCAAAGAATCTTAACATGGCCGATACTATTTTGTGCTTCTTTTACTTGTATTGGATTGTGCAGAGTGGTATTAGCTCGCTCACTGCACTTGTATTTCTATTGGTCAGTGAAGTTAAAATGTAGCATTTTTTTTAAATCTTAAATAGACGATGATCACTTATTAGTTTGCTTTACAAAACACATGAAAACCCTATGGAAATAAAGGTGCGAGTTAAATATAGACTTCCATAGATAACAAGGGTTTATTAATGACATTTTTTTTGTTGAAGAATTAAAAGGATTTGGTATATAACAAGGGGCGTAACTGGGAAAGGGTAAATGTTTATGTGTGTGTGTGTGTATGGGTCTGTATGTGTGTATATGTATATATATGGGGGTATATGTATATGTGTGTGTATATGTATGTGTGTGTATATGTATATGTGTGTATGTATGTGTGTTTGTGTATGTGTGTATACATATCTGTGTGTTTATATAGATGTATGTGTATTTGTGTATATGTGTATATATATGGGGGGGTGTATATGGGTGTGTATATGTATGTGTGTGTGTATATGTATATCTGTGTATGTATTTGTGTTTGTGTATGTGTGTATACATATCTGTGTGTTTATATAGATATATGTGTATTTGTGTATATGTACATATATGGGGGTGTGTGTATATGTATATGCGTGTGTATATGTATGTGTGTATATATGTATGCGTGTGTATATGTATATATGTATGTGTGTATACGTATATGTGTGTATGTGTGAAATCTATAATGCTTAATTTGTTTTTCAAATTGTGTAGTACAGATTTAAATTAAAAACTCCACTACTTGATGTGATTTTTTGTGCACCATCAGCTTAGCCTTTGAGTATTACCAACGCAAATGTTAGTGTGTGCCCCTATAGAAGTCTATTATCTGTGCTAACCAACATGCAGGTGAACTACTAGACTACCACTCACGCAATAAAAAATAACTTTGCACTTTTAATATGAGCAAACAAATGCAAGAGGCATGGATTGCATTCTGTCAATGTTAATGCACCTTACTGCTTGCATTTATGTGGTCCACTTGTAATCTTTCCTTTGTTAAATCATACAGCAGGATGTAGTTTGATTTTGTTGTGCTGCATCCTCACAGTGCCAATATTACATTCTTTTCCTAACATAAAAATGACAAAAATATTCACAATGTTTCATAATTTACATGCCTGATAGCCAATCATGCAAGAATCTCCTACATCCTCTCTGTAAATATTAATAAAAGCATGCAGAGTAACAGCTTTAATGACTCAGTGATGTTAATGACTGATGAAATTTATTTTACCTTGCATCCATAGGGTCCTAATCAGACCAGCCATTAATGAGAAGAAATCAATAACCCTTTCTTTGCCTGTGGTTCCATAACTCAATGCTGACTTTACTAAGAAAGTATTATGTAGGATTCTTAAGTGTTAAATAAAACATTTAATAAAGTAAGAGGCAACACATGGTTATTATTGATGATCATAAGTAGATGATTAATATGGTAATCAGGCAGACTAGAGTAGCATGCAGCGTGTTCATGTAATACACATTTTTTATAATGTTTAATTACCTCGTAAAATATCCTCTGCAATTTCATATTGAATTAATCATTTCTATTTTAATTACTTATCTTCCAATATATATATATATATATATATTATTTTGTGCCCTGTCAATAACTATCCAAGCATTACACAATGCTCTTTGTACATTTATTTTTATTCAATTTATTTTATTTTGAATGGTAATAGTTTGCTATTTATTCCATTAAATCCCGGAAAAGGTATTTGGGGGAAACATGTACTCTAATATTACTAAAACCCTTTCTAGGGTTATGTATCATGTGTCCATTTGGGTTGGGCCTTAGTAACAGGCCCAACCCCAAACAATGCCCACTTATATGTAGGATGAGTAGTGTAGAGATTGTCCCTAAGAGACATGAGGAGAGTTAATTTAATTTAGGGCCTATCCCCCCCCCCCCCCCCCACCAGCCATCTCCAAAAAAATTAAATGGACAATAAAGTATTTTTATTTATTTATGTATTAAATTATCCACTGCATTGCAAATGTTCTGCATGCAAAATAAATATATTAAAATTCTATAAAGTTGTCATACTGTTAAAAAATATATTTATTATTTTTCAGACCTTGGACATACACTTAATGTGCCGTTTCCAATAAGGAAAAGGTTTAAAGAAACTCCTGCACATATCAACCAATCACCTTTCAGCATATAGGCGTGTCAGGATTCTGCAGGGTTATTTTTAAACATACAAGAAAAGCATTGGAAATAAATAAACATTTCAGTTATGCATAGTGAAACATATTATGAAAAAAAATCCATTTAGAGTTGAATGCTCTTCAACTCTAATATATGTTATAATCTAAGTAGTTCTGGTTTAAATTAAGTCATTTTTTATGAATTTGTTACCTAAATATGTTGTATTCTGCAGTTAAACAAATTACAGTAGAAAGCTATATTTTACATTTAGTCAGTTACTAAAGCATGGTAGCTGTTTGAGACGTACAACTGTCAAAAAGTCTGAAAGCATGTTAAATAATACAAAAAATCGTATCTTCTATGATTTCCATCACACAATGTTCAATTAATATTAACTGCATGACCAAGTAGATTTGGAACCAATTGGATGTTTGTTATGGTTATAAAAATTGCCGTAATTGTACAAAGCAGTCTTAAATTGTTTCTGAATGTTGAGTTGATGAATGTTCTCTATTTTCATACAATACCTCATTAGGTTTGAACATCTAGCAGTTTTTACATTGATATAGCTGTTCCTCAATAGTCGCAGGAAACTCATTAGCAAAATCCAAGATTTGAGCATGAGACTGACTTTTCTGGTTTAATGATCTATGGAAATGTTCTCAGATACATTTTACTATAAATCAGATGACTTTAAGTCTAACTTTTAATTCCTTCATGGGTAATTCTATGGTATTATCATGTACTTTCCTTAAGTCATTCCAATTCCACAAATCTTATGTTTTTGAGGTCTTAGAGTACTGCAGAACATGTGACAATATTTTTTTAAAGTGCCCTGCTTTAAGAAATCAAGTCCTAGATTCTATTTTTATTTTGAAATAAATTAATCATGTTACCTTGACCTGTGATCAAATATGTCTACTTCAATATGTATTGAGGTCATTAGTGCCTTTGATAGATAGTATTGCAAAATCAGAATTTTTAAAATATGATACTGTAAATCAGCATTAATGGAACAGAAATTATATTTTGCACTAATATTCAGCAATTCACAATAAAGGTTTGGCAAAGATAAGCATGATCATACATTGATGGATTTGTTAATATATTGAAGACCGGTTTTGCTACCTACTTTTTCTACTGTGCATACAGATTAATATAGTAATATAGTGATGTATACATTATGTGTAAAATAAAGTGTGTTTAACTTATTTATCATAAAAAAAATTAATTGAATATAATATTGAAATATTTTTTTCAAAAACAAGTACACTAATCAAATCAAAGAAGTGTCATATTTTTTTTTTAAGCATAGGGATTTTGATACATTTGAATAACTGATTTTAAGTGCATCTCATATTGAAATGTATTATAGTGCAAAGGTACAGTGGATTTACCTTAATAATGTGCTGGTTCTTATATGCAGGAGATGAACTGGAAGCAGAAGTCTAGAACAAGCCAAGGTCAGAGTAGTTATGAGTAGTTATGAAAAAACAGGTAATATCAGGATGCGAAACAAACGTAACAAAAGTTGCGTTATTTCACCCTCCATTGCGCTGCCATGACAAGTTTCTGAAAAGCCTCCTTGTGCATGTGATATGGTGGCGTTAAGCTCCATACCGCATAAAATTCAAGGGCTGCTTTGACGTGCTCGTGCATGCTTTCCCCATAGACATCAATGGGGAGAGAGTGTTAGAATAAAAAACTAACACCTGAAGCACGGAATGAAAAGCTCCATAACGCAACCCCATTGATGTCTATGGGGAAAAAAGTTAAGTTTAAACCTAACACCCTAATATAAACACCAAATCTAAACACCCCTAATCTGCCGCCACGACATCGCCGACACCTATATAATGTTATTAACCCCTAATCTGCCGCCACGACATCGCCGACACATTAATAAAGTTATTAACCTCTAATCCTCCACTCCCGACATCGCTGCCACTAATAAACGTTATTAACCCCTATTTGGCCACTCGCCGACATCGCCACCTCTATAATAACATAACTATTATACTAAACTATTTTACTATAATTAACATAACTACCAATTAAAAAAACTAAATTACACATTAAAAAAAACCTAACACTATTAAAAATCTGTCTTAAATTACAAAAAAAAATTACGAAAAATAACAAAACACTAAATTACGAAAAATAACAAAGGAAATTATCAAAAATAAAAACTATTACACCTAATCTAATAGCCCTAACACTAACCCCCGTAGATCCATTCAGAGTTTCTGAAATCCGGACATCAAAGAGGTGAGAATTCTTCATCCAGGCGGTGAGGTCTTCATCCATCCAGGCGGCATCTTCTATCTTCATCCAGGTGGCGTTTTCTATCTTCATCCCGGCTGCGTCTTCTATCTTCATCCCAGCGGCGTGGAGCGGGTCCATCCTTGAAGACATCTAGCGCGGAGCGTCGTCTTCATACATCACTACTGTACACTGAATCTTCAATGCAAGGGAGCCTTTTCAAAATGGCGTCCTTGGCATTCCTATTGGCTGATTTGATGTTTGAAATTCAAATCAGCCAATAGGATGAAAGCTACTGAAATCCTATTGGCTGTTCAAATCAGCCAATAGGATGAGAGCTAATGACATTCTATTGGCTATTCAAATCAGTCATTAGAATTTCATTAGCTCTCATTCTATTGGCTGATTTGAACAGCCAATAGGATTTCAGTAGCTCTCATCCTATTGGCTGATTTGAATTTCAAAAATCAAATCAGCCAATAGGAATGCAAGGGACGCCATTTTGAAAAGGCTCCCTTGCATTGAAGATCCAGTGTACGGCGGTGACCGAATGAAGAGGATGCTCCGCACCGGATGTCTTCAAGGATGGACCCGCTCCGCGCGGCCGGGATAAAGATAGAAGCTGCCGTCTGGGTGGATGAAGGCATCGCCGCCTGGATGAAGACTTCTCGCCACCTGGATGTCCGGACCTCAGAAACTGTGAGTGGATCTTCGGGGGTTAGTCTTAGCTTTTTTTAAATCTTTTTGGGTGGGTTTTCTTTTTAGATTAGGATTTGGGCTTTATGTAAAAGAGCTGAATGCCCTTTTCAAGACAATGTAAAAGAGCTGAATGCCCTTACAAATGCCCTTTTCAGGGCAATGGGTAGCTTAGGTTTTTGTTGGAATTAGACTTTTTATTTTGGGGGGTTGGTTGTGTAGTAGGTTTTACTGTTGGGGGTCTTTGTATTTTTTTAAAGGTAAAAGAGCTAATTTATTTAGGAAAATGTCCTACAAAAGGCCCTTTTAAGGGCTATTGGTATTTTATTGTAGGCTAGGGGTTTTTTTATTTTGGGGAGGCTTTTTTATTTTTATAGTTATTTTTCGTAATTTAGTGTTTGTTATTTTTCGTAATTTTTTTTTATTTTTTTGTACTTTTAGACATCATTTATTTTTTTAAATCTATCTTTTATTTTGTGAAAAATTGAAATTACATACAATAGGCAATTTTGCTTTACAATGCAAGGTGGTTTAATTTTACATTTATGGTAAATTTCAAAGAGATGGATCATTTTCATGATATACTGTAGACGAACAACAGATAAACAAAACAACATATAAACAAAACTGGTTGTGTAAACCATGTGTTCTAATTATATTCTCTTTTACTCACGTAACTTAAAGAGTCTTTGACTATCTCCTATAGAATCTTGGTGAAAGGTACTCTTCTTGGTAGATTTTCCCACATTGAATGTTATCTACTATATGTAAAACATATAATCCACCACATATAGATGCAAAGGGTGACCCACAACCTAGAAGGGGACCCACCTCAGCCATCAGGTCTAGCCTGTTCATTTCTATCTTGCTTCTGTCTGAATTTGAGGGAGAGAAAGTGTAAGGGAGTCTTCTCATAAGAATTTCATATCAAGAAAGAAATTAAGTTTCTGTCTTTTAAGATATCCAAACTCCTCTAGCAACAGTAACTCATTAACTTTATCCACCCACATTTGTCCTGTTGGAGAGTCTTGGGTTTTCCACTTGAGTGCTATTAGGGATTTCACCCCGTTTAACCCCACTTGGAGTAATCGTCTCCTCAGCTTGCATGAGACTTTTGGTAACTTATTTAGTAGTGCTAAACTAGGTGTCAGTATAAAATCATTAGTTAAATTCTTTCAGAAGTGATTTTCTACATATTGCCAGAGTTGTGTCAACTTTCTGCAGTCCCACCACATATGCTTATAACTCCCCCTAGTTTTGCAACCTCTCCAACACTGTTCTTTAGCCGATGGATAGATGGAGTGTAAACATACAGGGGTTAAATACCACCTCATCCGAACTTTAAAGTAAAGTTCCAACAATTTGGGAGAAGTTGATTATTTTTTAAGTATTGTGAAATATAGACTCCTATTCTTTAGTGTTGAAAGTGTTTAGTGCCATTTAGTTGTGTAATTTTGGAGCTCAGTACGGTGCTGTGTCTGCAGGAGAATAAGCATCTTTGAGAGAGAGTGAGGAATTGGTGTATTAGTGAAACAGGCTTTTTCAAAGGGGGTCAAGTTTTGCAAGATATCTGCCTTATGTGGTGATGTATTGATAAAGTGTGAGAGTTGCATATGTTTAAGCCACGAAAAATAGTTACCATTTGCTACATCTCTAATTTTATCTCTAAGAACTTGCCTTTGTGGGTAAAGTTAGCTAAATGTGTGGTATAACTCCACCCTGTCAGTCTCTGATAATTCTTGTCCAAACCCCCAGTGAGTTCAGTGTTAACAGGTATTGGGAAAAGTGGGGATCTTTCTCCTGATATGTATCTTTTCTGGGCAACTATTGTATCCCAAGATTCAAAAAAGTGGTTATGGATTGCAAGTGCTTTACATTGTGGGGGTCTAAGAGATCTAAGTACCCAACATAGGGCCCCTACCGATGGAACTTTTAGTATATGGGAATCCATAGCTATCCAAGCTTTGTGGTGTGTTGAGCTGTGCCAATCTAGAACCCTCTGCAAAAAATGGCTTCTAGGTAAATGGAAATGTTAGGGAGGCCCAATCCCCCATTAATATTTGATCTATTAATGGTGTTCTGATTTATTCTGGGTTTGCTCTGGCCCCAGATGAACGCATTTATGAGCTTTTGAAGCTGAACTGGATACCATCTGGGTAAGGATATGGGGAGGGCTTGTAAGACATAAGGATTCTTGGCAGGGTAGAAATTTTGATACATTGTGCACGTCCCCACCAAGATATAGGTTTGTTTGCCCAGGTATATAAGTCGGGTTGAACCAACTGTAGTAATGTCTCATAGTTGCTTTTAAATAATATTTTGGGATTCGGGGACAAATGTATCCCAAGATACTTAAGGGTCTTAGCCTGGAGGTTTAGTGGGCAGTTTGCAGACAATGTATTAAATGTGTCTGGTTGTAGAGAGATATTTAACATTTCCGATTTAGTGGGATTCACCAAGAAAATAGAACATGCTCCAAATTTGTTCAACTCCCTCATTATCTCCTTCAAGGCCTGGGGAGGATCACTAATCGTGAAAAGGACGTCACCGGCATATAGAGCTATTTTAAAACAATGTGGGCCAATGTTTATGCCTTTTATCAAATGATTGTTTCATACATGTGCTGCTAGGACTTCCATTGTGAGGATAAATAACAGTGGGGACAAGGGACAACCTTGTCTAGTACCATTTCTGATCCTAAAAGAGTGAGAGAGTATACCGTTGGCCTTGACTCTTGCTGTGGGATGTGAGTATAAGCTAAATATTTGTTGGAGCATTTTAGGACCCAACCCTATTTCAGTTAAAGTTTCCCGAAGAAATTGCCAGTCAAGTCAGTCAAAAGCCTTCTTGGCATCGGTCGCCAAAAAGACTGTTGGTATCTTTTAGTGTTGCACATATGACATAAGGGTCAATGCTTTTATGGTATTGTCCCTAGCTTCCCTATGGGGTGCAAAATGACCTTGGTTAATCTTTTTGCTAGTATCCTGCCTAGGATTTTTAGATCCGTATTTAACAATGAAATGGGTCTATATTTTTTTGGATCTGTAGGAATTTTGTTAGGTTTCAAGATGACTGATATGTGTGATTGTTGCATTTCTAAAGGCAATGGGTGTCCCTCATCTATGGTATCAAATCATTTTTGGAGATGTGGTGCTAGGATGATTTTAAATTTCTTATAATAAGCTTTGGAGACGCCATCAGGCCCCTGCTTTTCTTTAAGGGTAGATCTGAGATAGCCAAGAGGATTTCCTGTTTCCATCTCCTCTTTTGTAAGTGTTTGAATTTTGTCCACATCTCTAATGTATTCTTGCATGCAAATTAGTTTGTTCAGATTATGGTTAGACTGAAGTGGTTCGCTATTTCTTTACTGTCATGCAGGATCTGGCTATCCAGAGTAACCAACTTGTTAATTCCGGATTTCATGTTTTAGGCTCTAAGTAGTCTTGCAAGCCGTGGCCCCGCCCTATTTCCCTCAAAGAAAAAGGTATTTTTTATAGCTAATGCCCTTCTGTGAGCCTCTTTGGTTAAAATTGCATTTATTTCTTGCCTAAGCCTTGTTATTTGCAAAAATAAAGTATGGTCTAAAGTGGTGTTTTTGTGCTTTATTTCCATCTGATTTAGTTGGGTCATAATGGAAGAGTTATAGGCTTTTTTCAAAAAGGCTTTATGCTTAATACATTCCCCTCTATTTACAGCCTTATGTGCTACCCATATGTATCTCGGGTGTGTTTCAGTGGTGTTGTTAAATTGAAAATTCTCTGCCAAAGATTTGTGTAATGCTTTGTGAGTAGTTGGATAATGAAGAAGAGAATCATCCATTCTCCATATATATGGTACAATTGGTTTATCTGGCCATTCTAGATTGATACTAATGGCCGAATGGTCAGACCATGCTGTTGCGTGTATCTCTGAGTCTTTTAGCAGTGATAAATGGTTTCTATCTATAAATAAGTAGTCAATGCGACTGTAGATAGCCCAGGGGTAAGAATAAAATGTAAAATTATGCTGCATCAGATGTTGAATCCTCCATGCATCTACTAGAACCAGGTATTCAATGCAACAGAAAACAGTCGGCTAGATTACGAGTTTTTGTCGGTAAGGCTTGCAGGGCTAACAAGCAGTTTCAGCTCACCTCTCACCTACAGACAACGCTGGTATTACAGGTTTTTTTAAACCCAGCGTTAGCCGCAAAAAAGTGAGCAGAGAGCAAAATGTAGCTCCACATCTCACCTCAATACCAGCGCTGCTTACGGTACCGGTGAGCTGGCAAAATGTGCTTGTGCACGATTTCCCCATAGGAATCAATGGGTCAGATTCGGCTGAAAAAAACCCGCAAAAAAGCCACGTTCAGCTCCTAACGCAGCCCCATTCATTGCTTTGGAAAAATACTTTTAATGTCTACACCTAACACCCTAACATGAACCCCCAGTCTACACACCCCTAATCTTACACTTATTAACCGCTAATCTACCACCCCTGACATCGTCGCCACCTGCATAATATTATTAACCCCTTATCTGCCGCTCCGGACACTGTCGCCACCTACATTATACTTATGAACACCTAATCTGATGCCCCCAACATCGCTGAACCCTACATTATATTTATTAACCCCTAATCTGCCATCCCCCAATGTCGCCGCAACCTAACTACATTTATTAACCCCTAATCTGCTGCCCACAACGTTGCCGCCACTATAATAAATATATTAACCCCTAAACCTAAGTCTAACCCTAACACACCCCTAACTTAAATATAATTTAAATAAATATAAATAAAATTACTATTATTAACTAAATAATTACCTATAAAATAAACCCTAAGGTAGCTACAATATAACTAATAGTTACATTGTAGCTATCTCAAGGTTTATTTTTATTTTACAGGCAACTTTGTATTTATTTAACTAGGTAGAATAGTTATTAAATAGTTATTAACTATTGAATAACTACCTAGCTAAATTAAAGACCAATTCACCTGTAAAATAAAACCTAACCTAAGTTACAATTACACCTAACCCTACACTATAATTAAATTAATTCCCTAAATTAACTACAATTAATTACAATTAAATTAAACTAAAGTACGGAAAAAAACTAAATTACAGAAAATAATAAAATAATTACAATTTTTTTAAACTAATAACACCTAATCTAATCCCCCTAATAAAATAAAAAGCCCCCCAAAATAAAAAAAATCCTTTCCCTATACTAAATTACAAATAGCCCTTAAAAGGGCCTTTTGCGGGGCATTGCCCCGCTCTTTTACCTGTAAAAAAAATACAATACCCCCCCAACATTAAAACCCACCACTCACACACCCAACCCTACTCTAAAACCCACCCAATCCCCCCTTAATAAAACCTAACACTAACCCCTTGAAGATCACCCTACCTTGAGACGTCTTCACCCAACCAGGCAGAAGTGGTCCTCCAGACGGTCCGAAGTCTTCATCCTATGCGGGCAGAAGAGGTCCTCCAGATGGCCAGAAGTCTTCATCCAGGCGGCATCTTCTATCTTCATCCATCCGGAGCGGGTCCATCTTCAAGACATCCAACGCGGAGCATCCTCTTCTTTCCGATGACTAACACTAAATGACGGTACCTTTAAGTGACGTCATCCAAGATGGCGTCCCTTCATTTCCGATTGGCTGATAGAATTCTATCAGCATTTTGGAATTAAGTTAGAAAAGATCCTATTGGCTGATCGAATTTACGTCTAGGGAGGTCAAATTGTGTGTGGTGAAGCTATCTTACCTGATAGCTGAGGCTTTGCGATAGCTGGGCTGGTCCCCCAACTCTATAAAAATAGAGTGATGTTACTGCTGAAGAGTAAAGGTTAGGACAAAGGTGGAGGGGGAATCCCCTTTTTAGGAATCTGAAGAGAATAAATACATATTGAGATCTAACCAGTAAAAACAACATATAGCAGTAAAAACAACAAAAAATCAAATAAAGTCTTATTATAAAATCTAACAACTCTATAATAATAATAAGGAAATTTTTTCTCATTGTATCTATGGAAGGAGAGTGGTGGGGGAATTAATGCGGATGTCATTGCCTATCCACTCTATATGGGCTCTTATCTTAAAACATTTCTGGAATATAATAATCTTGCTATTCCAACTAAGATTTATAATAGGTGTTCACCTATTTTCATTTAACTGCTAAACTTTCTGTAGGTCCCTTCTACAGTCTAGTAAACCAGCAGATGAGGAAGTTTCAAGGTGGTTCAGAGGAAGCGGAGGGTGCTGTAGATGCAGCTGCAGCCATATTCTTCCTCTTTTTTGACATTGTTATCCATTCCGCTCTTTGAGGTTTGTGGGCAGATATTTTCTGCTGGTGCTTGATATACAGGGAGTGCAGAATTATTAGGCAAATGAGTATTTTGACCACATCATCCTCTTTATGCATGTTGTCTTACTCCAAGATGTATAGGCTCGAAAGCCTACTACCAATTAAGCATATTAGGTGATGTGCATCTCTGTAATGAGAAGGGGTGTGGTCTAATGACATCAACACCCTATATCAGGTGTGCATAATTATTAGACAACTTCCTTTCCTTTGGCAAAATGGGTCAAAAGAAGGACTTGACAGGCTCAGAAAAGTAAAAAATAGTGAGATATCTTGCAGAGGGATGCAGCACTCTTAAAATTGAAAGCTTCTGAAGCGTGATCATCGAACAATCAAGCGTTTCATTCAAAATAGTCAACAGGGTCGCAAGAAGCGTGTGGAAAAACCAAGGCACAAAATAACTGCCCATGAACTGAGAAAAGTCAAGCGTGCAGCTGCCAAGATGCCACTTGTCACCAGTTTGGCCATATTTCAGAGCTGCAACATCACTGGAGTGCCCAAAAGCACAAGGTGTGCAATACTCAGAGACATGGCCAAGGTAAGAAAGGCTGAAAGACGAACACCACTGAACAAGACACACAAGCTGAAACGTCAAGACTGGGCCAAGAAATATCTCAAGACTGATTTTTCTAAGGTTTTATGGACTGATGAAATGAGAGTGAGTCTTGATGGGCCAGATGGATGGGCCCGTGGCTGGATTGGTAAAGGGCAGAGAGCTCCAGTCCGACTCAGACGCCAGCAAGGTGGAGGTGGAGTACTGGTTTGGGCTGGTATCATCAAAGATGAGCTTGTGGGGCCTTTTCGGGTTGAGGATGGAGTCAAGCTCAACTCCCAGTCCTACTGACAGTTTCTGGAAGACACCTTCTTCAAGCAGTGGTACAGGAAGAAGTCTGCATCCTTCAAGAAAAACATGATTTTCATGCAGGACAATGCTCCATCACAAGCGTCCAAGTACTCCACAGCGTGGCTGGCAAGAAAGGGTATAAAAGAAGAAAATCTAATGACATGGCCTCCTTGTTCACCTGATCTGAACCCCATTGAGAACCTGTGGTCCATCATCAAATGTGAGATTTACAAGGAGGGAAAACAGTACACCTCTCTGAACAGTGTCTGGGAGGCTGTGGTTGCTGCTGCACGCAATGTTGATGGTGAACAGATCAAAACACTGACAGAATCCATGGATGGCAGGCTTTTGAGTGTCCTTGCAAAGAAAGGTGGCTATATTGGTCACTGATTTGTTTTTGTTTTGTTTTTGAATGTCAGAAATGTATATTTGTGAATGTTGAGATGTTATATTAGTTTCACTGGTAAAAATAAATAATTGAAATGGGTATATATTTGTTTTTTGTTAAGTTGCCTAATAATTATGCACAGTAATAGTCACCTGCACACACAGATATCCCCCTAAAATAGCTACAACTAAAAACAAACTAAAAACTACTTCCAAAACTATTCAGCTTTGATATTAATGAGCTTTTTGGGTTCATTGAGAACATGGTTGTTGTTCAATAATAAAATTAATCCTCAAAAATACAACTTGCCTAATAATTCTGCACTCCCTATATGTACAGTCCAAAAGTTTAGGTAAAGATGGCTGTGTGATGTTCAGTTGCTTGCAAAAAGTTCCTGATCATCTGGTCCTCTATATAGGATGGTTTTGTCATCTTTAAGCACTTTTATAGCAAAGGGGAACCCCCACATGTAAGGTATTCCTAGGTCTTGGAGGTGAAGTGTCAGATATCTTGCTTCCATGCACTTCGTAAGGGTTATTGGACTAAGGTCCGCGTAGATCTGAAGTGCGTCTTCTCCAAAATAAAGCAGCGATTTTTTTCCTGGCTGCTTGTAAAATTCTATCTTTATCTGTAAATCTGTAACAACAGAGGATGACATCCCTGGGAGGTGAAGAATTAGGAGGTTTCTGCCTTAAGGCCCTGTGTGCTCTGTCTTAGCTAATGGGATCTTTTTCATTTTCCAAAAGATATTTAAATAAATTCTGTAGATATGAGGGTAATTGTTGTGGTAGGATCTTCTTGGGGATTCTGCAGATCCTTAAGTTTTGGCGGTGTCCCCTATTATCAAGGTCCTCCATCTGACACTGTAGTTGCTCAATGGCTGTATGTTGGTGTTAAAGTGCCATTGTTGTGTTGTCTGTGGATTTATGCAATTCTTCTATCTGTTCCTCAAAATCTAGGACTCTGTCGCCAAGTTCACTGATATCTCTTTTTACCTCGGCCAAGCCATCTTTGATAGCTTTGCTGACCTGTGTCACTATCGCAGTGAGGTCTGCTTTAGTAGATAATGCTTGTAAATCAGCTCTTGTAATTGGTGAGGTATCTTCTGTTGCGGAGTTCTCATTATGTGTTGTTACTTCATTTATGTCTGAGAGATCAGCTTCTGTATCTCCACTAGATAGTGCCTCCTGGCATTTAAAATATAGATTCAATTTTTAGAAACAATATGCCTAGCAAAAAACTATAAGAGGGGGCTGATTGCTTTACTATATCCGACATTTAGTGAGGGGACTGGCAATAAGAAAAGTTCTTTTATGACTAAGTGGGAACAAGAATTGAATCAGACATGGAAACTAGAGACCTGGTTGACAAATCTCGACAGAGGCTTATCATTTTCTCCAAATGCAATATTAAAAGAGAATTATATCAAGGTGGCATTTAAATGGTACATGTACCCCACCAGGTGGACCAAGACACAGGCAGAGGGCTCCCATGGGTGTTATAGGGGATGCAAGGAAGCTGGGACATATTTGCATGTGTGGTGGCAGTGTGAGAAAGTTAAAAAGTTATGAGATTTAACCTCAGAATTTCTAAGTACTATTCTTGAGACTGAGATCGACTTATCCCCAGAGCAAGCTCTATTACACTTTCCCACAGGAGGCAATATCAAAAGACACCACAAATTGATAGCAATGATCTGTACCGTAGTACGGATCTCTATAGCGAGATTCTGGAGGGTAGACCCCCCCACATTTGATTATGTCAAAAATAGAATTGAATATCATTATAGTATGGCCAGTGCCTCAGCAACTATACTAAACACTAGGAACCAATTTATCCAACAATGGGAACCTTATATAATGTATATAGAAAAGGTTAATAGAACTAGAACCTTAACCAATTAGTTAACACCTATAGTTATGATATTCAGGAATATAGGCTTGAGTTTGCAATGGGTTAGACCAACGAGGTGGTGAGCTAGAGTTTATCCCACAAAATCTAAAGAAGGAATAAAACAAAAATAAATCCATGTGTATTGTATTAATTAAGCACTACTGAAGAAAATACATTTGTAGACTGTATTGTTTCTGTATTTAAGTTTTATTGTTGTTGTTGTTGATGAAACTTGTACAATTTTTACATTTTGTGAAAATAAATAAAAAGATTTCAACAAAAAAAAATATAGATTCAATTTTCCTCCAGTCAAGGCAGCGCCTTTAGGAGTTTTGTCAGTTTTATTTTTGCTTTTTGAAGCCATCTTGATTGTGATGCTTCTTTAAGGGAATGGAGTATAACGCAGTAGAAAAATAACAGTAAGAAGCTGTTAAATTATAAATTGTAATTTGTAAAGGGGTTGCTGAGACTCTATATTTTTAAGGTGGACTATGTTATTCTACTTTTTCCTTTCCCACTGGAATTCATTTATGGGTGCATATTATGAGCAGTGGCAAGTAACCGATTTCTTATACATTTGGCCGTTCACCTTGTCCCTGAGAGTGCAGGACACGTTTATAAACTGTGATGCATATCGTTACCTGCACCTCCAGGCTTGTTGATCCGGTTCTATTACCAAGTATTGTTAAAACTGCGCTGGGTTATTCTAAAGGATAGTGTTGATTCATGTGCAGTAAATGCGGTCGATGTATGATCCATAGATCTCCTGATGAGGTGGTAGTTCTCTGTGCACTACTGTGATGTATGCTCCTTACAGTAGGCTTTGACTCGAATGATCTGCCTAACCGATCCCTTGTCTCACTCAATGTTGTGACGGCTACCTGCCTACTGCTGTCCGTGGTGTGGGAATTGGTTTTTAGCTCAGTTTTTCTGATCTTTGGTGGGCATTAATGTACCCAATAGAGCTATACAACACAGAGCTATATCTAGATGCAACCATTTGTGTTGCTGACCGGCTCCGCTCCCCAGTTATTTTTATTTTTTAAAGTGTAAATTAGTTTTTAATTGGTAGTTATTTTAATTTTAGTATAATAGTTATGTTAGGTTAATGTATAGTTTAAACTTATTTGGTTTTAGTTCACAGTTAAGTTTTTATTTATTTTAAGATAGGGATATTGTAATTTTAATTTAAAGTTAGGGGGTGATAGGTCTAGCGTTTAATTTATTAGTGGCGATGTTGGAGGCTGGTGGTTTAGGGGTTAATAGGTTTATTTAGTAGTGGCAATGTGGGGGGCTGGTGGTTTAAGGGTTAATAGGTTTAGTTAGTGGCGGAGGTGTCAGGAAGCGGCAGAATAGGGTTTAACAACTTTATTACCGTAGCGGCGATGTGGGTGGGTGGCACATTAGGGGTTAATAAGGTTAATATAGTATTTGCTATGTGGGAGAGTGGCGGTTTATTAGTTAATAGGTAGTTTATGGGTGTTAGTGTACTTTGTAACACTTTAGTTATTTTTGTGAAAAAATTTTGTTACACAAAATCCATAACTACTGCTTTCAGATGGCGGTATGGCTCGTGTCGGTGTAGGTTGGAAATCTAACGCAAACACAAGACTGGCTGCGTTACTGTTTTTATGCTGAAATTGCCATTTTTTCAGCGTTAAAACCTTAACGCAAAACTCGTAATCTAGGTGAGAAGTAGTAAAGAGGGTAGTAAGCTTTCAGGCCAAGCTCAAGAGCTCGAAAATCAGCCTGTAGCCAAGGTGTAAAGCACAGGGAGAAGCCAGAAGAAAAAAATAAGCTATTCAGGAATAGGCAAAAAGCAGAGGAGCAGGTTAGAAGTAAAGTCCAGGAAACAAGCCAACATCACACCAGAAAACGGATGTTAAGAATAAGAAATGCAGAAACATCTTTAAATAACAACCAATTGCCAAACAGCATTGAAGAACTGAAGTTAGTGTCTGTACTATTGCATTTTCATTTATTCCAGTCCTAATGTCTATATTTTGTTTCTGTTTTTGCCATCTAATAAATTTCTGGCTCATATCAGAGGGGGAAAGAATTGATTTTAAATTTTGTCTTCTTTTGCAGATCAGACGGTTTCCATCGGGCAGACTTGGTCCTTATAAAGGGTCTTTTTTAAGTAAATGCCAGTGTTTATTTTTTGTATATTCTATCTTTCTCTTATCTTGAAAATAAGTAGTTAACATTCTATTACAGAACTTACTATCTTGATCACTATTCATGATGGTGTTACCATCCATCGTCTTAATGTAATATTTTTTCTTTTTACTTACCTCTGATTTACCCTCCAGCAACTTATCCAGATTCAGTTTGGTTATTTCATCTATATTATTTTCCAGTAATGAAGATTCAAAACCTTTATAGATAAATCTCTCTTTTTCATTTTGGCCTGAGAAAGAAAATCAGGTATATTGGTACAGGTTTTTCCTTATGCAGGCAAATTGGCCCTTAGGTATATTTTGGAGCCATTTCTTATCATGACAACTATTAGAATTAAGATAAGTATTCTGATCTACTGTTTTAAAATAGGTCTTTGCTGTTATTTTGCTATCTTCACTGATCATTTCCAAATCTAGAAATTCACATCAATTGCTATTGATTTTATAGTAAAAAAATACACAAATTGTTTTTATTTAGATGTTTCAAAAAACATTTAAAGAGTCTAAATTGCCCTTCCAAATTAGGATCAGATCATCAATGTACCTTTTATATATTATCAGATTTTCTAAGAAATGTGTTTGAGTCCAAATATACTCCTTTTCCCAATGTGCTAAAACAAGATTCACATAGCTAGGGGCAAATCTAGTCCCCATAGCTTTGCCTTGTATTTGTTGGTAACATTTACAGTTAAAGAAAAAATAATTATTCTCAAGTATGAATTTAATACTCTTGGTCAAAAATTCTTGCTTAACAATTGAAGGAAATTTGAAATCTATGAAAATCTTTTTTATTCTATCTAACCCTTCATCATTGTTTATGACTGTGTAAAGTGATATTATATCAGCAGTTACAAATAACCAAGAGGGATTCCACACTAAATCTTTAAGAATTTTAATTAATTTAGTGCTGTCTTTCAAATATGATGTAGTCCTTGGAACTAAAACCTGTAAAAACAGGTCCACATATAAATTAGAGGATATACTACCGATACCTGAAATTATCGGTTTCCCCGGTTGGATTCACAACATTTTTGTGAATCTTCGGAAGATGATATAGAATTCGTATCCTTGTTTTATTTATTAAGAGGAAATCAAGCTTTTCTTTACAGATAGCTTTAATTAATAGCCCTGATTTTAATAACTTTTCAAGATCCCTAATTAATATTTTAGTTGGTATCAGTGGCACTCTCCATTTTTTTCTTTAACAGTTACAATCATACTAACACTTTCTAATAAAAATGATTACAAAAGAATATTGCTCAAAAAAGTTATAAAGGCTTAAATATATGAGGTCTCAGATGACACCGTTACCACCTCTTTTATGGGATCTCCTCCCTTATTTTATTGGTCTCTATGAAAAACCTTATGTTGACTCTTTATCATGGTGTTATAACTGGTCAACCTATTTATAGTATCAGCAAAACCTCCAAGAAGCGCTCAGACACGGCACCCGATGCGGCACTGGTATCCAGAATCCTCGCAGTGGCCTTCACGTAGTGACACACCCCCTTGTACGTCGTGCTGACGTCACTCCTTCACCCAACTGGTGCGAGGACAGGAGCGTTCCACCTACGCTCAAAATTCAAAACAGCAGCAGTTGTAGTCAGCGCACCCAGTGGGAGAAGGACACATAGATACACATAGGTACACGAAGTTTGCTCCAACTTACTTTATTGTAATGTTTCTGTTCACATTACACAATAGATTCAGGCATAAATAATGATATGGCTAGCAGCTCAGGTCAGGAAAAAACATGAATATGGTCAGACGCGTTTCCTAGTGCATACAGCACTTAATCCTCACATAATTCTTAGTGACCATGTTAAACACACACAATTCCAAGCCATATATCCATGAAGGAACTCCTCCTATTTAATTGACTCTCCTATAAAAATTAAATTAACTCTTAATGGCGAGGAAAAGATGGGTGTGTATAAAGGGGGATTGTTTATAATAATCATAAAGAGAGCTCAAGTCCCTAAGTTAAGTAAAATTATTAACTAAAATACTGCAAAAAATGTGTGCTTGCTAACAATAAACACCTAACAATCCTAAACATATGAAAATAGATATATAAGAAACTGCGCCTGGAATCTAATCTTAAAGCTCCTTCACAGGTAATCTTCCCTATGATTACCGGGTAAAATTTCAAAGTGACAAAACAATATAGAGTGTAGGAGCGCTATAAGCTAAATAAGATAGTCTGGAGACCTCTTTACAATTTAACAAAAGTGCATTTATTTAAAACGTAAAAACATAATAAAAATATATAATATTCCAGAAATATAGATATGGGACGTCTCCCTGAATATAAAATAAGCAATATTTAGTTATATAAAATACTTCTATAATAGGCTTTTTATGATCTTTCTAAGTGATTCCACCTTTTAAAATTTATTTTTCTTTAATCCACCTTAAAAGTTTATTGCAGCAGTTTTAGTGGTTTTATTTTCTCTCGTTGTTACTATTTTCGATCAGAAAGTAACAATGTCTCTCTTCATAAATAAGTTGTAATAATGTAATTCACTTAATTTTGTAATGTCTCTTGGTTTTTTCTCTTATTGGTAAACTTGGCTGTAATAGGAATAGTTCAATAAATATATAAGGACGGGCTTAGCGGGTCTTCTGACACATCTGTGTCTGATGAATTCAATGTATTTCTTACCGGTATGTGTTTTCTGCCTTTCCTCCTTGAATGGAGCAAGTATCGCTGCTATCGAAACCTAGACCGCGCTCCTGCGTGTATGGGTCTCTTTTATTCTGCCGGCTTGAAGCAACTTTTACTCCTACAGTCTGGGTTCTGTGTTTTCCGGGCAGCCTCCTGAGACAGGTATTCGCGGTGCACGCCTCCAGCGTGTGTGTGAGAACTCGGACTTGGAATACAAACGGCCGTTTGTGTTAAACTCTCTTTCCCTCTACTTCTTTCAAAGTGGGGTAGTTTAAGTAGATGTCCAGTGCTTTCTATTGTAGAAAAAAAAACGTCTACGCGTTTCGCCAGTAGGCTTTATCAAGACGGATGATGTTGGTTGTTACACTGGCATTTTAAAAAGCCCTCCTTACATTTTGATTGGTTGATAGGTGTTCTGTTCTGATAGGTGTCTTTTTTTATTATTTTAAAGGTGGATTTCTCAAATTTCTATAAGGTGGAATCTTTTTGCTTCTTTCTTTGTTATGTTGTATGAGCTTTAGATATCCCATGTTTGCGGCTTTTTTTAAAGGCGGAATATTTTTGTTTTTGCTTCTTTCTTTGTCATGTTATAGGATCTTTCTGTATTTGATATTTTCGGCTCTTTCAACAATATCTACATTTGGATTTCATAACATACGGTGGAATTATCATACATTTACTTTATATCATGATTATAAGTGCCTATATTTGTTTCTATTATATTTGTTCCATGATTATAAATACCTATATTATTTTTTATTTTGCTGAACTTTTTTCTATATGTCTGAAAAATCAACGATCTATATTTAAGGGATATTACACTTCTACTTTATTATTCTTAGCATGATTTTTAACATGTATGAATTTTTTAAATTTTTTAAAAAACAGAACCATTTTCTTCTTTTTGTTTTATTATTAACATGTGTTACACATTATTTCTTAATATTGCATATTTATTTCTATAGTAGTATATTATTTTCTGTGCTTCTCCACCCTTCATAATGTGTTTTTATTTTCTTGTTTATTTGTTTGTCCCTTCATAGATAACTTCTTGTTCATAGAGTATAAAATATTTCAAGATCTTGGAGGGAAATATTTAATCTATAATATAGGTAACTTCTTGTTCATAGAGTATAAAATATTTCAGGATCTTGGAGGGAAATATTTAGTCTATAATATACTATCTTTTCATATATTCTACTATTGAATTTTGATCTATGACAGAAGAAACGGGGATAGATCTAATTCTGAGTTTAAACCCGCAGGGTAGAGGGTTTGCATGTTGTAAATTAGCTCTGCTTCTGTTCTTAGCAATTTTTCTTCAAAATTACCCCCTCTCCATTCAGGTTTGAGCTTTTTTATGCCCCAAAAAGCGAAGTTTTTCAGATTATTATTGTGGACTTCCCTAAAATGGGTGTATAGATGTTTTTCTAGGTTTCCTCTGTCTATGCATGATAAATGCTCGCGTATGTGTTCCCTTAGGGTCCTGGTGGTCTCCCCTATATATTGTAGTTTACATGTGCATTGTATAATGTAAATGACACCCTTATCCTGACATCTTATGGTTTCTTTTATGTGATGAATTAAACCATTTTTATTGGATTTGATATTCTTACGCTTGCTACTGAATTTGCAAGACCTACAGCCGAAACAGGGGTAGAAACCAGCTAGTTTGTTGCCTAGTAAATCTTTTTCTAGTATGGGATTCGTTTTAATATATCTAAACTCACTGGGAGCTAGTATTTTTTTGAAATTTTTTGCTTTTTTGAAAATTATTTTTGGGTTATCTGTCATTTTTTCGCCTATAAGGGGATCTGTTTGGACTAAATGCCAGTGTTTTTTCAATATTTTTTGTAAAGTGTAATGATCACAATTGTAATCAGTTATTAATGCAACATTGAGTTTATTTTCCTTATCTTCTTTGTTATCTAATCTGTCAGAGTTTGTGTTTTTATATGTAAGTAGATTTTTTCTCTCTTTTTGATCTACCTGTTCTTTTGCCTTTCTTATTGTCTCTATATTGTATCCTCTGTCAGTAAATTTTTTCTCAAGTATCTCAATTTGTTCTAGATAATCTGACGTTTTTGTGCAATTACGCTTTATTCTAAGGTACTGGCCTTTAGGGATATTTTCCTTCCATTTATTTAAATGACAGCTATTAAAATGTATAAGGTTATTGGCGTCTACTTTTTTTTAAATGAGTTTTAGTGATTATTTCTCTTTCTACAATCTCAATATCAAGATCTAGGAATGTTACTTTTTCTTTACTAGTGATATGTGTGAAATTAATTCCTATATCGTTATTGTTCATGTCTAAAATGAATTTGTCTAGCTCTATCGATGTCCCCTTCCATACAAAGATGATGTCATCAATGTACCTCTTATAGAGCACGAGATTTGCGCCGAGCTCATGTTGGGATATAAATTGTTCTTCCCATTTTCCCAAAAACAAATTTGCATAGCTCGGCGCAAATCTCGTGCCCATAGCGGTTCCTCTCGTTTGAAGATAGAATTTTTTATTAAAAGAAAAATAATTCTGGTTCAAAATAAAATCAACACCTTTGAGTATAAATTCTCTTTGTTCTTGATTTAGTGTTTTATCTCTAGTCATATACATTTCTGCTGCTTTTGTACCTAGATGATGTTGAATGCTCATGTATAAAGATGAAACATCGCATGTGCCAATCAGATAATTCTCTTTCCATTCTAGATTATTAAAGAGTTGTAATATGTCCGTGGTGTCTTTAAGGTAAGAAGGTAGAGTTTTTACATATTTCTGCAGGAAGTTGTCGATGTATTGTGATAAGTTTGCAGTTATAGACCCTATTCCGGATATTATGGGCCTACCAGGTGGATTGATGAGATCTTTGTGTAGTTTTGGCAGGTAGTAAAACACAGGTATTTTTGGGTATTTAGGACAGAGAAACTCAAATTCCTTTTTATGAATTATATTCTTACTTTGGGCTTCTTTTAGTATATTTGTTAATTTATTTTGAATTTTTTTTGTTGGATCCATTTTAATTTCTTTGTAGGTATCTGTATCTCCTAGGAGTCTATTAGCCTCATTGATATAACTTGTTGTGTTTAAAAGAACTATGCCTCCTCCCTTATCTGCCGCCTTAATTGTCAATTCCTTATCTTTTTGTAAGTTTTGTATTATTGTATTTTCTTTTCTGGACAAGTTTCTTGGTCTGTATTTATTATGTTTTAATTTTGCAATATCATTTTGTACTAGTTTTTCGAAAAGCTCGAGGTTTCTCCCTTTCTCATTAGTTGGATAAAATTTTGATCTCAATTTGAAATTTGTATGTTTTATTTCTGGGGTTGTAGTTTCTGTGGTTATTGTGGTTATTTTATTTGAAGTTATTTGTCTTTCTATTGGGTTTTTTGCAAAGAACCTTTTTAAGGTTAATTTTCGAACATATTGACTAATGTGTATATGTGTGTTGAATTTATTCATTTTGGCTGTAGGGGCGAAGCTTAGACCTAGTTGTAACACTTTTTCCTCTTCTTTTGTCAATGTTTTGCTGCTTAAATTAAAAATCCCTATTGAAGTATTTACTTTGTTTTCTTGACATTTTTCTGTTGTTGTTGATCTCCCTCCTCTTGTTCCTCTCTGTTTCTTTTTCTTAATGGTGGTTCTTTTAGTGCCAGTTGATTTTGTGGTGTTTCTTGTTTTTTTGGGGGTACCCCTAAAAAATGTTCCTCATTTGTTGGGGTGTTTTGATCCACTTTTAAATTCTCAAATCTATTATGTGTTACTAATTCATAATTGTGATTGGTGTTTTCCCTTGGTTTTTTTTCAGATGTGCGGCTTTTAAAATTACCCTTGTGATTTTCTCTGTGAGATCCTAAACATATGGACATGAGCTTATATGATAAAAAAAAAAAAATATAAACTAAAACATGCTAATTTGCATATATGCAGTAAGTCAAGAAGATTTAAAGTGACAGCTAAACAAAAATCCAATAGCAAAAAATAAAGGAACAATGCATCACAAAAATTGATTATTGATCAACATACAGTTTAACATCCCACTCTGAATTTAGACCTATTAGCATTCGAGTATCCAAATGGAAAATCCAAAAAACTTCTCTCTTACTGTATCATCACGACTATAGTATCATCGCGACTATTCTTGGCAAAAATATTATTGCATGTATAAAGCCCTGTCCTAAGTCTGGCACAACCAAAATCCTAAACAGCACAAGATGAATTAGTATCACTAGTAGCCAAAATGGGTAGGCATTTGGCAGCAACAGAATCAACATTCGTTAATATATTTACACCCGCAAAAATCTCTATTGGTAATGTCAAGGACTTTATCAGCAGAAACATTACTAATTCATGTCTCTTCTTCACCAGATTCTCCCTCTGTATTTCGTCTGATTTTAGATTGTGATCTGTGGGCAGAGATAGCTCTTCTTTCTTGTTGTTAAATATAAACTGTACCCAGTGACGTATTTAAGTTTTGTGCTGCCCTAGGCACTCAAAAAACCCAGCACTCACTAGCAGATTCACAGCAATGTTTAAAAGCAAAACTGGGGGAAGTCAGTTACATTTGGCGCCAAAGGATCAAGCCCAGGACCACGACAAGGTCTCCCTCTTCCTGGGACCCTAACCAGCACCCACACAATGCATACTTCCAAACAAACCAACTGGGAACCTCCCAGGGTGACACAGGCTTTTGTAACCTCCCCTATATAAATACAAAACACAGGAATGGACCGCACTCACAGACTGGACTGGGTACACATCCTAAGCCACTGTTAACTCCACAGCCCTGAACACTGACAGACAGCTGCAAAGTTCCCAGCAACCCAGGCAGTTAACCCCCGAGCAACCTGGGTGTCAGGTCCGCAGGGGAGCATTACAATCATTAACACAAAACACAAAAAAACCAGCACTCACTAGCAGATTCACAGCAATGTTTAAAAGCAAAACTGGGGGAAGTCAGTTACATTTGGCGCCAAAGGATCAAGCCCAGGACCACGACAAGGTCTCCCCCTTCCTGGGACCCTAACCAGCACCCACACAATGCATACATAGGGGAGGTTACAAAAGCCTGTGTCACCCTGGGAGATTCCCAGTTGGTTTGTTTGGAAGTATGCATTGTGTGGGTGCTGGTTAGGGTCCCAGGAAGGGGGAGACCTTGTCGTGGTCCTGGGCTTGATCCTTTGGCGCCAAATGTAACTGACTTCCCCCAGTTTTGCTTTTAAACATTGCTGTGAATCTGCTAGTGAGTGCTGGGTTTTTTGTGTTTTGTGTTAATGATTGTAATGCTCCCCTGCGGACCTGACACCCAGGTTGCTCGGGGGTTAACTGCCTGGGTTGCTGGGAACTTTGCAGCTGTCTGTCAGTGTTCAGGGCTGTGGAGTTAACAGTGGCTTAGGATGTGTACCCAGTCCAGTCTGTGAGTGCGGTCCATTCCTGTGTTTTGTATTTACATAGGGGAGGTTACAAAAGCCTGTGTCACCCTGGGAGGTTCCCAGTTGGTTTGTTTGGAAGTATGCATTGTGTGGGTGCTGGTTAGGGTCCCAGGAAGGGGGAGACCTTGTCGTGGTCCTGGGCTTGATCCTTTGGCGCCAAATGTAACTGACTTCCCCCAGTTTTGCTTTTAAACATTGCTGTGAATCTGCTAGTGAGTGCTGGGTTTTTTGTGTTTTGTGTTAATGATTGTAATGCTCCCCTGCGGACCTGACACCCAGGTTGCTCGGGGGTTAACTGCCTGGGTTGCTGGGAACTTTGCAGCTGTCTGTCAGTGTTCAGGGCTGTGGAGTTAACAGTGGCTTAGGATGTGTACCCAGTCCAGTCTGTGAGTGAGGTCCATTCCTGTGTTTTGTATTTACATAGGGGAGGTTACAAAAGCCTGTGTCACCCTGGGAGGTTCCCAGTTGGTTTGTTTGGAAGTATGCATTGTGTGGGTGCTGGTTAGGGTCCCAGGAAGGAGGAGACCTTGTCATGGTCCTGGGCTTGATCCTTTGGCGCCAAATGTAACTGACTTCCCCCAATTTTGCTTTTAAACATTGCTGTGAATCTGCTAGTGAGTGCTGGGTTTTTTGTGTTTTATATATATATATATATATATATATATACACACCATGGCCCATATTTATCAAGCTCCGTACTGAGCTTGAAGGGCCGTGTTCCTGGCGAGTCTTCAGACTCGCCAGAAACAGCACTTATGAAGCAGCAATCACAAAGACCGCTGCTCCATAACCTGTCCGCCTGTCGCCGGAAATCAACCCAATCGAATATGATCGGGTTGATTGACACCCCCTGCTGACGGCCTATTGGCCGTGAGTGTGCAGGGGGCGGCATTGCACCAGCAGCTCTTGTGAGCTGCTGGTGCAATGGAATACGGCGAGCGTATTGCTCGCCGTATTCAGCGAGGTCTGGCGGACCTGATCCACACTGTCGGATCAGGTCTGCCAGACCTTGATAAATAGATCCCAATATATATACAGTGGGCAAAAAAGTATTTAGTCAGCCACCAATTGTGCAAGTTCTCCCACTTAAGAAGATGAGAGAGGCCGGTAATTTTCATCATAGGTATAACTTAACTATGAGAGACAAAATGTTGAAACAAATCCAGACAATCACATTGTCTGATTTGGAAAGAATTTATTTGCATATTATGGTGGAAAATAAGTATTGGTCACCTACAATCAAGCAAGATGTCTGACTCTCACAGACCTGTATCTTCTTCTTTAAGAGGCTCCTCTGTCCTCCACTCATTACCTGTATTAATGGCACCTGTTTGAACTTGTTATCAGTATAAAAGACACCTGTCCACAACCTCAAACAGTCACACTCCAATCTCCACTATGGTGAAGACCAAAGAGCTGTCGAAGGACACCAGAAGCAAAATTGTAGACCTGCACCAGGCTGGGAAGACTGAATCTGCAATAGGCAAGCAGCTTGGTGTGAAGAAATCAACTGTGGGAGCAATAATTAGAAAATGGAAGACATACAAGACCACTGATAATCTCCCTCGATCTGATCTGGGGCTCCACGCAAGATCTCACCCTGTGGGGTCAAAATAATCACACGAACGGTGAGCAAACATCCCAGAACCACACAGGGGGACCTAGTGAATGACCTGCAGAGAGCTGGGACCAACGTAACAAAGGCTACTATCAGTAACACACTACGCCGGCAGGGACTCAGATCCTGCAGTGCCAGAAGTGTCCCCTTGCTTAAGACAGTACATGTCCGGGCCCGTCTGAAGTATGCTAGAGAGCATTTGGATGATCCAGAAGCAGATTGGGAGAATGTCATATGGTCAGATGAAACCAAAGTAGAACTGTTTGGTAGAAACACAACTCGTCGTGTTTGGAGGAGAGAGAATGCTGAGTTGCAATCAAAAAAAATCTACTGTGAAGCATGGGGTGGCAACATCATGCTTTGGGGCTGTTTCTCTGCAAAGGGAACAGGACGAATGATCCGTGTACATGAAAGAATGAATGGGGCCATGTATCGTGAGATTTTGAGTGCAAACCTCCTTCCATCAGCAAGGGCATTGAAGATGAAACGTGGCTAGGTCTTTCAGCATGACAATGATCCCAAACACACCACCCGGGCAACGAAGGAGTGGCTTCGTAAGAAGCATTTCAGGGTCCTGGAGTGGCCTAGCCAGTCTCTAGCTCTCAACCCCATAGAAAACCTTTGGAGGGAGTTGAAAGTCCGTGTTGCCCAGCGACAGCCCCAAAACATCACTGCGCTAGAGGAGATCTGCATGCATGAATGGGCCAACATACCAGCAACAGTGTGTGACAACCTTGTGAAGACTTACAGAAATCATTTGACCTCTGTCATTGCCAACAAAGGATATATAATAAAGTATTGAGATGAAATTTTGATATTGATCAAATACTTATTTTCCACCATAATTTGCAAATAAATTCTTTCCAAATCAGACAATGTGATTGTCTGGATTTGTTTCCACATTTTGTCTCTCATAGTTGAGGTATACCCATGATAAAAATTACAGGCCTCTCTCATCTTCTTATGTGGGAGAACTTGCACAATTGGTGGCTGACTAAATACTTTTTTGCCCCACTGTATATATATATATATATATATCAGGTAAAAAGAGTTTATATTCTGCGCCTTTCTTCTGCGGAGTATACAGTTGTGGGGCAAAAAACAGCCCCTATAACTAAGCACTTACTTCAGGCCACCTCAATCCGTATGAGGTAAGTGATCACCAGAGTATAGATGTTGTTCCAGGACCAATGTAGGTTGTCATCCGTAAGCTGATTAACTGATGTAGAAGTAACAATATATCCAATGTGCTATGAAGAACCGGGTTGAGTGCAGAATCTTCGCCACCCAGTCAGATGTCTCCAATGATATGTGAAAAGGAAACAGACAAAAGTGCCCAACAATAGTGAAGTATGCCTTTATTAATTAAAACATATACACATATATAAGCCTCAGATGTCAGCCCACTCACACTAAGCGACCTCAATCAATATGAGGTAAGTTAAAAACCAATAATAGGAGAACATCAAGTGGCGAATCAAATAATGCACCAGCCCAGCGAATAAATAAAAATCACTCAGTTGGTACCGTACTGCGTCCCTGACGCGTTTCGAAGTTGCCTTCTTCCTCAGAGGGATAGAAGTACGGAGATACTTACACATTTAGATCAAGAGTGATTTAAAAACCCGCGGCGTGTGACCACGGACGAAATTTCCGTCCACTGATTGGTTACACTAGCTCGCGGTTCATTGGATTAAACATCCTGATGCGTGATTGGTCTAAACAGGGTCATGTGACCATGTCATGAGACCCGATCGTCTGTACTATTCATACATTTAAGGTGGACCAATACCGCATCATACAAAACATAGCACAATTGGATAATAATAAATATATAGAAAATAAAAAGACCATAAATGAATAATGTGACCACTCTGTACCATATAGAAAAATATATAAAAAAAATAATTATATATATAGTAATAGTACCTAAAATATCACCATTATTATTGATGATATAGACAATATAAAAATTAATACATTGTAAAAACAACAACAATAATAATAAAAAATGATGAAAATAACCAGTGTAATACATAATAATAAAAAGTAGATCTATAGATACATAAGCTAAAAGCTGTAAAAACATATACATCTCTGCACTTAAAATGTATATATACATATATATAAACACATAATTGTATGCACCTACACATATATATACATACACACACATACATCCATCAATCCAAATATATACAAACCAATATTAATCAACAGTATTGTACACATTTAAAAACTAGTAATTAGTAATAAATAATGGATCTAAAATATTACTAACATAACTACATAGGGAACAGGATATTTTAAAAAATATATATAAAACTATATCAATTGATGTTAATAAAAAATATATTAAAAAATTAAAAAATTGTAAGACAGATATTTTATATTTTATATTAAAAACGCAGCCAGATCAATATCTTTATTGAGACCTTTTGGTATTTTGGTATCCAGGGTATGTATCCAGAAGGTTTCTCGTTTCCTTAAAGTTAACTCTCTATCTTCATTAGGAACAAATTTAATAAATTCAATAATAGAACCTTTAAGGCATGATGGATCTTGATTATGAAAGGACAGGTAATGTGCAGACAGATTGTGTGACTTTTCCCCATTCTTTATATTCGTAATGTGCTCCAGTAAGCGTTTCTTATAGGGGCGTGTCGTGCGACCCACATATTGTAGGCCACACCCACATTGGAGTAGGTACACGACAAAGTCAGTTCTGCAATTTACAAGTGCATTAATCTCTACTTCTTTGTTATTTGAGCTGGAGATCACCTTTTTAGTCACTTTATTACAAGAATAATGGTGGCTGCATGATACACAATTTGCTCTGTTGCATTTAAAGAAACCAGTTGATCTTCTTTCTAACCAATTAGTCTTGGATACAGGTTTCTTTAATTTGCTCGGGGCTAAAATTGATTTTAAGTTTTTATTTTTTCTAAAAATCATACTAGGCCCCATACTAGTTATGTCATCAAGTAATTTATCTTTTTTTAGTATGTGCCAATGTTTTTTGAAGATTTTCTTGATGTCTGCAGCTCCCTCATTATATGTGGTAATCATATTTACTCCAGTCTTTTTTCTCTTAGTCGTAGTGTTCTCAATTTTATTAATCTGTAATCCTTCCTCATAAGTTTGTGTATGGGTATCCCCAAATAGTAAAACATTTCTATCCAGATCCATAGCCTTATTATACGCAATGTCAACTACTTTTTCAGAATATCCTTTGGCACGAAACTTTTCTTTCAATATCATTGATTCCCTTATAAAGTCCTCTATTTTACTACAGTTTCTCCTCAGACGTTGAAACTGGCCATAAGGGATATTATTAATCCAACTTGGATTATGACAGCTCTTTGCGTTTAAATATCCATTGCTGTCTGTCGGTTTTTTGTATAACTTACTCAGGATTCTTCCATCCTGATGATAGAGGACAAGATCTAGGAATTCAATCTCGCTACTGTTTATTTTATCTGTAAATTTGAGATTGTATTCATTGTTATTAATATACATCATGAAATTTTTTAGAGAATCATCGTCACCTCTCCAAATAAGTAAAATATCGTCAATAAATCTCATCCAAGTGACAATACATTCCGAATAAGGGTTGTTTACCCATATTTGTTGTTCCTCCCATAATCCCATATAAAGGTTCGCGAAACTGGGGGCAAATTTGGTGCCCATTGCCGTTCCGCTTACCTGTAAGAAAAATTCCTCATTGAAACAAAAGTAATTTCTTTCTAATATAAATTTAATTGATTCCAAAATGAAAGCCTTACGATTGTTGTCAAGTGTAGTTAATGAGTCCAGCCAAAACTCAATTGCCTTTATACCTAGGATATGGGGTATATTGGTATACAAGGCACTAACATCAAGAGAGACCCATTTATAATGTGGTTCCCATTTTATATTAGTAACTTTTTGCAGGGTATGAGGTGTATCCCTTAAATAAGATTTCATGAGAGGAACCAAGGGCTGTAAATAAGTATCCACATATTCTGAAAGTTTCGTTGTTAATGAACCAATTCCGGACACAATAGGTCTACCCGGTGGACAAGTAGCGTGTTTGTGTATTTTCGGCAGATGATAGAATGTTGCCAATCTTGGATATTTCTGATCTAGAAATTTCCATTCATTATCATTTAATATTTTGTGGTATTTGGCTTTATCAAGCAGTGCTCTGTATTCCCTAAGGAATACATCAGTAGGATCTGAATCTATTTTTTTATATATTGTAATATCATTCAAAAGCTTGTATGCCTCCAACATATATTCAGTTCTATTTTGGACCACAATACTGCCTCCCTTGTCCGCCTCCCTTATAACTATCTCTTTGTCTTGTTTAAGACTCTCAAGAGTTTGTTTGTCTTTTAAAGACAAATTATCATTCTTTATCTTGTAGTCTTGACATAAATTAGTTAATTCTTCTTCTACTAAATTTGCAAAGACTGGGATAAAATTTCCCCTTGAGTGTATCGGGAAAAAGGTGGATGGTGGTTTAAACTCGGTATGAGCCCCATATGATAAACAAATATCCATATTTTGTTCTGACACCCTATTTGAGTTTGTTGTATCCAGAGGTATGTTAGCCTCAGATAAACTTTCAAGTGCTAATATGGCTTCTATATCTTGATCATCTAATCCAATTGGATCAGCTTGATCCAGAAGAGCAATTTTATCTTTCTTAGATTTTTCAAAGTGTCTCTTAAGAGTTAACTTTCTGATATACTTATGTAGATCTATGAAAAGACCAAAAGAATTTGGGCCCTTGGTAGGTACGAAGGATAAACCTTTTTTCAGAATATCCAATTCCCTATCTGAAAACACCCTATTTGAGAGATTAAAGATTTTTACAAAACCAACATCATTTGTCGTCAATGTGTTATTGATTTTGTTCTTTTTGGATTGTACCTTTCTACCTGCTCTACACCCTCTCTTTCTTCTTCTTCCCATCTTCTTTTTTGTTGTTTTGGGGGGACTCTCCTCCACTGTGGTGATTCTATTGGTGGGTGATTTAAATATTCTTTTTCTTGCCTTATGTTTCTTTGAGGTGTATGATGTGAGTGTTTTCTTTGGTTTACCCCTAAAAAATGATGATGGGATTGACTGATCTTTCTGCCTTTTTGTTTATTATGTTGTCTAATGGGATAGTAATCATCCGATAAAGGTTCATATTTATTCCCCAATTGGAAACCCTTTCCAACTCTTTCATTTGTGTTACTATTTCGTCTATGATGGGACCCATAGTAACCATTGGTGTATTGGGTTCCTTTTTTGGGAATAGCACCCATATTTGGATGTTGGTAGAAATTCCTGTTGGTTGCTTTTAATTTATTAAAATTATTAGTTCCATTCCCTTTTGTGTTTTTAATATAATGCGGATTCCTATACAAATCCTGAACCAAATTACCCTTTGTTTGTAGTTCTTTCTGTTTTTCATTAAATTTGATAAAACTGTTAAAGTCTCTATTTATAGCATAATCAGGAGAATATATACATTCATCCAACGATTGTTGTTCAAAAACTTCCCCATGTGTTTCAATAATATTATGCCCTGCCTCCTCTGCATTCATATCATTTTCATGTTCCTCATTTTCATTTCTGGCTGAATTCTGATCTTTCTTTACCTGATAATCTCTCAGGAATTTATTCTTTTTCTTATTCTCCACAGTTTTTTCAAAAATATCTATTTTCCGTTTGTTATTAGTATCTAATTCCTTATAGTATACATCACCCCTGAACATGTTTAATCGTTCTCTAATATCCTTAATCTGATCAGTTAAAGTATCTACTTTTTTATTTCGATACTTGATTAGGATGTTGATAAAGGTTTGAGAACAGGTTTCAAGAGCCGTTTCCCATTCTGTTAACAGTTCTATTTCTGTGTCTTCAAAAATTGGAGTTTTCTCCAATCTCAAACCTTTAGGGATGATCTGATACTTTTTATATCTCTCAAGGTTATGGCTATCATGCCAGTTAAGTAACTGTTTTTTACTGAGTTTTTCCAGTTTTTCAAACAGTTTCTTTGGGTCAGTTATTGCCAAATTCCCTTCTAATGTAAGTTGTTCCTCTGAGATAGATAAATTACGATTTTTTGTGGAGGGGTCAAAATAGGCCCCATATTCAAAGGTAGACATAATAGATTAAATTGATATAACAAATAATGGATATAGCCAGAAATGAATCAAAAAATCATAAATATATATATATACACACATATACATACATATATATATGTATGTATATATATGTTATTGTAACTACACGATGTATACACTGGTGAATAGAGTGGTCACTAGTTTAAACAATGATAAAAGAAATACAATAGTACAATATAGAAAATAAGAAATTAAATAATTAAATTAATAATTAAATTTATACCGCCACAGAATAAAGAACTAATTAAACAGCAGCAGAAAGCAAAGGGAAAAATAAAAATATGAGAAAAAGATGTGATACCCGCGCTGTATTAGTTCTATTAAGTGACGTATAAATATAAATGTATGTATAAATACATAAATAAATCCCGTATAATATAACGGAAATAAATACAAATATATATGCGTAATAGCACAAGTCCACAGATTTATTTAGATGTTCAGAAAGGCTGCTGAAAAAGGATTTGTGGAGACTCCCAGCTTGTCTCCACAGCTAGAAAGAAAATCAGGTAAAAAGAGTTTATATTCTGCGCCTTTCTTCTGCGGAGTATACAGTTGTGGGGCAAAAAACAGCCCCTATAACTAAGCACTTACTTCAGGCCACCTCAATCCGTATGAGGTAAGTGATCACCAGAGTATAGATGTTGTTCCAGGACCAATGTAGGTTGTCATCCGTAAGCTGATTAACTGATGTAGAAGTAACAATATATCCAATGTGCTATGAAGAACCGGGTTGAGTGCAGAATCTTCGCCACCCAGTCAGATGTCTCCAATGATATGTGAAAAGGAAACAGACAAAAGTGCCCAACAATAGTGAAGTATGCCTTTATTAATTAAAACATATACACATATATAAGCCTCAGATGTCAGCCCACTCACACTAAGCGACCTCAATCAATATGAGGTAAGTTAAAAACCAATAATAGGAGAACATCAAGTGGCGAATCAAATAATGCACCAGCCCAGCGAATAAATAAAAATCACTCAGTTGGTACCGTACTGCGTCCCTGACGCGTTTCGAAGTTGCCTTCTTCCTCAGAGGGATAGAAGTACGGAGATACTTACACATTTAGATCAAGAGTGATTTAAAAACCCGCGGCGTGTGACCACGGACGAAATTTCCGTCCACTGATTGGTTACACTAGCTCGCGGTTCATTGGATTAAACATCCTGATGCGTGATTGGTCTAAACAGGGTCATGTGACCATGTCATGAGACCCGATCGTCTGTACTATTCATACATTTAAGGTGGACCAATACCGCATCATACAAAACATAGCACAATTGGATAATAATAAATATATAGAAAATAAAAAGACCATAAATGAATAATGTGACCACTCTGTACCATATAGAAAAATATATAAAAAAAATAATTATATATATAGTAATAGTACCTAAAATATCACCATTATTATTGATGATATAGACAATATAAAAATTAATACATTGTAAAAACAACAACAATAATAATAAAAAATGATGAAAATAACCAGTGTAATACATAATAATAAAAAGTAGATCTATAGATACATAAGCTAAAAGCTGTAAAAACATATACATCTCTGCACTTAAAATGTATATATACATATATATAAACACATAATTGTATGCACCTACACATATATATACATACACACACATACATCCATCAATCCAAATATATACAAACCAATATTAATCAACAGTATTGTACACATTTAAAAACTAGTAATTAGTAATAAATAATGGATCTAAAATATTACTAACATAACTACATAGGGAACAGGATATTTTAAAAAATATATATAAAACTATATCAATTGATGTTAATAAAAAATATATTAAAAAATTAAAAAATTGTAAGACAGATATTTTATATTTTATATTAAAAACGCAGCCAGATCAATATCTTTATTGAGACCTTTTGGTATTTTGGTATCCAGGGTATGTATCCAGAAGGTTTCTCGTTTCCTTAAAGTTAACTCTCTATCTTCATTAGGAACAAATTTAATAAATTCAATAATAGAACCTTTAAGGCATGATGGATCTTGATTATGAAAGGACAGGTAATGTGCAGACAGATTGTGTGACTTTTCCCCATTCTTTATATTCGTAATGTGCTCCAGTAAGCGTTTCTTATAGGGGCGTGTCGTGCGACCCACATATTGTAGGCCACACCCACATTGGAGTAGGTACACGACAAAGTCAGTTCTGCAATTTACAAGTGCATTAATCTCTACTTCTTTGTTATTTGAGCTGGAGATCACCTTTTTAGTCACTTTATTACAAGAATAATGGTGGCTGCATGATACACAATTTGCTCTGTTGCATTTAAAGAAACCAGTTGATCTTCTTTCTAACCAATTAGTCTTGGATACAGGTTTCTTTAATTTGCTCGGGGCTAAAATTGATTTTAAGTTTTTATTTTTTCTAAAAATCATACTAGGCCCCATACTAGTTATGTCATCAAGTAATTTATCTTTTTTTAGTATGTGCCAATGTTTTTTGAAGATTTTCTTGATGTCTGCAGCTCCCTCATTATATGTGGTAATCATATTTACTCCAGTCTTTTTTCTCTTAGTCGTAGTGTTCTCAATTTTATTAATCTGTAATCCTTCCTCATAAGTTTGTGTATGGGTATCCCCAAATAGTAAAACATTTCTATCCAGATCCATAGCCTTATTATACGCAATGTCAACTACTTTTTCAGAATATCCTTTGGCACGAAACTTTTCTTTCAATATCATTGATTCCCTTATAAAGTCCTCTATTTTACTACAGTTTCTCCTCAGACGTTGAAACTGGCCATAAGGGATATTATTAATCCAACTTGGATTATGACAGCTCTTTGCGTTTAAATATCCATTGCTGTCTGTCGGTTTTTTGTATAACTTACTCAGGATTCTTCCATCCTGATGATAGAGGACAAGATCTAGGAATTCAATCTCGCTACTGTTTATTTTATCTGTAAATTTGAGATTGTATTCATTGTTATTAATATACATCATGAAATTTTTTAGAGAATCATCGTCACCTCTCCAAATAAGTAAAATATCGTCAATAAATCTCATCCAAGTGACAATACATTCCGAATAAGGGTTGTTTACCCATATTTGTTGTTCCTCCCATAATCCCATATAAAGGTTCGCGAAACTGGGGGCAAATTTGGTGCCCATTGCCGTTCCGCTTACCTGTAAGAAAAATTCCTCATTGAAACAAAAGTAATTTCTTTCTAATATAAATTTAATTGATTCCAAAATGAAAGCCTTACGATTGTTGTCAAGTGTAGTTAATGAGTCCAGCCAAAACTCAATTGCCTTTATACCTAGGATATGGGGTATATTGGTATACAAGGCACTAACATCAAGAGAGACCCATTTATAATGTGGTTCCCATTTTATATTAGTAACTTTTTGCAGGGTATGAGGTGTATCCCTTAAATAAGATTTCATGAGAGGAACCAAGGGCTGTAAATAAGTATCCACATATTCTGAAAGTTTCGTTGTTAATGAACCAATTCCGGACACAATAGGTCTACCCGGTGGACAAGTAGCGTGTTTGTGTATTTTCGGCAGATGATAGAATGTTGCCAATCTTGGATATTTCTGATCTAGAAATTTCCATTCATTATCATTTAATATTTTGTGGTATTTGGCTTTATCAAGCAGTGCTCTGTATTCCCTAAGGAATACATCAGTAGGATCTGAATCTATTTTTTTATATATTGTAATATCATTCAAAAGCTTGTATGCCTCCAACATATATTCAGTTCTATTTTGGACCACAATACTGCCTCCCTTGTCCGCCTCCCTTATAACTATCTCTTTGTCTTGTTTAAGACTCTCAAGAGTTTGTTTGTCTTTTAAAGACAAATTATCATTCTTTATCTTGTAGTCTTGACATAAATTAGTTAATTCTTCTTCTACTAAATTTGCAAAGACTGGGATAAAATTTCCCCTTGAGTGTATCGGGAAAAAGGTGGATGGTGGTTTAAACTCGGTATGAGCCCCATATGATAAACAAATATCCATATTTTGTTCTGACACCCTATTTGAGTTTGTTGTATCCAGAGGTATGTTAGCCTCAGATAAACTTTCAAGTGCTAATATGGCTTCTATATCTTGATCATCTAATCCAATTGGATCAGCTTGATCCAGAAGAGCAATTTTATCTTTCTTAGATTTTTCAAAGTGTCTCTTAAGAGTTAACTTTCTGATATACTTATGTAGATCTATGAAAAGACCAAAAGAATTTGGGCCCTTGGTAGGTACGAAGGATAAACCTTTTTTCAGAATATCCAATTCCCTATCTGAAAACACCCTATTTGAGAGATTAAAGATTTTTACAAAACCAACATCATTTGTCGTCAATGTGTTATTGATTTTGTTCTTTTTGGATTGTACCTTTCTACCTGCTCTACACCCTCTCTTTCTTCTTCTTCCCATCTTCTTTTTTGTTGTTTTGGGGGGACTCTCCTCCACTGTGGTGATTCTATTGGTGGGTGATTTAAATATTCTTTTTCTTGCCTTATGTTTCTTTGAGGTGTATGATGTGAGTGTTTTCTTTGGTTTACCCCTAAAAAATGATGATGGGATTGACTGATCTTTCTGCCTTTTTGTTTATTATGTTGTCTAATGGGATAGTAATCATCCGATAAAGGTTCATATTTATTCCCCAATTGGAAACCCTTTCCAACTCTTTCATTTGTGTTACTATTTCGTCTATGATGGGACCCATAGTAACCATTGGTGTATTGGGTTCCTTTTTTGGGAATAGCACCCATATTTGGATGTTGGTAGAAATTCCTGTTGGTTGCTTTTAATTTATTAAAATTATTAGTTCCATTCCCTTTTGTGTTTTTAATATAATGCGGATTCCTATACAAATCCTGAACCAAATTACCCTTTGTTTGTAGTTCTTTCTGTTTTTCATTAAATTTGATAAAACTGTTAAAGTCTCTATTTATAGCATAATCAGGAGAATATATACATTCATCCAACGATTGTTGTTCAAAAACTTCCCCATGTGTTTCAATAATATTATGCCCTGCCTCCTCTGCATTCATATCATTTTCATGTTCCTCATTTTCATTTCTGGCTGAATTCTGATCTTTCTTTACCTGATAATCTCTCAGGAATTTATTCTTTTTCTTATTCTCCACAGTTTTTTCAAAAATATCTATTTTCCGTTTGTTATTAGTATCTAATTCCTTATAGTATACATCACCCCTGAACATGTTTAATCGTTCTCTAATATCCTTAATCTGATCAGTTAAAGTATCTACTTTTTTATTTCGATACTTGATTAGGATGTTGATAAAGGTTTGAGAACAGGTTTCAAGAGCCGTTTCCCATTCTGTTAACAGTTCTATTTCTGTGTCTTCAAAAATTGGAGTTTTCTCCAATCTCAAACCTTTAGGGATGATCTGATACTTTTTATATCTCTCAAGGTTATGGCTATCATGCCAGTTAAGTAACTGTTTTTTACTGAGTTTTTCCAGTTTTTCAAACAGTTTCTTTGGGTCAGTTATTGCCAAATTCCCTTCTAATGTAAGTTGTTCCTCTGAGATAGATAAATTACGATTTTTTGTGGAGGGGTCAAAATAGGCCCCATATTCAAAGGTAGACATAATAGATTAAATTGATATAACAAATAATGGATATAGCCAGAAATGAATCAAAAAATCATAAATATATATATATACACACATATACATACATATATATATGTATGTATATATATGTTATTGTAACTACACGATGTATACACTGGTGAATAGAGTGGTCACTAGTTTAAACAATGATAAAAGAAATACAATAGTACAATATAGAAAATAAGATCACTCTTGATCTAAATGTGTAAGTATCTCCGTACTTCTATCCCTCTGAGGAAGAAGGCAACTTCGAAACGCGTCAGGGACGCAGTACGGTACCAACTGAGTGATTTTTATTTATTCGCTGGGCTGGTGCATTATTTGATTCGCCACTTGATGTTCTCCTATTATTGGTTTTTAACTTACCTCATATTGATTGAGGTCGCTTAGTGTGAGTGGGCTGACATCTGAGGCTTATATATGTGTATATGTTTTAATTAATAAAGGCATACTTCACTATTGTTGGGCACTTTTGTCTGTTTCCTTTTCACATATCATTGGAGACATCTGACTGGGTGGCGAAGATTCTGCACTCAACCCGGTTCTTCATAGCACATTGGATATATTGTTACTTCTACATCAGTTAATCAGCTTACGGATGACAACCTACATTGGTCCTGGAACAACATCTATACTCTGGTGATCACTTACCTCATACGGATTGAGGTGGCCTGAAGTAAGTGCTTAGTTATAGGGGCTGTTTTTTGCCCCACAACTGTATACTCCGCAGAAGAAAGGCGCAGAATATAAACTCTTTTTACCTGATTTTCTTTCTAGCTGTGGAGACAAGCTGGGAGTCTCCACAAATCCTTTTTCAGCAGCCTTTCTGAACATCTAAATAAATCTGTGGACTTGTGCTATTACGCATATATATTTGTATTTATTTCCGTTATATTATACGGGATTTATTTATGTATTTATACATACATTTATATTTATACGTCACTTAATAGAACTAATACAGCGCGGGTATCACATCTTTTTCTCATATATATATATATATATATATATACACACATTACACAATTACCCCACTGTATATATATATATATACACACATTACACAATTATATATGTGTGTGTGTGTATATATATATATATATATATATATATATATATACACACACACACATACGCCATTTTATAATACTAAGTAGTTTTTCTTCATTTTAAATGCAATTGTGTAGATTTGGAATCCCCTAGCAGCTGCTAAACCCCATAATTGAAGCTGTATACCTTCATAAGATCTTTACTTATAGTGTCCTACTCGCTCATGCTATATGTTTGTTGGGCTGGCTATACACATGTGGTATGGGATCTCCTGATGACATCACTGCTGACTGCTCATGTGAAAGCTATGCTGAGCATTTTAAAAGCTTGTGCCTTGTTCCCAGCAGTTGCGAGTCCAGGGAGCAATGAGGCATGACAATGGATGGACAGTGCGAACATGTTGACTGCACACACTCCCACCCATGGCAGACAAAATATGCAAATGAGCTGTGTCTGCAATGAGCTATTCATTCTTAACAGCACTGAAGCTGTATCTCTGTCAGAATCTCACTCACAGCGTTTTCAAATCAGATCTCTTCTGCTAGTGCTGTGCTGTGTATTGCAGGCTGTTTATTTGCAAGATATGAATAGCCACTAATAGCTCATTACGGAAAGCTCATTAGCATATTTTATTGCTGGACATGCAGTAATATGGAAGTTTTAGACACTGCTTTATTTGAATAAGGAACAACGCTCCTATTGAGGCTCCCCAATCTGCCGCGCTCCCCAAACTGCCGCCCTAGGCCGTGCCTTGTCGGCCTAGGCGGTAATACGCTCCTGAGACTGTACCATTTTTATGGTCCAAACTGTGCCTTTCAAATCTCCCCAATTTGACGTTGTCAATTTCTTGTTTGGTCGCTGTCACTGTCTCACCCTCATGGCCCTTATGTTACACAAATTTATTTAGCTCTTTTTGTACTTCCACAATATTGTCTCTCAGTTCATTCAACTGGTTTTCTTTGTAAATGATAATTAAGTGCATCAGCCTCTTAGGGCATTTTGATAGTATGTCATTCCATTCATCAATTAAATCTTTATCTTTTACTGCAAAACTTTAGGTATTATATTTAAACTGAGGCATTTTCAAGCAACTTCTTGTCCAACCATACTTTGTATTTCTTAATCAATTTATCTTTCATCTGTTGGAAAATATCACTGATGCTCTGTGTCTTACCTGCAGTAGTGAATAGTTTGTCTATAGTGGGCCTTTGGGCATCAAAGTCTGTTATAGATCTTAAAGAAAAATAATTGCCAATATCCATGTTATAAGCAATGCTAGTCTTAAAAAACAGGTGGGTTAAATAATGCTGTCACTATGCAAACACTGCGGGTTAATCAGGAAACGATTCACTCCATATTCCAGTGTGAGTCTAAATAGCGCTCAGTATAGGAGCAATATATAAAGGGAGAAAAAATATCAAAGTGCCTACCCAGATGTAGAATGATGATTTCAGGTATCCGGCGTCCAGCATTATGCCATGAAAAGCACAGACTTCTTGGCTTCACAAGCTTCATCTGCACACCAGGCAAAACCTCCTGGCTCTGCCTCTTCATCTTCTAACTGCAGCGCTCTCAGCATGTACTTTCTCCATGGTCTAAAAAGCCCCTCCTGTTGCTGGTTAGTTGCAAACCGCTAAAGCAAAATCCTGCTTCTTCGAAATTAAGTTCACCAAAACAACGATCAGTGAGACAAGAGAAAAGGCTAAAAATGAGCTTTTATTGGTAATACAAAATAAAGTTATAAACACACTGTACAGGGCATTAGACCCCAAGCTGCAGCAGTCACGCGGTCACACCTCTAGCCATGTAACTTTGAAAATGAACTCTTTGATGCTCTCTTAAAAGCCTAACAAATACATAGGTGGAACATACAATGCATATAAATTGAATGAGACATAAATATATACTTAGCCGTTAGTGTATACATTGCATATTCATTGTCAACAATATTATAAACAAACACTAAGACTACGAGTTTTGCACTAAACAGGGTGCGAAACGTACACAAAAAAAATTTCACTCTCCATAGCGCAGCCATTACGAGCTCCTGAAAAGCCTCCTTGTGCGCACAATATGGTGGTGTTAAGCTCCACACTGCACAAAATCCAAGGGATGCTTTGATGTTTTTGTGCACGCTTTCCTCCATAGACATCAATGGGCAGAGAGTGTCAGAAAAAAAACTAACACCATTGATGTCTATGAGGAAAAAAAAGTTACGTTTAAACCCTAACATAAACCCCAAGTCTAAACACCCTAATCTGCTGCCCCGACATCGCTTACACCTAAATAAAGTTATTAACGCCTAATCTGCCGCTCCCGACATTGCCGACACTAATAAAAGTTATTAACCCCTATTCTGCCGCTCCCCGACATCGCCGGAACTATAGCAAAGTTATTAACCCCTATTCCGCCGCTCCCCGACATCACTGACAATATAATAAAGCTATTAACCCCTAATCCACCGCTCTCCGACATCGCCGGCACTATAACAAAGTTATTAACCCCTATTATTGTAATTTTAATTTAGGGGGGTGTTAGGTTTAGGGGTTAATAGTTTAATTTAGTGTTTTGTGATGTGGGAGGCTGGCAGTTTAGGGGTTAATGTATTGTATGGGAGTGTTTGTGTGTTGTATGAGAGTGTGTGGTGTTGTGTGCTTATGTGTTGTATGAGAGTGTATGTGTGTGTTGTTTGAGAGTGTGTGGTGTGTGCGTATGAGTTGTATGAGAGTGTGTGGTGTGTGCTTATGAGGTGCATGAGAATGTGTGTGAGTGTTTTATGAGAGTGTGTGTGTGCTGTATGAGAGTGTGTGTAAGTAATGTATGAGAGTGTGGTGTGTGTGTGTGCGGTATGCGAGTGTGGTGTGTGTATTGTATGAGAGTGTGGTGTGTGTATGCTTATGTGTGTTGTAAGAGAGTGTGGTGTGTGTTGTATGAGAGTGTGTGGTGTGTGTACTTATGTGTTGTATGTGAGTGTGTGTGAGAGTGTTGTAATTACATTTTACAACACTTTCAAGTTTGACTACAATCAGGAATAAAGTACACACACATTTTAGTAACTTTGCAAAAAATTGCAGCTATCTTGTATATTACTTAAGAAATTTTCAGGCCAAGCATAAAAATAGGGTTGCAAAGTTATGAGGTATCATTACACTTGGTCTTGGGGAAAAAAAGTTTGAAGAACCCTGCATTAGTTCTGCTTTTCCTCTCTCCATGGATTTCTGTGCTGTTGATAGGACGGTAAGAGAAGGGTAAGATAAGGGTAGAGGGAATAAAGTTCTTAATGGTCAACTAATCAATCAAACTCTGGCCATTCCTGTGTGGAAACACAAATGTAAAGACTAATGACTGTCCACCTTATATATATATATATATATATATATATATATATATATATACACAGTATATGTACCTATATGTACCAATGAGTCACTGTGTCTTCTGTAGGTCTTGTGTACAACTAGCACCTATCTTCTATTTCACATGTTGCCACTATTATTATTTAATGGGAAATCTTTTTTTGTTTGCCCCCCTCTGGAAAAACTTCTGCGGACGCCCATGACGACTCGTAATATGCGTTCCTGGCCATTACGCTGGAATTGACATTTTTGCAGCATTAAAAGCCGTAACGCAACACTTGTAATCTAGCCGATACATAGTAATCATCCTAACTTAATTCAATCATTCTATAAGTTCATAGCACATATTGCTTAAAGTAAAACATTGTTTTATTTTTGCACTCAAATTAACAGTTGAAAGTAATATGTTATTTTTTGAGCTTAAGTCTATATTGTGCAAATATCTGCATGTCAGTGCACTAAATCCCTTATATAATAGACGTCTTTGTGGTGCCCAGAAAAAATCCTGTTTGCTCTCTCGAGAGAGAGAGCACTAAGTCGTGAGAAAGCAAACAAAAACTAAGATAAAAATGCCCTGAAAAGTGCATAAGTTTATTGGCTCTTTTGCTTAAAAAACTATCCTAAAAAAACCTTTCTTAAAAAAATTCCCTGAAAAGAGCATTAGTGATTCAGCTCTTTTGCAAGCCCTATACTTAACCTAAACCCCTCTCCCCCATAAAAAACCTACGTCTAAACCCAAAAATTTTTTACTCTCTAACTTGAATCCAACTCATTTAGGGGGCAACAACAAACCTTCATCTTCCGTGGTCTTCAGGAGCGGTCCACTCAGGCATATTCTCCTTATTACATCCGATCGTTAATCCTCTTCCATCCAATCCGTATGATGTTTGAATTTCAAATAAGCCAATAGAATGAAAGCTTGCTCTATTGGCTAATTTGAATAAGGGGGAACCTTGCCTTAGATATTAAATATATATGTGCTGAGCTGAGAGCATAAAGATGGATCAGATGGAAGAAGATGATGCATTTTATGGAAGGAGAGGATGCTGGAGGACCATTGGAGAGGAAGAAGACCTGCTACTGCCCCCCAAAGGTACCAGATCAAAGAGTAAAAACTTAGACGTAGGGGTTTTTTTTGTGTGTGTGGGGGGGGGGGATAGGTTTAGTTTCAAACTTGATATAAAGCACTAAATCACATAGGGCATTTTTTAAGCTTAGGTTTGTTTTTAGCTTAGGTTTTTTGCAGGATCCTTTTTCTTTTTTCTTTTTTTTTACGCAAAAGAGCTAAATCATTTATGTCATTTTCAGGGCACTTTTTAGCTTAGGTTTTTTTAGGAAAGGGTTTTTACATTTTTTTAAGATATTTTATTTGTTTTTTTGGTTGCAAAAGAGCTAAACAACTTCAGGGCACTGCCCAACAAATGCCCTTCTTAGGGCATTTTTTTAAAGATAGTTTTTTTTTTTAAATTAGGTTTTTTAAAGGTAGTTTTTTTGTTTTAGGTTTAGTATAGATTTCTTTTCAGTGGGGCTTTTTTTAGCGTATCTTAGTTTTAGGATAGATTGGGGATTGTAATTTTTGATAAATTTCTTTTTACAGATTTTTTTGTAACTGTTTTTTTTTTTTTTGCAACTTAGGGGGTCTTAGGTTATGGGTTGGCTGTTAGGGGATTAATAGAGTATGGGTTATTGCATTAGGGTTAGCTGCACCTTAGGGGTTAAGTAGAGTAGGGGATTATTGCGGTGGGGGTAGTGGCTGTTTAAAGGTTAAGTAGAGTAGGGGTTATTGCAGTGGGGTTAGTGTCAGTTTAGGGGTTAAAGGTATAGCAAGGAAGTTTGTGGTGGGGGTGGGGTGTTTTAGGGGTTAATAGTGTAGCACAGAAGTTTACAATAGGGTGTGTGGTGGTTTAGTGGTTAATAGTATAGTGAAGTAGTTTGCAATGGGGGTTTAATAGTGTAGTGGAGTTAAAAGTGTAGGGGATGTGATAGTTTAGGAGTTATTAGAGTAGGGACCTTATTGCAAAGGGGTTAAAATGCAAGTGTAGGTGTTAGGTTTTTTAACATCGCTTCTCAATTAAATGGCGTGAATGTGATATGGTTAACTTTTTGCGCAGGTGTCATGGAGCACAAATCTTTTACTTTCAACTTGTAATACCAGCGCTACCCATTGTGTGCAAAAAGTTAACTTATAGCAATGTTAACGCTAGAGCGGGAGTGGTAATTACCCATCAATTTGTAATCTAGCCCTAAGATTCTATGGCTAATCTTTTTTTTTTTCAAAAATGTTTTATTCCATTTTCAGAGAATAAATAAATATAACAACTGTACGTCCAAAAGCATACTACATTTGCAAAGTCACATGTTCATACAAGAATAAAAGTTAAAGAGAATAAACAAAGGAATAACACAACAAAGCCAAGGAGAGCTAATGGGATCTATCAATATGATCCAGAAGTAGGGGGGGCGGGGGTTGGGGGGGAGTTGAAGTACTTAAATTAGAAGAACAGGGTCCGTAATAATGCTCCTCCTGTGTGTCAGAACTGGTGTTGAGACAACAGATGCTCTCTGTTACGGTTGCCTCCAGGCTGGCTGGAAGTTGCACCGTAGAAAAGGATGCTCCTAGTGCTCCCTAAAGGAGCAGCAGCACCGTAGACACTATAATTACTGCGTAGCCACCATCAGTAATGCAGACTCTATGAACCACCGCTGCTGGGCTGGTATCTCGCCGTCTGCTCTGCGCCCTGGACCTACGTCCAGGCTCCAGTAGGTGAACCTCTTCCTTCTGTAGCAATCCCTGTAGCTAAGGGAGTATGAAAAGCATAGCAATCCCTGTAGTGATTATAGCTGTATCCTACAAACATGAGTCAAAGCTGCAAGTTAGAGGGTCAGAAGAGGTCTGATGTGCTGGAACACACAGCCTGGTTTTTATTGAGGTTACATGCAAAAAAGACACTCTCAGGGGGAGGCATAAAATCCCCAATCACACATTTGATGCATTTAGATAGAGAGGCAACGCCCTTTGACAGGCCATAACAGCAGATAACATTACACACAAGAAAACAATGCAGTCCACCTTATCACTACTAGCAGTCTGATTAGACAATGGGAATGTTTTTCACTAAACTTAATTAGAGCTGATCCCAGCAAACTTGTATTTAGAATGCTTCTTGAAGCTGAACAAAGTTATCTCTTTAGTTCTGACCGAAGGGTCTGTCACATAGCACTTAATGGAACACAATGAAAACCAATACCTCTGTAACAGTGCTCCCCCTCTGTGGAACACTCTGCCTGTGTGGCACCTGGCTCAGCAAGTCCCATTCACTGAACCAAGTGGGAGAAAGCCAGGGACAAGCTATTTTACAGGTCTGGGGACATAGTCTTTAAGGGGCATTGTTCACCAAAGTCACAATATGTCCCCAGACGGTTCTTAAAGGGCCATACACACCCAATAAAAGTTAATATGTTCTCAGGGGCACAATCTTCCAGGGGCCATAGTCATGAGGAAGGAGGCTGGCAAATAGGCTTCTCCACGGTCCATGGAAGCAGGGCAATTTTTCATTTAAAGGGCCAGTTACAAATAGCAGTTTGTAACATATCTCCCCTTTTGGAGGGAGACTAACCAGGCACCTGACCTTCTGTCGGTCAGTGCCTAAGTTAGTCTCGCAACCCACCCACAAATAAACATTAGCAGCAAAGTAGCCCCCCCACAATACGTAGTACTGGCCTGTAGGTTCCAGGTTGTAGGATGAAAGTGTAGCATCCTCGGCCTTCCTGGCGCAGCTGGGCAAATAGCTGATGGTACTTGGGGGGCAGAGGCCAGCGGCACTCTGCCCTGGTGCCAGCGCTTCTGCTGGGGTGAGGGGTTTGCAGGCCAGTCCTGTAACAAGGGGGTCTGTAGGGCAGAGGCCAGCAGCGCTCTGTCCTGATGCCAGCTCTTCTGCTGGGGGAATTGGGGCATAGTCCTGCCCAGTGGCAAAGGGAACGTGGGGGTCAGTGGGGGTTAACATCTCCACTGTAAACCCTGGGCCCAAGTTAGGAGTTAGCTGGGGAGGGGGAGATTGGCTTACCTCCTCCTCCTGATACTCCGGTGGCCGTTGGGAAGGGAGGTCGATGCTCTCCGCTTCCTGTGGAACATGCTGCGGCTGGGGAGAGAGACCGGTTGTCTCCTCTCCCTGGAAGGCACACTCCGGCTGGGGAGGGAGGTCGATGCTCTACCCTCCCTGTAGCTGGGTCTGTCGCTGGGGATCTGGGCCGCCTGCCCAGCATCCCTGTAGGGCCGGTAGAGAGACTGCGGTCCCATCTCCACCTGCCTGCTGGGGGTCCTCCCAGGACCAGTCTATAAGGCCTGCTGCCTCTGTTATCTCTGGTTGGGGTTGGGGAAGGAGACCGGTTGTCTCTTCCCTCTGCACGGTATACTGCTGCTGGGGAGGGAGGTCACTGCTCTCCTCTCCCTGTGGAACATGCTGCGGCTGGGGAGAGAGACCAGGTGTCCATACCCTCAAACTCCACAGTTGGTGCTCAAAGGCTCGTGCCGCTTCGTTCTCCGTATCCAATTCCCGGATGATGCGACTGACTACCTCCTGCGCAGGGTCTGGACCATATCGGACTAGCCGCCTCTTTACCTCTGGAACGAAATCCGCGCCCTCATAGCGACGGATCCGGTTGAGGTGCTCTTCACATGGTTCTGACCAGTATCTTGTCAGCTCCATGCTGCTGTAGGTAGGGACGCTGCGCAGTGGCTAGCGTTGCCCTCAATAACACTCCTACGATACCAGTGCTGTTGGGGTGCTGCTCCTTGCGCTAGGACGCCATCCCACCACTGCCGCCAAATGTTATGGATGCCTTCAGGCTGGCTGGAAGTTGGACCGCAGAAAAGGATGCTCCTAGCGCTCCCCAAAGGAGCAGCAGCACCGTAGACACTATAATTACTGCGTAGCCGCTGCTGGGCTGGTATCTCGCCGTCTGCTCTGCGCCCTGGACCTACGACCAGGCTCCAGTAGGTGAACCTCTTCCTTCTGTAGCAATCCCTGTAGCTAAGGGAGTATGAAAAGCATAGCAATCCCTGTAGTGATTATAGCTGTATCCTACAAACATGAGTCAAAGCTGCAAGTTAGAGGGTCAGAAGAGGTCTGATGTGCTGGAACACACAGCCTGGTTTTTATTGAGGTTACATGCAAAAAAGACACTCTCAGGGGGAGGCATAAAATCCCCAATCACACATTTGATGCATTTAGATAGAGAGGCAACGCCCTTTGACAGGCCATAACAGCAGATAACATTACACACAAGAAAACAATGCAGTCCACCTTATCACTACTAGCAGTCTGATTAGACAATGGGAATGTTTTTCACTAAACTTAATTAGAGCTGATCCCAGCAAACTTGTATTTAGAATGCTTCTTGAAGCTGAACAAAGTTATCTCTTTAGTTCTGACCGAAGGGTCTGTCACATAGCGCTTAATGGCACACAATGAAAACCAATGCCTCTGTAACAGTGCTCCCCCTCTGTGGAACACTCTGCCTGTGTGGCACCTGGCTCAGCAAGTCCCATTCACAGAACCAAGTGGGAGAAAGCCAGGGACAAGCTATTTTACAGGTCTGGGGACATAGTCTTAAAGGGGCATTGTTCACCAAAGTCACAATATGTCCCCAGACGGTTCTTAAAGGGCCATACACACCCAATAAAAGTTAATATGTTCTCAGGGGCACAATCTTCCAGGGGCCATAGTCATGAGGAAGGAGGCTGGCAAATAGGCTTCTCCATGATCCATGGAAGCAGGGCAATTTTTCATTTAAAGGGCCAGTTACAAATTGCAGTTTGTAACACTCTCAGTAAGAAAGAAAAAAATACCTCCAGCCTTGATACTGGGCAGCCAGTGGGTATCAAAACTATGCTTCCAATCAGCCCAAATTAAGTCAAATAAGTCTTACTTTCCTAAAGTATAATATATACTTTATATACTAGCTGGGACGTAGTAGCAGTGCATAAGGAGTTTGATATAAGTTTCATATATGGTGACACAATGTAATGCTTTTTTTGTGAGCAAAAATGTAAGCTGCCTATTTACGCTATATCTTTTCTGAGCTCTGATGAGCTTTGCTGATTCTCTGCAGTGATGGATTTAGTCTGTGCTGCTAGCATTTTTTGCATTGTGCTTGCTGTAATGTAATGATTTAAGTGGGCAGCAGACTGGGAGCTTGACTGGGAGCCCTCATCCTGCGATTCAGGATCACTGGCTAGTCTCCTCTGGGGATCAGGATCTTTAGATGGTTGAGAGAAATTATCTAGGACAGTCTTTTTGACTGCTGCCGGGGTCCGAGGATGCCTTCTTGAAGAATGTGGCACGGTGAGCTCAGAGGGAGATAGGGCTGTGTTCCCTCCGATTGACCTTTCTTGACCACTGTAAACTCTGTATGGGAGGGGCAAAGAGAGAAAAACAAACCCTACGTCTGACCAAAAATCTAATTCTAGAGCATGGGAAGCTAGTAGTAAAATTAGAGAGTGGGGCCACTCACAGCCTGCCTGTAGGGGCTATAGCAACAACATCATAGCCTATAACATATCAATTACCTGTTGGTGGCCTGATAAGGGTACAAATGTTCACAGATAAGATGGTCTCCACTGACCCCCGCGCACCTCAGGGAAAAGGGGATATGACTGTAAGGAAGGGGAAAGGGGAAGTGACCAACCCAGACAAGCTGGGCCAGATAGGGAGGGACATGAGGGGCCACAGCAACCAGTCCCCACTTGTGAGACTCACAATCTGCACTAAAAAATTCACAATGCAAGAAAGATATGTAGCAGGGCAATACAATTCACAATAAACCAGGTGTTGAGTTACAATATACGTGAGACAAACAACAAATCAATATAACAAGCCTATAAGTTGTTTTAAGTGCTGGGTAAAGTGTCCTCGATAAGGACTATAATCCAGGGCTCTAATTAGAGTTCAGACACCACCCAGGGATGTTAGCACAGTGGCCAGATATGGAGAATCAGATCCGGTATAGACCCGTAGTGTCCCCAAAACATTGAAGGTAGCAGTGGCTGCTAAAACACACAGTTCAATCTTGGCAATGTTCTTGGTAACTTGATGTATAGAATAGTGATCTGTGCAGGGGTCACTGTCCTCTGGTGTAGGGAACTGAGGGCCTTGTGATGATGAGGGTGATGTAGGATAATAAAGTAAAGACCCTCCAAAAGCCAGGTACTTCTCAATAGAAACAAAAGCTTGGGGTCAAAGTGTGGGAGCCAAACTTATAGCTGAATAGTTATGTACCTCAGCAGGGGAGTGCGACTTAGCTAGGAAGTTATAAGAGCCACAAATAGGGGCAGAATAGAATGTTCAGAGGATATGTGTGTCACTCACCACCTTATTTGTATAGTCGCTTTGTCCTGTGGGGCCCTTTTGCTTGGTCTGAGGTCGCCACGTGTGATGGCCCAGGACTCACTCCAACTCCTGCTCCTTCCACTGTCCACACTAGTGACAGGACCACGGTTCCCACTGCAAAGCTGCCTCTTGCGTGTTGGGCTCAAATGTGTTGCCCCTCCTGGAGAGCATTAACTATGGATAATCCTTGCGTCAGAGGCTTACTAAAACCTAACGCTGATGGCGACTGAGGGACCTCACTAAGGCCTAAAATGGCAGCCCCGTTCTCTCACCTCCATGAGTGGCTCTTATAAGGCTGTTCTTCCAGGGATTCGTGGGATTAGGGTGGAGTACCAGGCCTGCACTGCCAACTGAAGGTCCGATCCCGCAAGACAGATCTGCTGCTGCTCCTTTCTTAGGATGGCTGCCACCGACCACGTGGCATAGGCATCCTGGTATATAAGGCAGGTAGAATCCAGTGCCGGAGTTGTGAAACTGTTCAGTCCCTGGAGACCTCACCCTTAGCTGTGTGAGCCCGGGTCCCGGCCACCAGATCAATTGCTCACCTTGGAATTACTCCACTTTGGTGGTAGGCCTTAGGCCGGGTGATGTCATCACTGACAATGTCTGTAGGCAGAGACCCCTAGTTTCTCTTGTGCCGCTTTTTCTCCTGTGGCAGGTAGACAGACTAAGTGTACTCTGGAGAGCCCCGACCCTCTGGAGTGCTAACTTCAGGCAGCGATCCCAAGTTTTAGTTGGCCCAGCGCAGGGCTTCTCTGCAGTCCGGATGCTGCCTGAGTCATAAAATATTTGAATAAGTATACCGGCCGGCAACACAAAGCTCCAGTGAGTAACTAAAGTAGAAAGAACTCAGAAAATAGAGATTTTTAGGCGTATATTATGCTAGTTGTACACAGAGCTCTGACTCTCTGCGACCATTCAGTTCCAACATCTTTTTAACGTTTTAATAAGAGATTGTGCTTTTTTCTTTGTGCAAGGTTGCACAAAAGATAACAAACCCTGTGCTATCAACATTGCTACACTTGCAATCGATTCCAATATTTCTAAATATGTATAAGAGTGGCATCATCAGCAAAAAAGCAACTGATGGTGAGATGCATCTATTGTGAGACACTATCTATTTAGGTCAATTCTTGAGCCATCGCCAAGGGCTCAATAGCCAAGGTAATTCCTGCCAGGTACAATTTTTAATGGAAAATTACAAAGAGTATGCCATTGGACTGCAAATCAATTATACATTTGCTAAACTGAGTGTTTTATATTCGTATAACACATTTGTTTCATATATTGCTGTACAGTTCTTATATATACTATACACACACATATATATATATATATATATATATATATATATATATACTGTATATATATATATATATAAAATGTAATGTTCATTTAACAAATAATCAAGACAACTGCCCCTACCTTTAGCGGTCTACTTCCTCACTTCTCGACTCCCTCTTTCCATCACTCCTCTTTATCCTCTGGCACTGATACCCTTTTTGCTTAGGGATTAAATAGGAATCGTGACCTAAATCTTTTTATGACATCTTGTTCTTTGCCATTTGGCTTAGGACATTTTCGTTATCTTATATTTCCTTTTGTGGATTAGTTGCTATATATTGAATATAGTTTGTATGATATGGATAACAACAGCCATGTTCCGTTTATTTTTAATGTTGGGCTAAATTATACTTTATATTTTATTTTTGTTTGGGGGGGTTAGGGGTAAAAATGTGAAACTATTTGAATGTTTTGCTTTACTCCTATTTGATTGGAGATGATTAGCTTAAGTTTTATTGTTGTAGGTTTTTATGTCTGGTGTTTATAAAATATTTGTGAGCTAGGTAAAGTTTTCATCATTTTTTTGCGTGCAGCTTTAATTTAAGGTAAACTGTAATAATTAGTATTGCAGAGGGAGAGCATAATATGTGTATGTTACATAATATATCCAGATGTTTTACTAATAAACACAAATAATTGCTTAGCTGCCATAAAAACAACAAATACCTCCTGTGGTTTTCAATATCATTGTAATCAAGTATCTAGACTTATGTATAACCTAAGAAGTACTGAACAGACAGCATTAAATCCCCAATTCAGATTCTTTATTTAGTGTTCTAGCTTATCTAAATAGTGTATCATTTTGTTTACTAAATTGTAATTCTTTAGCTAATACCAAACATAATTGATAATTTAATTGTAAAATGTTGTTGTGAGTTCTTTAGTGTTTACACTGAACTTGAAAGATGTGATTGTTAGTTACGTATTTTGGTTTAGCCTTTGGCATATTCAGTGTAATATCTGGATAAATATAAATCCTATCATAAACCTGCATAAATAAATAACCATTATGTTTATTTGAAGTACAGATATGCAGTTTTAAATTGTTTAAAGCAACACAAATCAGATCCACATAAAGTTAAGGTTTATAATTATTTTTTGTAGCTAATATACAGTTTAAAATAATTAATTAGTAGGCATGTGCACAGGTGAATATTAGTTTAGTCTAAAAGATTTGTTTCAGATTTTTCCCAACATTCGGTTTGGCTGAATCTCATTCACATGGGCATTCGTTTTAGCCAAATAATAGATTCAGATTTATTTCCATTCTTTCTAATGGGAACAGCAAATACATACATACAGTACATTAGAGAATTTGAACAATTAAAACAGTATGGGCTAGATTACAAGTGGAGCGCTAAATTATCGTGTGCCCGCAAATGGGCAAATTTGCATTACAAGTGGCTGGTTATTGCTACCGCAAGCAATTAGCACTTACAAAATGAACCAGAGATCAGATCTCTGGTTCATTTTATAAATTTGCCCTAAATGCTGCCCCCAAAATACAGTCTAGTGTATTTTATTAAAAAAATAAAGATAGCAGCATCTTTATTTTGTAATAAAATAACTGCACTAGGCTAAAGTTGGCAGGAATGGGGTGTTAGAAAAAAACGGCACTAAAAAAGTTCCTTTATATTACGGTCTAGGGGAACTATGTGTTAACAGTAAATATATATGTATATAATCATATATATTTAAATTTTCTGCCATTGCTGCACTACTTACTGCCTTTGCTGTGCTTAGGTTATGATGACGTCTCTTCCAGCAAGTGACCATGAGTTTGCAATCACATGCACTGGTATTACACAGTGGAGCACAAATATCAATTTCATGAAAGCAATATTTAGCACTCCACTTGTAATCTGGAACATCTAATATATGCTATTGAACTGTGTAAATCCTGGAGTAATGTGACTACAGTATACATATCAATGAGCAAAATTGCCCCCCCCCCCCCTTAAATGAATCTGCTTGCAAAGTAACTGCAGACTGATTGAAGACAGGAGGCTGAAAGGTTAAGAAGCACTGCTTAATCTGTAGTTATGTATAAAGTACCTTTGGAATACAACATAAGCCTTTCCCAATAGTGTCAGTCTTTAAAATAAATAAATACTGAAGATGAGAGGTTATTAATATGGGGCATTGGTTTAAATGTCCTTTTTGTTCATTTATCCAAATAACTGTGGTTTTCTGGCCTTGAGGACTACTGACTTAAAATCTTATAGCTCACAGGATCATATTATCATATTATCCTGAATTGTTATAGTCTCCTTTCTAAATGTCAGTGTGCTAAACATCTTTTTGAAGGTGTAAAAACACCTACAAGGGTGCCTCATGTGCACATCAATTTTTCCTTTAATGGTCAGAATAAAATAAAGCACAGGGTACTCACATGTTGCACCCCAATATGCTGATAGATGCGTTCTGGAGACTGTCAGTGCTCCAGATCACAGATCACCAGGTACTGGAACTCTCAAGGAGGCGGTGTTGTAATTAATGGTAGCTTCAAACATGCATTTAATAACCGGTTGCTTATTAAAAAACAACTTTAATTAAAAGAAAGTAAAAAACGTGCACAATATTGATGAGGGCTCAGAATACACAATAGAACCCCTTCATCTGCAACGCATTTCTCGGCATGCAAGCAGTTTCATCAGGCATGTTATCACAAAACCATGCTACCTTAAATACACATCTCTCCCAATCATATGTTCCTTGATAACCAGATGCAGCTGTGTGATCTCATCCTTAATTATTAAGCCTGCTATACCCTACATGGTTGATTCAGCAAGTGATCTATTACTTATATACATACAATGTATAAAAATCTTAAAATACAAACGCAATCATAGAGGAGATTTGTAAATTTGTTAATACATAAATATAACTATTTCCCATTTAGGTCTCACATGGGAAAACAATATCTGATCCATCAGTTTCCTATATAATGCAAAATCGCGCTCCTGGAAGGCGTTATCCAAAGCTTACCTTATCTGAACCTCAAATATTTATCTTTGTAAATATAGTGATTACGTCTGTAATTGTAATCCTTCAAAAGTATACTTTATGAACGGATTTGGCAATCCCACATGTAAGCAGCCAGTTTGTGGATTTCCATTGGCAACCCTACGTCACAGGAACATGAGCTATGCCCCAGTAAACAAAAACACAATGGTTGTGGATTTCCATTGGCCATCCTTTGTCATGTGATCATGAGCTCCGAAGTAATAGGGGTTCCTACAGTACCGGCTGTCAGTGTAATACCACAACTTATACCAAATTTTAAACCAAATATTTTCCAATATATAATTTAATCTTCCTATATCATCCCCTTAATCGAAAACTATAGTTTATACACACCATACAATGTATACAGACAATGACCTTCAATAGCATTTTGGTACTTAATATCTGATGACACCTCTGGTATTTCCATGTCAGATAAGTGTGCAAATGTTGCCCACCAATGTTATACGTGGCGTTATAAGTCCCAACACTGATGTTTATATATATTGCAGTGATTACTGTTACCCATATCACAATCAAGATTTTTGCAGAATATGGGATGTAATATACATCTAAACCAGTATAAAGTATCCAGTACACTGACATCACCATAGAAAAAGTTGCCTGCCTAATAGGTATATACATTGTGGTAATTTCTATTATCTATATCACAATCTAAGTTTTAAGCAAAATATTAAGGCATAATATTTATCTCATCAGTGTCGAGTGCAAAGTGTACTCATACTAAGCTATGGATTGTGACCTACCTAATGAATAATATATTCCTTGATTTGATGTTAATTCTCCTCAGTGATAAAAATATATATATACACAAAATATCTATAGTGTTATATTTCTATAGTTCAGAATCATTATATAAACTATTGTTCTATGTGTTAACCCTTTATTAATGGTATGTCAGTATGTGCTATTGTGATGATATATAACATATACTGTATGTATGCAATAGTTGTCATGTTAATTTGCATGTGATTCCTTTCTAGTGACAGCCCAATTTATGCCAATATGACTATCCTAAATGGTCCATAACCTTACTCATATCTGTAATTAAATAAACAATACCCTTATGTGCATTCCTATATTATCATTCTAACAATGTATATAGTGTTGTGTATCCTATTCATACAATGTGTGATGTAATTGTAAGGGCCCTAGCTAGTGAGTCTAGAACTATAATGTGAATAATTTAAAGGGACATGAAACACACATTTTTTCTTTTGTGATTTAGAAAAAACATGCAATTTGAAACAACTTTCTAATTTACATCCATTATCTAATTTGCTTCATTCTCTTGATATACATTGCTGAAAAGCATATCTAGATAGGCTCAGTAGCTGCTGATTGGTTGCTGCACATAGATGCCTTGTATGATTGGCTCACCCATGTGCATTGCTATTTATTCAACAAAGGATATCTAAAGAATGAAGCAAATTAGATAATAGAAGTAAATTGGAATGCTGTTTAAAATTGTATTCTCTATCCGAATCATGAAAGAAATGTTTTGGGTTTAGTGTCCCTTTAAGTAACCTATGCTTATATATTACATATCTATAATTGCTAACTGGTAACACGTGTATGTATGCATCTCTATGTAAAAGCCCTTTGCAGTCCTTTTCTACCAATACCTATCTTTGAGGCCTTATAACTTTTTATTGCATTTAAAATCATTTTTATTAGATAGTGAAATTACGAGTGTAACTGTACTTTTTAATGTATTTTTTAAATGTTGTGTGCAACTTTTCTTCTAGCATAACAGTTAACCAGAGCTCTGAAGTTGCAGTAATCATTCTAGCGTAAATCGCGATTGCGCTCACGTGTTCACATTTACTTTCAACTTGTAATACAGGTGGAATTTAACTTGCATGCAAACAGCCTAGAAAGCACAATATGGCTTGCGCTCAAACAATAGCGCTCCACTCGTAATTTAGTCATAAGTATTGTTACTGTTTTTTATTTTTTTCAGATTAAGCGATATGTGTTCACCTTTATTTCTTGTTTGTATTGTGTTGAAAGACGCCATTAATTAATTATTGTACATTTGGTAAATCAACAATTTAACAGGTTAATGCTTTATCAGGCTGAATATATTTTAAACAGCTGTTGTTCTTTATGATCATTCTAATTAGAGCAAAATCATGTTTCAAAACTCAGCAAAAAATGGATTCATTTAAAACTTGTTTTGCTCGCTACTAGATAGCATTATAGGTGGACATAATTTTATGAACATAATTAATCCATTGTCTCCATTCTGATAAACTTAAAATAATTGAGCCCCTGGTGAGAGTAATGATGATTAGAAGCTCAGTATAATCCATGTATTGAACAAATATATAAATAATGTTATAACATAATGGTAATAATTATATTATATGGTGGCTCACTTAAACTTTGTCAGGATTACCTTTGGAACTCCTTTTATTGCAGTGGGCTAGGAACACCCAGACATTTTTTACGGAGGTAAATTTTAAATTATGGGATTGCCTAAGGCTCACATTACTTTTTTAATGCCTGAAAAATTAGATCTGATTCAGATATTTAGCTAAAAACCTTGGCAGGACGGCAGAGGCCTGCTGGACAAAATTTAGGCAGTGCAGGACAGGACACCCTATGATATTGCTTATTTCCTTGATCCACTTTGCATCCAGAAATTTATTTTGTATTGGGTCCTTAATTCATAGAATGTGTGATGATCCAGTGTATAATTACAGAGAGATGATCCAGGGTTCAGGAACTGAAAGTGGAACATTTATGCAAAGATTAATATATTCAGACTCCTTAGAAAACACGTAGTAATGAGTATACAATATAACTGTAGCAGATGACTGGACAATTACAGTAATAGCTATCTGGTAATTGAGATGTGATGCAGGGCTCAGTACAGTACAGTAATACTTGTCTGGTAACTGAGATATGTTGCATGATCAGGGCATACAATTCAGTTCTAGCAGATGACTAGATAATCACAATAATGTTTATTTGGAAACTGAGGTATGTTGCAGATTTCAGAGTATATAATATAGCTGTGCCCAGGATAAATACAGCAGGAATAAACAAACAAAATACAACTGGGTACTTGCAGTCAGTAGAACAGTAGAAGACAGGCAGATGTCATCAGGGCAGGACTGACTTGGAAAACATGGGAAATAGCACTCTAGATAAGCAAATAAAGCTGCTGCATAACATTGAAGTTAGGCCTGATGACTTCCTAAATAGAAGATGAATCAGAGGTGTGAGATAATCAGACAGGTTCCGGCAGAAGAGATTGATGCCCAAAGCAAGTTGACAAGTTGAGTAAGATCCTTAAAGATATTGGGGCATCAAACAGACAGGCATGACAGATTTTAAGCTTATCAATATCTTTTAAAGCATTTGCTATAATCCCATACAAAAGTTATCCATAAATATTTTTTTTTTTTCAACAGAACAAGCACTTTTAGGAAATATGTTTAGTTTGCAAACAATGTGAAAATACCACCATACCAAATGCAAATACGTGATTTACTTTTTTTGCAAATACGCAAATACGTGATTTACTTTTTTTGCAAATACGCAAATACGTGATTTACTTTTTTTCTGTTCCACTTTCTACAGGTTTTCAATTGTAAACTTCTTTTGTAAATTATATTTTATGGTTTCAATTGTAAACGTCTTTTGTGAATTGTATTTTATGGTCTCCATTGTAAACTTCTTTTGTGAATTGTATTTTTTGGTTTCAATTGTAAACTTCTTTTGTGAATTGTATTTTATGGTTTCAATTGTAAACTTATTTTGTGAATTGTATTTTATGGTTTATATTTAAGTAAAGCACTTGAATTTTATTCATTCATATAGCGCTATTTCTTTGTTCCCAAAATTTATATATATATATATATATATATATATATATATATACAAAACACGGAAGGGAACTGCACTCTCATACCGGACCGGGTACACATCCTATGACCCTGCAACATGCTCAGCCCTGGGTGCCACTGGCACTCACAGGAAGCTGTGCTGTCCCCAGAGCCACAAGCAGTTAACCCCAGACAGGTCTGGGTGCAAGAACCATAGGGAAAATTACAAAACAAATTAATACAACACACAGAGAAAACCCAGCACTCACTTACAAGCTCTCAGCTAAGATTTAAAAGCAAAAATGGAAAGGTTAGTCACTGCATCTGGCCAAATGGGACAAGCTCAGGTACCACGTCAAGGTCCTCTCCAATACCTGAGACCCTAACACAGCCACACAATGCAAGCTTTCAAATCCAAACAAACTGAAAACAAAAAAAGGGTGCACAGGAATATGTAATCACCCTAGACATATACAAAACACGGAAGGGAACTGCACTCTCATACCGGACCGGGTACACATCCTATGACCCTGCAACATGCTCAGCCCTGGGTGCCACTGGCACTCACAGGAAGCTGTGCTGTCCCCAGAGCCACACGCAGTTAACCCCAGACAGGTCTGGATGCAAGAACCATAGGGAAAATTACAAAACAAATTAATACAACACACAGAGAAAACCCAGCACTCACTTACAAGCTCTCAGCTAAGATTTAAAAGCAAAAATGGAAAGGTTAGTCACTGCATCTGGCCAAATGGGACAAGCTCAGGTACCACATCAAGGTCCTCTCCAATACCTGAGACCCTAACACAGCCACACAATGCAAGCACTAACCTTTCCATTTTTGCTTTTAAATCTTAGCTGAGAGCTTGTAAGTGAGTGCTGGGTTTTCTCTGTGTGTTATATATATATTTATTTTTATATTTATACATCAATTTTTCCGCTAGTTCTATCAACTTAAGCACATTTTTGTTACGCAAATAAGATTTCATTTATTTATATTTTCCATTGGGTTTTTTAGGTGTGGGAGTACCTCTGTTCTTATTTGTTTGTTGTGGATCGTTTGTGCGCTGGTCTTTACTTTTGTTTATACATGGTAAACATCAGCATTGAAGTAATTAATTTCCTAAGGGCCAGATCAAGAGTAGATTGCAATTTAGCGCTTCTGCTCAAGCATTAATTGCGCTAGATGTAAGCTTTTTGCACTCATCGGGTTGTGCTCATATTATGAGTTGAAAGTAAACTGTTTTTGCTTGAGCGCTTACCCAACGAGCGCAAAAAGACAAAGTTAGAATATCACGATCACGTATTCACCTATAGAAGTCAATAGAGTGAAAAGTGGAAAAAACCACCCCACTCTCGCGCAAACCCGATTGCATATTCTCATGTGCGCTAACCCGACATGAAAATATGAATATTGAACATTTCAGTGTTCTTCACGTAGAAGAATATGTTCTTTTTATTCATAAATACATATTTCTACATATATCTGATGGTTTTGTGGTACAATATATATATATATATACCTATATCTATAGATGATTATATATAAGTATCGATATAATCATATATACAGTATATATATATATATATATACAGTGGATATAAAAAGTCTACACACCCCTGTTAAAATGGCAGGTTTCTGTGATGTAAAAAAATGAGACAAAGATAAATCCTTTCAGAACTTTTTCCCCCTTTAATGTGACCTATAAACTGTACAACTAAATTGAAAAACAAACTGAAATCTTTTAGGTAAAGGGAAATAAAAATAAAAAAATAAAATAATATGGTTGCATAAGTGTGAACACCCTTAAACTAATACTTTATTGAAGCACCTTTTGATTTTATTACAGCACTCAGTCTTTTTGGGTATGAGTTTTTCAGCATGGCACATCTTGACTTGGCAAGATTTGCCCACTCTTCTTTGCAAAAACACTCTAAATTTGTCAGAATGCGAGGGCATCTCCTGTGCACAGCCCTCTTCAGATCACCCCACAGATTTTGAATTGGATTCAGGTCTGGGCTCTGGCTGGGCCATCCCAAAACGTTAATCTTCTTCTGGTGAAGCCATTCCTTTGTTGATTTGGATGTATACTTTGGGTCGTTGTCATGGTTAAAGATGAAGTTCCTCTTCATGTTCAGCTTTCTAGCAGAAGCCTGAAGGTTTTGTGCCAATATTGTCTGGTATTTGGAACTGTTCATTATTCCCTCTACCTTGACTAAGGCCCCAGTTTCAGCTGAAGAAAAACAGTCTCAAAGCATGATGCTGACACCACCATGCTTCACTGTGGGTATGGTGTTCTTTTGGTGATATGCAGTGTTGTTTTTGTGCCAAACATATCTTTTGGAATTATGGCCAAAAAGTTCAACTTTGGTTTCATCAGACCAGAACACCTTTTGCAACATGCTTTTGGGAAACTTCAAATGTGTTTTTGCAAAATTTAGCCGGGCTTGGAAGTTTTTTTTGTAAGAAAAGTCTTCCGTCTTGCCACTCTACCCCATAGCCCAGACAAATGAAGAATACGGGCGATTGTTGTCACATGTACCACACAGCCAGTACTTGCCAGATATTCCTGCAGCTCCTTTAATGTTGCTGTAGGCCTCTTGGCAGCCTCCCAGACCAGTTTTCTTCTCATCTTTTCATCAATTTTGGAGGGACATCCAGTTCTTGGTAATGTCACTGTTGCACCATATTTTCTTCACTTGATGATGACTGTCTTCACTGTGTTCCATGGTATATCTAATGCCTTGGAAATTCTTTTGTACCCTTCTCCTGACTGATACCTTTTAACAATGAGATCCCTCTGATGCTTTAGAAGCTCTCTGCGGACCATGGCTTTTGCTGTAGGATGCGACTAACAAAATGTCAGGAAAAACCTACTAGAACAGCTGAACTTTATTTGGGGTTAATCAGAGGCACTTTAAATGATGACAGGTGTGTACTGACTCCTATTTAACATGATTTTGAATGTGATTGCTTAATTCTGAACACAGCTACATCCCCAGTTATAAAAGGGTGTTCACACTTATGCAACCATATTATTTTATTTTTATTTTTTTTATTTCCCTTTACCTAAAAGATTTCAGTTTGTTTTTCAATTGAGTTGTACAGTTTATAGGTCACATTTAAGGTGGAAGAAGTTTTGAAATTATTTATCTTTGTCTCATTTTTTTACATCACAGAAACCTGACATTTTAACAGGGGTGTGTAGATTTTTTATATCCACTGTATATATATATATGAATATCTATTTATAAATACTTTGAACATATTCCCCTATGTGCAGAACATTGGAATGTGAAATATTTATGGTAAATACATAGTTAAAACCTTTATTAACTATAAATACTTCATAAAAAATGTTTTTACATGTTTTCATCTACTTAACTGCAAAGGGCTCCAATGCACACACATATATATATATATATATATATATATATATATATATATATATATATATATGTGTGTGTACAAAAAGGATAAGGATGACGCTATACAATAATATATTATTAATGTATTATAATTATGTGTATATATATATATATATATATATCAAGGCATGAAAGCATCAATATATATGAGGTTATTATAAAAAGACTAAGTGATGAAAAGAAGGACTATATATATGTCATGTAATAACCACATAAAGTCCAAAATCAGGATCAGAAAAAATAATTGGTCACTGTAGAACGTCAAATCAGATGATGTCCCCACTCAGATCTACACTTACTTCAAAACCCCTCAATCCACATGAGGTAAGTATAAGATGTATCGGTAAAACACTTGACACCTCCCAGAGTATGGAACTTGACAGAGTAGAGAAGATTCCTTTGAAGTATTTGAAGAGACAATCTCCAGTATTCGATATGCAGTCTGTATTGCCTTTGTCACCTTAATATACTGTTATGGTCAGTCTCTCAGTCGAAGTATAAAAAGACAGAACCAAAAAACAGCTCATAGCGTTACACTGTTTATTATAAAGAACCTTAATCACACACGTAGTAATCACACTCACATTTAAAAACCTCAAATTATGAGGTATACGTATGTACAGCATGGAATATAGGTGAAAACCAATACGGCAAACACAGCAACTGTATTGAAAGTTCTGTACAATAGACTCAAGTTCCAATCAAAGAAACTCTAAATATAAAAGAAGTGTGAGAGCCTCTAAATTCAGAACCTTACACGTTTCAAAGGGTGATACTGAATAAATTCCCTCCTTCCTCAGAGGTATGAACAACAGCGGCGACCACAGCCATTAAATACCACTTTGAGGCACCGATACCATCCATCTAGTGTGTGTTAATCTCTAGTTTCCGGAATTGCAACGAAGAACATCACTTGTGTAAACGTCATTACGCATATTGAAAAATGCGGATGACGTGAGCGCCAGAGAGCTGGGCTAAGCAACAGGTTCCTAAGGACGCATTTTCAGCTGTCCATGCTAGATACAGTGCCCCCTTAGTTTGCACACTGTGTGAATCCCAGGTGCTGGATTTGTGGAACCTAGATACTATCTCCCATTCTCTCCCTGTAGCACTAGAAGAAACAGGAATATTTATATGTAATACAATATATGTTTTAATAAGTACATAAATAAAAAGCAATGAGATATTATTTGTTAAAAGTATAACACAACGACCATTATTCAAAAGTGTTTAAAACAAATAACTGGTATTAAAATAATAATAGCCATTGTGTTAAAATATATAATACAACATAAAAAAAACACATTTAAAAACGTTTAAAACAAGTGAAATACGTCTTCTTATTTCTTACAGTATCGTCATGAATCATAAATAAAAAAAAAATTATAAATACATATATTTATATAAAAAAAATGCATCATATAAAATCCATCATATATCTACATAGCAAATGAACGGCTAGATTATGAGTTTTGCGTTAGAGGCTATGCTCACTTTCCTACAGCGCTGGTATTACGGGTTTTCAAAAACACGTCGTTAAAAGACAAGAAGTGAGCATTGAGCAAAATTTTGCTCATTACCGCACTCCAATACCAGCACTGCTTAAGTCAGCGGTGAGCTGGTGTAACGTGCTTGTGCACGATTTCCCCATAGGAATCAAGGTGGAGAGCCGGCTGAGAAAAAGTTTAACACCTGCCAAAAGCAGCGTAAAGCTCCTTAACGCAGCCCCATTGATTCCTATGAGGAAATAAAATTTATGTTTACACCTAACACCCTAACATGAACCCCAAGTCTAAACACCCCTAATCTTACACTTATTAACCCCTAATCTTTGCATCACCCTCACTGCAGGTTACCAAGCAATATAAGCAATTTGCCTACATTTGCTAACGTTGTTCTTGCATGGCAAAAATATTGTGCCCTCAGAGGCCAAGATTTTCAACTATCAAAATATTTGCCAATTATAGGAACCCTAGATTTTACAGCAGGGACATACAACGCAGTATTCAGATCTTGGAGGCAAAAAGGGATAATGTATTTTGCTCAGATAATGCAACGGGATGGAGAGATAATACAAACATATGAGGAATTAGCAAGGAACTTCCATCTACCGTCAAATAATTTCTTTGCATATCTGCAAGCCAGAAGCTTTCTTTCAGAACGGTTACAGAAGCATAGAATGGTCTGGGACCCAGGTATTAAGTCAGGACTCAAACTATATAAGGCAGGGAAGTGTGCATTATCTTACTGGTATCAGGCGATACAGGCCGTATCGGGAGAAAATCATTTGAATAAAATGAAGAAGACACTCCTTAGACACTTTGGAATAATTCAAAAGGAGGAAATTACAAAGAGTTTCAAGCGGGCCAGGGAAGCAACTCTGTTGGTGACCTGGAGAGAAGCGCAGTTTAAACTGATGAATAACTATTATCTTACACCTTATAGGATAGGGAAATGGGGGCAGGGAGGGCAAAATGCGATATGTTTAAAATGCAGGCAAGTGATGGCAGATTTGAAACATTGCCTCTGGGAGTGCCCGAAAATTAGACAATTCTGGGGGAAAGTACAATACTGGCTAAACAGATTTCTGCAAGAGAGGGTTGAAATTTCCCAGCGTAATGTATTTTTTCTAGAAAAAATTTTTAGACAAAGAGGTGATAGACTGCTTGTGAATATGGCCATTTTGGCCGCACGTAATTTAATATGTCAGAAGTGGAGATCCCCTGATTCCCCCAGGCTAGCAGAATTTATTAACAACATGAAATTACAAATGACAGTAGAAAGACAAGGCTTAACTCGAGTGCCGGAAAAACAGTTTAGAATGTTTTTTGATAAATGGAAGAATATAATCTTGTCATGGTCTCCTGAAATTCAAACCCAGTTCATTGCCCCTTTAAGGAGCTCGCCCTATTTAACCATGTTGGTCGTGGAGGAGGTACTCCCTCAACAGTGGATGTAAAAATAAACATTTAAAGAACGAGGCAGCGGTTTGCCATGGTTGGTTTCTCTTTTCTCACCCCTTTTTCCTTCCCCCTCTTCCCTTTTTTTTTTTTTTTTTTTTTTTCTCTTTCTTTTTTCTCTTTTTTCTTTTTTCTCTTTTTTCTTTTTTCTTTTTTTTCCTTTTGCTATTGGTCAATCAGCAGGGTTACCACGCACCGGTGGACATACGGTGCTCTATCTTGAGGAGGTCTGATATAAAAGATAAAGATTTTATAAAGATAGAGACTCCTTTTTCTCCTTCTTTAGGTTTATTCAAAAAGCGAATGGATGAATAAATAGAAATTAATATTTAGGATAAAATAAACGGGAAGATTATGTTGCTTGTTCTTTTCTTTATGTATAGTTAAAATAAGATACAAATCAGTTACAAAGGTATTTGCTATACTCATTTGCGAGAATTTATCTGGAAATTGTATATGATATGATTATCTGTTTTATTTGTATTTTGTAACATTATTGTTTACAAAATGGCAAAGCATTTGTTTGTCGGATTTTCAATAAAATGATTATATAAAAAAAAAAAAAAAAAAACCCTAATCTGCCGCCCCCGACAATATTTATTTAGATTTATTTAAAATATATTTAAGTTAGGGGGTGTTAAGTTTAGGGTTAGACTTAGGTTTAGGGGTTAATAACTTTAATATAGTGGCAACGACGTTGGGGGCGGCAGATTAGGGGTTAATAAATGTAGGTAGGTGGCGGCAATGTTAGGGCCGGCAGATTAGGGGTTAATAATATTTAACTAATGTTTGCGAGGCAGGAGTGTGGCGGTTTAGGGGTTAATATGTTTATTATAGTGGCGGCGACGTTGGGGCAGCAGGTTAGGGGTTAATAAGTGTAGGTAGGTGGCTGCGACATTGGGGGTGGCAGATTAGGGGTTAATAAATATTATGTAGGTGTCGGTGATGTTGGGGTCAGCAGATTAGGGGTTCATACATATAATGTAGGTGGCGGCGGTGTCCGAAGCGGCAGATTAGGGGTTAAAATTTTTATTTAGGACCTCTTAACGCTGCTTTTTCACCCTAACGCACCACTTGTAATCAAGCCGTAAATTTCTTAAAACTAAGGAAAGGAGGTGGAACAGGAAGAAGGCGTTTATTCTCACATTATCCCCACATATTGATTTGGAAAACATGAGACATTATCTGAAACCTTTTTATAAAAAAGCTGCAATGTCAATATCCTTATTTAAACCCAGAGGTATTCTTGTATCCAGTAGGTTTCTCTTTGCCTAAGCAAAAATTCCCTATTCCCCCTCTTTTACCCATCTGGACCTGTTCTAAAATGGTACCTTTTAGACACCCCGGATCCTGATTATGAAAGAGTTTATAGTGATCGGATAGATTGTGAGATTTTAAACCTGCTTTAATATTTGTTATATGCTCATGTAGGTGTTTCTTGTATGGCCTGGTGGTCCTCCCAATGTACTGTAAATTACAGCTACATTGTAGAAGGTATACCACAAACGCAGTTTTGCAATTTACAAGGCTTCTGAGTTCACATTTTCTATCATTGGAAATTGAGCAGACTGATTTAGTAGGTTTATTCCCATTATACATATGTTCACAAGAGAGGCAATTAAGTCTATTGCATTTGTAGAAACCCTTAGTGCCTGTTGTCAACCAGGTTTTATTTACATATGTTTCTTTTAGTTGGCTCGGAGCAATTATGGTTTTTAGGTTCTTATTTTTCCTAAAAATGCAATTAGGTTTTATACCTATCTTTTCTCGTAGGAGGTTATCCGTTCTTAAGATGTCCCAATGTTTTGAAAGAATCTGTTTCACTCCCTCCAATGTTCTACACTTACAGGATAATGTAATTTTATTGTAAATACATATTTATATATATATACCTATTACCTATATATATATTCCTATAAATATATAATGTAGAGAAAATAACTCATTGTGTAAACCATTTACAAATCTAAACAAGTCAGAAGACTTGCTTATACCCCAGAAACTCTCTGATTACACTGTTTCCAATGCAGCAAAGGACTCTGGGGGAAGATATGCAAATGAGGTTCACAATGACTCACTTTTTTACTTCTAGCCTGCTTTTTAAGGCAGACTCCCTTTACGCCATAGCATCACTGCATTACACAGCTTCTAAGCTTAGCTAGGGTTAGTACATTGATTCAGAAGCTGTGTAATGCAGTGATTCAGAAGCTGTGTAATGCAGCGATGCTATGGCGTAAAGGGAGTCTGCCTTAAAAAGCAGGCTAGAAGTAAAAAAGTGAGTCATTGTGAGCCTCATTTGCATATCTCCCCCAGAGTCCTTTGCTGCATTGGAAACAGTGTAATCAGAGAGTTTCTGGGGTATAAGCAAGTCTTCTGACTTGTTTAGATTTGTAAATGGTTTACACAATAAGTTATTTTCTCTACATTTTAGATTTAGTGGAGGATTTTAAACTCACTTTTCGCCTCCCCATATTTTAAATTGTTGTTATAAATATATAGGTATAGATATTATTGCCTCTGAAGATGCGAAGTTACATATGAGAAACTTAGAGAGAGAGAGAGAGAAATTTGTAAGACTTACAATGATGTACGAACTATTGTGTTTAGATGATATTTTGAATATTGTACAGCAGTTTATATTTAATAAAATGTTTGAAATTTAATATATATATATATATATATATATATATATATACATATATATATATATATATATATATATATATATATATATATATATATATATATATATATATATAAAGAGAGAGAGAGTCCAAGTTGGAAAGCACTCACTGGATTTGCAAAATGGTTACTTTATTCGTATGAACATTTTTGGGGTCTCCCCCGTCCTCAGATACACAAAGCAAACAAACCTTAAGTACCTCCTAATACCCTGTGTCTACAGCTCTGCCTGTTTGTGAGTTACGGGAGTGGAGTTACGGATGCCCACGCAAGCCAACTGAAAAAAGCAAAGTGACAATTAAAAATATAGTTGGAATATACATGCAGGACTGAAGCATTGCTCAATACTTTTAAGCTATGGCATTATTTACATACATTCTGTTACTTCTAGCACCGTTATCTACTCTACATACTGGATATTTTGATTAGCACTACATATATTCTTTGACATCTTAATAAATTGGAATATGAGCTTACACCAATATGTACCCCCTACAACAATACTGAAAACAAATGTACATTATACATATAGGTACATCATGATCTAACTATAGTAAGCCCAATGATTACATATTACAATCTGGACCCTACACCTGTGTCCTTAAATAAAACATTGCAGTTCTAACTTGGCATTCAGATCTTTTGGGGCTAGTGTGTCTAAGTGGTAAATCCATCTACTTTCCCTCTGCAGGAGAAGCTTCCCCCATTTTTCCTCTACTTAGGGGTTGGATGTGATCAATTATTATATATCTCAAGTCAGACACTGTTTGTTTAAGTTTTATAAAATGTCTACCCACTGGCTGCTCAGACTCCCCAGCCTGTAGGGTTGTTCTAATCGCAGACCGGTGGTTAGCCATCCTGGTACGTAGACAATGCTGATGTGTAGGGTGTGGGTGGCGCCTCTTGGCCTACTGTGTAAACATTATGCTTCTTGAGTACAGAATATTGGTGAAATAAAAAAGAAATTAATCTCGGCCCCTGTATGATTATAAGTCAATGGTGTCGAAATGTATGATACAACAATTTATTGGTTATAAAATTCATGTACATAAAAAATTCATATAACAAATTTCTACAGAATGAATGCTAAATTTGACTTAATAAAAAATTGACTCAATAAAAATTAGAATTAACGACACCGGTGTCTGGATATTCTAAATCAATAAAAACACATTATTTAAGAACACAATTCAAACTATGCAATACAATTATATGCGTGATTTCATATACAACCGCAAGTATACATTCACAACTGATTAAATCCTGGGCAACAAATGTTATCACTGTATATCCCTAAGTTTGATTTAGAAGCGGTTACTTCGCACTTTAACCCCTTAGTGACCAGAGCACTTTTCCATTTTCTGTCCGTTTGGGACCAAGGCTATTTTTACATTTTTGCGGTGTTTGTGTTTAGCTGTAATTTTCCTCTTGCTCAATTACTGTACCCACACATATTATATACCGTTTTTCTCGCCATTAAATGGACTTTCCAAAGATACCATTATTTTCATCATATCTTATAATTTATTATAAAAAAAATTATAAAATATGAGAAAAAAGTGGAAAAAACACACTTTTTCTAACTTTGACCCCCAAAATCTGTTACACATCTACAACCACCAAAAAACACCCATGCTAAATATTTTCTAAATTTTGTCCTGAGTTTAGAAATACCCAATATTTACATGTTCTTTGCTTTTTTTACAAGTTATAGGGCCATAAATACAAGTAGCACTTTGCTATTTCCAAACCATTTTATTCAAGATTAGCGCTAGTTACATTGGGACACTGATATCTTTCAGGAATCCCTGAATATCCCTTGACATGTATATATTTTTTTTTAGAAGACATCCCAAAGTATTGATCTAGGCCAATTTTGGTATATTTCATGCCACCATTTCACCGCCAAATGCGATCAAATACAAAAAATCGTTCACTTTTTCACAAACTTTCGGTTTCTCACTGAAATTATTTACAAACAGCTTGTGCAATTATGGCATAAATGGTTGTAAAATTTTCTCTGGGATCCCCTTTGTTCAAAAATAGCAGACATATATGGCTTTGGCATTGCTTTTTGGTAATTAGAAGGCCGCTAAATGCCGCTGCGCACCACACGTGTATTATGCCCAGCAGTGCAGGGGTTAATTAGGGAGCTTGTAGGGAGCTTGTAGGGTTAATTTTAGCTTTAGTCTAGTGTAGCAGACAACCCAAAGTATTGATCTAGGCCCATTTTGGTATATTACATGCCACCATTTCACCGCCAAATGCGATCAAATAAAAAAAAAAGTTCCCTTTTTCACAAACTTTTTGTTTCTCACTGAAATTATTTACAAACAGCTTGTGCAATTATGGCATAAATGGTTGTAAATTTTTCTCTGTGATCCCCTTTGTTCAGAAATAGCAGACACATATGGCTTTGGCGTTGCTTTTTGGTACTTAGGCCGCTAAATGTGCATCACACGTATTATGGCTAGCAGTGAAGGGGTTAATTAGGTAGCTTGTAGGGAGCTTGCAGGGTTAATTTTAGCTTTAGTGTAGCGCTTAGCCTCCCACCTGAAACATCAGACCCCCTGATCCCTCCCAAACAGCTCTCTTCCCTCCCCCACCCCACAATTGTCCCCGCCATCTTAAGTACTGGCAGAAACTCTGCCAGTACTAAAATAAAAGCTATATTTGGGCTTTTTTTTTTTTAAGAAAAGGCATATTTACATATGCTGCTCTGTAGGACCCCCCTTTAGCCCCCAACCTGACTGATCCCCCACCAAACAGCTCTCTAACTCTCCCCCTGTCTTAATGGCCATCATCTTGGGTACTGGCAGCTGTCTGCCAGTACCCAGTTTAAAATAAAATTGCTTATATTTTTTCATTTTTTCCCCTTTTCTGTAGTGTAGCTCCCTGCCCCACCAAAGACCAACCCCCCACCCCCTCCAAGAAACATTCGATTTATATATTTTTTTAAATTAACATACCCTTTTCTCAAACTTTTCACACTTTGATTTTCTGTAGTGTAGCGTTCCCACCCGCTCCTGCCCCGTGCACGTGCCCGCCCGCCGCCCCCCGTGCACGCGCGCGCGCCCCCATCGGCCCTGCCCCCGATCCCGCCCCCCTCTACATTACCCGGCCCATCGATGGCCGCCCACCCGCCTCCCAAGTCGGCTCCCACCCACCAACGATACCGGCCATCGATGTCCGGTGCAGAGAGGGCCACGGAGTGGCTCTCTCTGCATCGGATGGCCATCTAGCGTTATTGCAGGATGCCTCCATATCGAGGCATCACTGCAATAACCGGAAAGTAGCTGGAAGCGAGCAGGATCGCTTCCAGCTGCTTTCCACACCGAGGACGTGCAGGGTACGTCCTCAGGCGTTAACTGCCTTTTTTTTGAGGACGTACCCTGCACGTCCTCGGTCGTTAAGGGGTTAATGTATAGTCTCTTAAGTGCGCCATTTCTGAACTCATTCATTGGTTAAAGAGCCTCTGAGTAGCTGAATCGCGTAGACATTCCATTTCACAGCTCCACATTATCTAGATACTAACCTCGGATGAACTCCCATAACCACTTACATGAAGCGGTAGGAGTTTGAGAAAGAGATAAGCTGTTTTCTTTTTTAATAAGTGCGCGCACTTCACTCCCTTGAACTGATTGGGCAAAAGACACACACAACATCTACTGACCGCAGAGAGCTATCGGTCTGGCGAGGACGCCGAAGAAACAGTGAGTACTATTCAGTGTGAACACAAGCTACATCGCCTACACCCAGAGGGGTGACTGCAGCAATTGCAATACTTTCATAAGAAACACTTGTGGTTCACAACTATTGTACATACATCAGTGACTTTGTATCCATCTACTGCAATCAGATATTTACATTGCTCATATCGGTAGTAATGGTTCAACATCAAAGGACTGCCTTAGTTAAAGATTGTTGCAAAATTCAAATTGTTTTGTAAATCGAGACATAGGCCCCTAGTTATCAAGCCGTCAACCTCAAATACGCTGGAATTCCGCAGCGTATTTGTGGCGAGGCTGATTCGCCTTAGTTATCAAGCCCTAGACACCGGCAAAAGTAGAATATAGTGACGTAAGCTTCGATCCACCGGGCTCAGTCCGACACAGATCGATTCTTATGTCACTCCAGATGTTCCGCACACAAGTTCGGCACAATCTGACTACTTTTGCTAGTTATCAAAAAACAAGCAGGTACGCTCGACACTTTTCCGGCCCAGCATACCTGGTTTTCAACGGGAGTCTGACCATAGCGAAAGTTCATGTTCGCTGCTGCCAGACATCCCATTGATTCCTATGGGAGATGTCTACACCTAACACCCTAACATGTACCCCGAGTCTAAACACCCCTAATCTGTCCCCCCTACACCGCCGCAACTAAATAAATGTATTACCCCCTAAACCGCTGCTCCCGGAGCCCACCGCCACTATAATAAATATGTTAACCCCTAAACCGCCGCTCCCGGTCCCCACCGCAACTATAATATATGTATTAACCCCTAAACCACCGCTCCCGATCAGCGAATAGAATGCGAGCTCAATCTGATTGGCTGATTGGATCAGCCAATCGGATTGAACTTCAATCTGATTGGCTGATTAAATCAGCCAATCAGATTTTTCCTACCTTAATTCCGATTGGCTGATAGAATCATATCAGCCAATTGGAATTGAAGGGACGCTATCTTGGATGACGTCACTTAAAGGTACCGTCATTTGTCTTTAGTCGTCGGGAAGAAGAGGATGGCTCCGCGTCGGCTCGTCTGAAGATGGCTCCGCTCCGCTCCGGATGGATGAAGATTGAAGACGCTGCTTGGATGAAGACTTCAATCGGATGGAAGACTTCTTCAGTGCCCCTTGGATGATGACTTCTGCTGCTCCGGATCTCTTCTTCAGTTCCATCGGTGGGTCGGCTGGCTGAAGACGGCTAAAGGTAGGATGATCTTCAGGGGGGTAGTGTTAGGTTTATTTAAGGGGGGTTTGGGTTAGAGTAGGGGTATGTGGGTGGTGGGTTTTAATGTTGGGGGGGGGTATTTTTATTTTACAGGCAAAAGAGCTGTTTTCTTTGGGGCATACCCCGCAAAAGGCCCTTTTAAGGGCTGGTAAGGTAATAGAGCTGGTAACTTTTTAATGTAGAATAGGGTAGGGAATTTTTTTTATTTTGGGGAGCTTTGTTATTTTATTAGGGGGCTTAGATTAGGTGTAAGTAGCTAAAAATTGTTGTAATATTTTTGAAATGTTTGTAACTTATTTTTTTTAATTTTTTGTAACTTAGCTTTTTTTATTTTTTGTACTTAAGTTAGTTTATTTAATTGAATTTAATTGTAGTTATTTGTAGCTAATTTATTTAATTAATTTAATGATAGTGTAGTGTTACGTTTAATTGTAACTTAGGTTAGGATTTATTTTACAGGTAATTTTGTATTTCTTTTAGCTAGGTAGTTATTAAATAGTTAATAACTATTTAATAACTATTCTAACTAGCTAAAATAAATACAAAGTTACCTGTAAAATAAATATAAATCCTAAAATAGCTACAATGTAATTATTAATTACATTGTAGCTATCTTAGGGTTTATTTTACAGGTAAGTATTTAGTTTTAAATAGGAATAATTTATTAAAGTATAGTGAAGTGTTAGGTGTAATTGTAACTTAGGTTAGTTTTTATTTTATAGGTAAATTTCTCTTTATTTTAACTAGGTAGCTATTAAATAGTTAATAACTATTTAATAGCTATTGTACCTAGTTAAAATAAATTGAAAGTTGCCTGTAAAATAAAAATAAATCCTAAGATAGCTACAATATAATTATTATTTATATTGTAGCTATATTAGGGTTTATTTTGAAGGTAAGTATTTAGTTTTAAATATGATTAATTTAGTTAATAAGAGAAATATTATTTAGATTTATTTAATTAATATTTAAGTTAGGGGGGGTGTTAGGGTTAGGGTTAGACTTAAGTTTAGGGGGTTAATAATTTTATTACAGTGGCGGCGGTGTAGGGGGGGGAAGATAGGGGTTAATAAATTTATTATAGGTGGCGACGGTGTAGGGGGGGCAGATTAGGGGTTAATAAGTTTAATATAGGTTGCGGCGGGGTCCGGGAGCGGCGGTTTAGGGGTTAAACTATTTAGTTGCGGCAAGGTCCAGGATCCGCAGGATAGGGGTTAATAACTTTATTATAGGTGGTGGCGGTATAGGGGGGCAGGATAGGGGTTACTAGGTATAATGTAGGTGGCGGTGGGCTCCGGGAGCGGCGGTTTAGGGGTTAATACATTTATAAGAGTTGCGGCGGGGTCTAGGAGCGGCGGTTTAGGGGTTAATAACTTTATTTAGTTGCAGGGGGCTCCGGGTGCGCCAGTATAGAGGGTAGAACAGTGTAGTTAGTGTGGGTGCTTAGTGACAGCGTGTCAATAAAGCTGTAAAAAAGCCGAAGAGCAGCGAGATCGGATGAGTGATAACTATCACAGTCCGCTGCTCATCGCCCCGTACTTGGTGCGTGGCTTTTTGACAGATTTATTGATAACTTTGGCGAGATTATTCAGGTCCGCGGCGGCGATGGTAGGCGAAATTAGGCGGGCGTATTAGGGCTGGTGAAGGCAAGTAAGTAGACGCGTTGATAACTAGAGGCCATAGTGTATTTCAAAAATAATCATAAAGGGACAGCTCAAACAAAAGGTTGAATATATCAAAGTACCCACTATTAGGAGAGATTTACACACTTGCTTACTGTCACTTTAACAAATGAAAGAGTTCAGAAATTGCGCACTTAAGAGACTTTACATTATAGAGCAAAGTAACCTCTTCTAAATCAAACTTAGGGATATACAGTGATAACATTTGTTGCCCAGGATTTAATCAATTGTGAATGTATACTTGTATTGCATAGTTTGAATTGTGTTCTTAAATAATGTGTTTTTATTGATTTAGAATATCCAGACACCGGTGTCGTTAATTCTAATTTTTATTGAGTCAATTTTTTATTAAGTCAAATTTTGCATTCATTCTGTAAAAATTTGTTATATGAATTCTTTTATGTACATTAATTTTATAACCAATAAATTGTTGTATCATACATTTCGACACCATTGACTTATAATCATACAGGGGCCGAGATTAATTTATTTTTAAATTCACCAATATTCTGTACTCAAGAAGCATCATTTTTGCACAGTAGGCCAAGAAGCGCCACCCACACCCTACACATCAGCATTTTCTTGTTTTTGATCGCACATTGTGAGAAGTACGATCAGTGGGTAGGCCAAGCACTGTTTCTTGTAGTTCAGTAGACACCACCGTTGTATCCTGGTACGTAGGTCATCTTGGATCTTACCAATATAGAACAATCCACAGGGACAATTAAACATATATACAATATATTAAGTTGTACATGTGACCCTGTATCTGATCTCATACTTTTTAGTTCTCCATGGGTGTACAAAAAATTTAATTTGGGCCAGTCCTCTGCAGGTAGTAGACCCACTGCACTGTTAGCACCCATTCATGTTAGATCCAAACCAGGTTTTGGATATATAGCTTGATCTATAATCTGGTCTCAACAGCATATCCTTGATGGATCTGCATCTTCTGTATCCAATCATCGGGGTTTCTGACTCTTTAAATGGAATTCTGCTTTCCAACCTGAGTAAGTCCCAGTGGTCTTTCATTATGCCTGGGAATTCCACTTTGTCGTATGTAAATTCTGTTAAAAAGATTAATCTATCCATTTTTTCTTTCTTCTCTTTTTTCTGTAGTGCTTCATCCTGTGTAATTACTTGGCATTCCTCCAGGGCAGTTCTTAGCTGTGCTGTGCCATATCCTGTCTCTTCAAACTTTGAATACATAGCTTGTAGTTGACTATCCTTTATTTGTTCACTTGCATTGTTTCGCACAACCCTCTAAAATTGCAATTTGGGTAGAGCCTTTTTGAGGCTTGGGGGATGGCAAACTTGTTGCCTCCAGGAGGAAATTACGCTCAGTCATTTTGTAATACAGTGATGTCTGCAGATTTGTATCCTCTTTGGAAATCCAGAGGTCAAGGAAATCTATAGACTCATTGCTGTGCATCATTTTGAATTTCAGACGGATAGTGATCAGAGAGGCAGACAAGGGTGGTACCCTTGTCTGCCTCTCTGATCACTATCCGTCTGAAATTCAGAATTATGTGCATTATAAAAATGAAATCTTGTCACAACTCTCAGATGCTATTACATACAAGAAATTAAGTGGAGATCTGACTAAGGGTTTTAAAAAGGATATCGACTTGTATGTACACCAACTAATTTCACAGGGTCAAGTCTCCAAACGTACTGGAGAATACCTAATAGTTGACTTTCCGATTGTGCCTGTTCTTTATTTCCTGCCAAAGGTGCACAAGCATCAGACTAAACCACTTGGCAGACCTATTGTGTCTGCCAGAGGGTCTATCCTCAAACCCCTGGCTACATTTGTTGACAGCCTTTTACAACCGATTGTAAGAAATTTTCCATTGTTCCTTCTGGACTCCATTCAGCTGATTGAACTTCTGAGAGATTGTCAGTATTTTAAGGCTAGTGACATCCTGGTAACCCTGGATGTCACCAGCTTGTATACCGTTATACCACATGGTGGAGGAATAAGTGCCATTAAAGAACATTGAGAAAAATATCAATATATTGGCCCATGCTCAGATGTGATATTGGAGTTGTTACAATTTTGTCTACAGTATAACTATTTAAAGTTTGAGTTGGGCTATTATTTACAGGTATCCGGCACAGCGATGGGGTCCAATGTGGCTCCATCCTATGCCAACCTGTATATTGTTTAAATGATATATAGATGACCTCTTCATTAGACGAGTTGGAAGCATGGCTCACAGCAATTCAACATGACGCACAGCAATGAGTTTATAGATTGGTGAATGATGAAGTGTTCTGGGCTCAACTGGGACTTATAAATATATATATATATATATATATATATATATATATATATATATATATATATATATGCATGTACAGATGTATTTAAGTGTTTATGTGTTTTACTGTATATTTACTGTAGATATATAACATTCCAATGCTCTACACTTACAGAATAATGTCAATTTTATTGTAAATACATATTTTTTTATTTGTGAATATTCTTATTAAAAAAAACGCTACACTTTGAGTCCTTTTGTGCGCTTCCTGTTCTTTTTGTTTCTTTAGACCCATTATCATAACACTGGAAGTGGCTAACAGCTTTGGAAGCTGCCGGTTTTGAGAGTAAGGACATTTCACACTTTGGATAACGATTTGCACACTAGAAGATTGGATCAAATTTTGGAACAATATTTTGAGAATTTGATTGAGGAACAATAGTTTTTTAAACAATAGTTTTTTGAATGTTTAATTGTATTTTGGAGTGCGCAGTTTGTGTGTGGGAAAGGATTTTCTTTTCCAATTTATAGCATATATATATATATATATATATATATATATATATATATATATATATATATAGTATATATACTGTACAGGGAGTGCAGAATTATTAGGCAAATGAGTATTTTGACCACATCATCCTCTTTATGCATGTTGTCTTACTCCAAGCTGTATAGGCTCGAAAGCCTACTACCAATTAAACATATTAGGTGATGTGCATCTCTGTAATGAGAAGGGGTTTGGTCTAATGACATCAACACCCTATATCAGGTGTGCATAATTATTAGGCAACTTCCTTTCCTTTGGCAAAATGGGTCAAAAGAAGGACTTGACAGGCTCAGAAAAGTAAAAAATAGTGAGATATCTTGAAGAGGGATGCAGCACTCTTAAAATTGCAAAGCTTCTGAAGCGTGATCATCGAACAATCAAGCGTTTCATTCAAAATAGTCAACAGGGTCGCAAGAAGCGTGTGGAAAAACCAAGGCGCAAAATAACTGCCCATGAACTGAGAAAAGTCAAGCGTGCAGCTGCCAAGATGCCACCAGTTTGGCCATATTTCAGAGCTGCAACATCACTGGAGTGCCCAAAAGCACAAGGTGTGCAATACTCAGAGACATGGCCAAGGTAAGAAAGGCTGAAAGACGACCACCACTGAACAAGACACACAAGCTGAAACGTCAAGACTGGGCCAAGAAATATCTCAAGATTTTTCTAAGGTTTTATGGACTGATGAAATGAGAGTGAGTCTTGATGGGCCAGATGGATGGGCCCGTGGCTGGATTGGTAAAGGGCAGAGAGCTCCAGTCCGACTCAGACGCCAGCAAGGTGGAGGTGGAGTACTGGTTTGGGCTGGTATCATCAAAGATGAGCTTGTGGGGCCTTTTCGGGTTGAGGATGGAGTCAAGCTCAACTCCCAGTCCTACTGCCAGTTTCTGGAAGACACATTCTTCAAGCAGTGGTACAGGAAGAAGTCTGCATCCTTCAAGAAAAACATGATTTTCATGCAGGACAATGCTCCATCACACGCGTCCAAGTACTCCACAGAGTGGCTGGCAAGAAAGGGTATAAAAGAAGAAAATCTAATGACATGGCCTCCTTGTTCACCTGATCTGAACCCCATTGAGAACCTGTGGTCCATCATCAAATGTGAGATTTACAAGGAGGGAAAACAGTACACCTCTCTGAACAGTGTCTGGGAGGCTGTGGTTGCTGCTGCACGCAATGTTGATGGTGAACAGATCAAAACACTGACAGAATCCATGGATGGCAGGCTTTTGAGTGTCCTTGCAAAGAAAGGTGGCTATATTGGTCACTGATTTGTTTTTGTTTTGTTTTTGAATGTCAGAAATGTATATTTGTGAATGTTGAGATGTTATATTGGTTTCACTGGTAAAAATAAATAATTGAAATGGGTATATATTTGTTTTTTGTTAAGTTGCCTAATAATTATGCACAGTAATAGTCACCTGCACACACAGATATCCCCCTAAAATAGCTATAACTAAAAACAAACTAAAAACTACTTCCAAAACTATTCAGCTTTGATATTAATGAGTTTTTTGGGTTCATTGAGAACATGGTTGTTGTTCAATAATAAAATTAATCCTCAAAAATACAACTTGCCTAATAATTCTGCACTCCCTGTATATATATAAATATGTACACGTACACCTACATATTAATATAAACACATAGGTATACCATAGATATACAGTATATTTTACAAAAAATTAAATCAGATACACATTGGCATTGTAAAATTTGGAGTCACTTAGAAATATCCTTATTTCTATGAAAACATATATGAAATAAGTTTTTATAGGAAATATAGCCACTGACAAGGTTGGAAATAATGAATCTTAAGTGAAATAATAATTGTGTACTTCAAACTTCGCTTTCGTCAAAGAATCCTCCATGTGCAGCAATTTCAATGCCTGAATAACCTACCACAAGTTGGATTGGCTTTATGGCCACTTCTTATGTACCATACAGTCAAGCTGCTCCCACAACAGCTGAATAAGGTTGAGATCTGATGACTGTGCTGGCCACTCCATTAAAGACAAGATACCAGCTGATTGCCTCTTCCCTAAATAGTTATTGCATAGTTTGAAGCTGTGCTTTGGGTCATTGTCCTGTTGTAGGGGGAAATTGGCTCCAATCAAGCACCATCTACAGGGTAGAGCATAGCATTGTGAAATGGAGTAATAGCTATAAATCTCCCACTTTACCACCACCAAAGCATCCCCAGACCACCACATTGCCTCCACCATGCTTGAGAGATGACATCAAGCACTCCTCCAGCATCTTTTCATTTGGTCTGCATCTCATGAATGTTTGTCTTTGTGATCTGAACATCTCAAACTTAGATTTGTCTGTCATAATACTTTTGTCCAATCTTCTTCTGTCCAGTGTCTGTGTTCTTTTGCCCATCTTAATCTGTTATTTTTATTGGCTAGTCTGATATATGGCTCAAAGAAATTATTATGTAAGTACTCATTAATTCCAGCCATCTGCTCAACTTTTTCAAACTGCACTGATACAGTTAGAAAATTGAATGCAAACATGAAAGTCTATTCCAGCTCATTAGAGAAATAATTCAACATGTCTCCCATATTAGGGGTTAATAGTGGGAGAGTCCACAACTTCATTCCTTACTGTTGGGAAATATTACACCTGGCCACCAGGAGGAGGTAAAGACACCCCAGCCAAAGGCTTAAATATCCCTCCCACTTCACCTTTCCCCCAGTCATTCTGCAGAGGGAACAAGGAAATGTAGGAGAAACATCAGGGTATAAAGGTGCCAGAAGAAATAATATAAAAAAGGGAGACGCCCATCAAAACATAAATTACGGGCGGGGTCGTGGACTCTCCCTGCCAGGAGGGAAAGGAATAATGAATTGTCTGATAACTAAATTATTTTCTATTGAGACGGGTCTTATGAAAGGGTGGTTAACAAAATAAGTAGTGCCATTGGTCCTCTTGCTAAAAAGGAAATGAATTTATCTGGTAAGCATAAATTATGTTTTCCTTCCATAAGTCAGGGAGAGTCCATGACTTCATTCCTTACTGTTGTGAAAAATATACCCAAGTTCCAGAGGACACTGAATAAATAACACAAGGGAACAGAAAAAAGAGGCAGACCCTATTCTGAGGGCACCACAGCCTGCAAAACTTTTCTCCCGAAAGCTGCTTATCCTCTTAGGATGCTGTCATCCCGCTGTCTCATAGCGGGACGACATAAAAAAGAAAATCTGCAGAAATCTCAGAAACTCTGCGCGCAGAGGCAATAGCCAACAAAAAAAACCCTTCCAAAATAACAATTTAATGTCAACAGTATGCATAAGGTCAAACGGAACCTGCTGCAAAACACTAAGAACAAGATTGAGGCTCCAGGGCAGAGCCGCAGATCTAAACAAAGGTCTGATCCTAGCTAAAGCCTTAACAAAGGACTACACATCCAGAAGCTCAGCCAATCTTTTGTGCAGTAACACCGACAGGGCCAATATCTGTCCCTTCAGAGAACTAGCAGATAAACCCTTCTCCAGTCCAACCTGGAGAAAAGCTAAAATTCTGGCAACCTTAACCTTATGCCTGGAAAAACCACGCTCTTCACACCAGTATAAGTAAGTCTTACACACTTTATGGTAGATACGATGAGTAACTGGCTTATGAGCTTGAACCAGAGTTTTAATAATACTCTCAGAAAATCCTCTCTTGGCTAAGACTAAGCCTTCAATCTCCACTCAGTCAGCCTTGGAGAATCTACATTTTGATGAACAAAGGGACCCTGTATCAGCAGATCTCTGCTACAAGGTAACCTCCACTGAGGGGATGAGGACATCCCCACAAAATCCGCAAACCAGGTCCTTCATGAACACGATGGAGCAATCAGAATCACTGATGCTCACTCCTGCTTGATGCGAGCCACCACACGAGGGAGAATCGATAACAGAGGAAAAACTTATATGAGCCTGAGCCTCAATGGCATCTCGACCCATACCTGGGTAGCTTGGTATTGAGGCGGGATGCCATGAGATCTATCTCTGGCATCCCCCACTCACTGCATATATCTGCAAACACCTCGGGTGGAGAGACCTTTCCCCTGGGCGAAAGGCTTGCCTGCTGAGGAAGTCCGCACCCCAGTTGTCTACACCCGGAATGTGGATTGCTGACAGTATATATCTGTGAGTCTCTGTCCACTCTAGTATCTGAGATACTTCCCTCATCACCAAGGAACTTCTCATTCCCCCCTGATGGTTGATGTAGGCAACCAAGGTTATATTGTCTGATTGGAATCTGATAAACTGGGACAAACCCAGAGTTCCAAAATATTGATCGGAAGGGAGGACTCCTCCTGAGTCCACAAACCTTGTGCCTTCTTGGAATCCCAAACGGCTTCCCAACCGAAAGGCTTGCGTCCGTAGTCACAATCTCCCAGGACGGTCTCAAAAAGCACGTGTCTTGGGACAGATAATCTGGACAGAGCCACCAGGAGAGCAAGTCTCTCGACAGGCTGTCCAGTACAATCTGTTGAGACAGATCTTAATAGTCACCGTTCCATTGTCTCAGCATGCATAGTTGTAAGGGTCTGAGATGGAATCTCAGGTTTTCTAAAAGAAGAACTATCCTCCAGAGGGATAGTAGTATGTTTAGCCAGTGTAGAGATAGCGCCATCCACCTTTGGGATGGACCCCCACAAAACTAATTGAGAGTCAGGGAGGCCAAAAAGTGACTGGTACAGCCTATCCCGCAAGATTCGTAATGCATTCTAAAGTCAGTAGTTATGAGTTTTACACTACAAAGCTGTAGCATAAAACTCATAACTAAAGTGCTAAAAAGTACACTAACACCCATAAACTACCTATTAACCCCTACACCGAGGCACTCCCGCATCACAAAAACTAAAATAAAATTATTAACCCCTAAACCGCCGTACTCCCGCATTGCAAACACTAGTTAAATATTATTAACCCCTAATCTGCTGTCCCTTACATCGCCGCCATCTACCTACATTTATTAACCCCTAATCTGCCGCCCCCAACGTCGCCGCCACTATACTATATTTATCAACCCCTAAACCTAAGTCTAACCCTAACAACCCCTAACTTAAATATAATTAAAATAAATATAAATAAAAATTCCTATCGTTAACTAAATTATTCCTATTTAAAACTAAATACTTACCTATAAAATAAAC